>NW_026294617.1:77838328-78325828 GCF_007827085.1 Peromyscus californicus insignis
CAGCCCCTTGTGCAACCTATAGAGAGATCCAAATAGAGGTAATTTCTGCTCTGCTCTGGGGGCCCAAGGAAAGGAACCGGGAGGGACCATCCAGACGGTGCCACGCCCACACCATCCAATGCAGCAAACTAGAATAAATGCTCCGTGAAACGCCTCGCTCACCACGGCTTTATTTGTTGCCATGGATCTTTGATTTCACTGACTAGTTTCTTGAGGGTTATTTTAATTTTGAGTTTTCACTTTTTAACCCCCTTTCCATTGTTGTTGTTTGGTGTTTGCCTATGGAAAAGAGGCGCGGGGACTTCCTCATCTGCTGTCTCGATAATTTCAGTTTGATTCAAGATATTTTTTAACATGACTCTGATTTTTTTTTCATTTACTCCTTGCTGAGCCTACAGCAGGTGACGCTGGAAGAAATGAATGGCAGTTTTATTTGTGACAGTTTATGGGATGTTTCCAGAACTTGTCAAACCACACAAGCATTCCTTATAGGAGCTTGCAGGCCACACGCGGCTTCAGGATGTCTGGGACGTATATGTCAATTGAGATTTTGTACTAGAATCAAAACTCCTGTATCAACACAAAGAAAAAGGGCTTTGGTCTCAGTGGAAAGGCTATTAGCAAACTGGGAAGGGAGCTTTTTGTTTTTGTTTAGATATAACATGCTTTTCTCCTGAAGGTGTTCATCAGAATACCAGGAGTCTCTGGAAATTTGAGCTGCTTGGGTTCTCTCTCAGGTGGAATTTGGTTCAGTATTTTGTGAATTACAGTAATTTAAATTATTTTATATTTTGATGTTATCTGAGGGGAGAATATCTTTTCTTTTGTCCCTAATTTAAATAGCCTCATTTCTCTCTATAGCTAAAGGCAGGCATATAACCTACAAAACTGCCTATTGACAGGACACTAAAACACAGGAAAAGGTTGTGGAAACCCATACATCCCTTTACCTACCCAAAGTTCCTGCTCCTATAGTCATTGATTTCACTATGGAATGATTTCAGACCAAAAATGTCCAAATTAGAAGACTAGGCCACCTTACTGCCATTTAACTAATGATTATCACAATTTTTCTTTTTATTAAACCTCTAGTTTTTCTTTAATATAAATATTTAAGAATATTTATAAATACCTAACCTATTGACATCCTTCCTGAGACACAAAAGCCTTCTTATAGTTTGTATATTTTCATAATATTAAGTTCTAGAACCAATGCCCTCCCCCACAAAATAACAGGATGTATGAGATGTTCTCAAGTCTGCATGCCTCCTTAGAAGTAACTCTAAGTTGTAAGTAATTTGTAAGAAGTAACTCTAAGAGGAATATTTTAAGTAGACCTTGCAATTTAAAAACAAAAAAAATGGATATGAATTATTTTTAGATTAAATTTATTTATTTATTTATTTATTTTACATTCTGATTACAGTTTTCCCTCCCTCCTTTCCTCCTAGCCCCTCCTCCCATCTCCCCTCCATCCCCTCTCCCAATCCACTCACCTCTGTTTCTGTTCAGAAAGGGGCAGGCCTCCCATGGGTACCAACAAAGCACAGCATACCAGGTTGCAGTCGGACTAAGCAACTCCCCTTGTATTAAGACTGAGCAAGTCAACCCAGCATGAAGAATAGGTTCCCAAAACCCAGCCAAAGCATTGGGGACAGCCCTTGTTCCCATTGTTAGGAGTCCTACAAGTAGACCAAACAACACAACAGTCACATATACGTAGAGGGCCTATGTCAGTCCCGTGCAGGCTCCCTGGTTGTCAGTTCAGACTTGTGAGCTCCTATGAGCTCAGGTTAGTTGTAAAAAGAAAATTTTACATTTGGCCTCTTACGTCAACCTCTATAGCATTACTATGAGGTGGGCATCATTAGAGTAGAATAGTTGTTTAAAGAACGGCTGTTGGAGTCCATTTCATTAGTATTCAAACTTGAGATCCAAGTGTTCCTTAAGGCAAAGAAACAAATCTAAAAAGCACACTTGCTTTATCTGAAGCATCATCCTTCCTTCCTCCCTGGAGACTCTTGTCCTCTGACTTCCCATTTGCAACACTTTCTATTGAGACTCAGCTCTTGGCTTCTTCCTGGGACTGGTGATAGAAACCCTTGAGTTTATATGTTGGGATTTCCATCTGTGAGATACATACTTTTTATTAGGATAACTGTTTCTTCTTTCCAAAAGAGTGTAGGGAAGTAGTCCTTTGCCTACCTGGAAATATGTGACCCTCTCTGGTTGCACAGCCCAAACTGGGCCCTAAAAGTCTGGGGTCTCTGTCCTTCAGCTCCCCCTTTTCTGTCCCTGACACTGTCATTACTACAGTAACCAAGCATCATCTAGAGTCACTAGTCTTGTGACTTACCCTTGTTTAGGCTCTGAGTGCTCTCCATCTTTCCCACCATTCTCCTTCCATTGCTTCTTCTCCATGCTCATGCCTTCATTACAGCCCAATCCCACACCTGTAGATCCTTCTATTTCTAAAAGAGCCCAAAAACCCACTCGACATAGAATCACCTAGTTCTATTAATTAAACCACTTCATTTTTTAACCTCATCTTTCCTAAATATCGCTCACACCACAGTAATTCCCACCTCAACAGTACTGGTGGCCATCAATAATGACTTTCAGCCAAATCTAATTCATCTGCTTTCTTCAGCCCCCTCTAGTCTGTCACAACTAACCTTGAAATGGAGTTGCTGTGGGTAAAATAGTATCTTCATGGCACAGATCCATAAAGAAGGTGACAAGATGCTGGAGGAAGCCCAGTTCCAGCACCAGATACACAGGTGTTGGATTTCCGTTTCTCATGCCATAGAATGGATGACCTAGAATGAATTTCTCTTACCTCTGAGCCTTGTTCTTTTTTATGTAAACACAATAATGTTTCAAAGATTGTTATGAATATAAAATAATGCTTATTTTATAAACATTATCTATAGCATGTAGCACTTAGCCTTCAGTAAATGTATTCACTCCCCACCTCTCAGACTTTCACTCATATCGGTCTCCTTGGTCACAGTGAATCTCCACATCCCACAACTAGTCTTATCTATTATTTGGAGCCTTTATAGGACATGCTTCACAGTAAGCTTTCTTCTTACTGTTTTTAAATTATGTGTATATGTGAGTCTATGTGTGGGTATACGCATGTGAATGCAGGTACCCATGGAGTCTAAAAGAAGGTATCAGATGCCCTGGAGTTACAAGTTTTGAGCTGTCCAGTGTGGGAACTTTGACTGAACTCTGGTCTTCTGAAAAGCAATGTTCACTCTTAACTACCAAGTCATCTCTCCAGCTCCCTTCCACTTTTGTTTTATAAAGGGCACAGTAAGCCTTTCTAAAAACCTTGGCTGACATTTACCTTCCCTTGCCTCAGCTCTAGGCTCCACATTAAACTCCATGCTTAGTTACAGAATGCTTTATACAATTTGGTATCATTTCATGTTTTATAGAACATGAGCTGTTAGAAACCACATCTTACATCCTTACACACTTCTACCATAACTAGCATAATTTTAGGTACACAACACACACATAAATGATAAATTCCACCCATTTGCTCATTAAATCTTGGAGTACAGTGAGACCTGTATTATGGAAACCAGGACAATTAGCAGACAGAGGGGGTGTGTTCCAAGAACAGACAACAGAGAGCATTTGCATAAAAGAGCAGTGATGGGAAGTAGCAGGCATGCAAAGCAGCATTCTCTAGAACAGTCAGCTCATGAGTGCTCCTTATTACACTCTCTTGAGGAATAAGGTTTCTCTCCTATTAAAGGCAGAGCCACAGCCACAAGTCTGAAGCCCTCTAGAGCTACATAAAGAACACTCAGCCAGCCAGGCTACATAAAAAGAGCCTATCTTGGGAGGGAGGTGTAGCTCAATCAGTAGAGTGCTTTTCCCACAAACATGAGGACCTAAGGTCAGACTTCAGCACCCACCTAAAAATGTGGGCATAGTGGCCGAAGTCTGTGATCTCAGTCCTGGGGGTAGAGACAGGCAGATTCAGTGACTGAGGTCTGTGATCTCAGTCCTGGGAGTACAGACAGGCAGATTCAGTGGCTGAGGTCTGTGATCTCAGTCCTGGGGGTGGAGACAGGCAGATTGCTGGAGCTTGCTGGTCCTCAGCCTATCCTAATAAGTGAGCTTCAGGTTCAGTGAAAAACCCTTTCTGAAAAAATTAAGGTGAAAAATGACTAAGGAAAACAGCCAATGTTGTCTTCTGACCTACACATGCACACACATACATGCATACAAACAAACCAATGTGCGTGCATATATACACAAATGCATACAAATACATATACAATACAACACACATACACAGAAAGAGAGACAGAGAGACAGAGACAGAGATCCTCTCTCAAAATAAAACACATACATCACAGCAAAGCCACCGGATTGTGTTACTGTCCCCAAAAGAACCCCTCAACTTTCCATTTCACTTTGCAGAGACATTTCGTCTGCCAGCTAGGAGGCATGCAGGGAAAGTTCTCTAGAACATTTAGTTCACTGCCTCTCCTTATTACACCTGGGTGGAGAAATAATATTTTTCTCTTATTAAATGTAGCTCAGTGACAATAGCTGAGTTGTGAACATTCAGGAAACAGTAAAAAGCTCTCCTGGAGTCTTGAACAAAGCCTGTACTTCTTATAAAGGTTTGCAAAGTGGCATTGAGCTCAAGATAGGCATTGCTGAAATATTAATACCCCAGATCTCTTAAGTAAATAACATCATAGAATATATAACACTGGGATGATAATAAACCCAGGCTAAGTAAATTTTGAGGGGTAAATGTGCAATTGAAATGAAGTGCTTAAAGCCATTATAAGTGCAGTTTATCAAAGAGGGAAATGTGTTTTATTGGTTAGAACCCTTGAGCAATTTCTAAGAGGTAGTGAAGGGTTTTCTTTTTTCTTTTTTTACTTTTTTGATCCTAAACAGTAAGCTATTTCTCATGTTAATGTGTATTTAAGACTTACTGGAAATACTCATAATATGAGCTGAAGACTGATGTCTGGCAGCAGACGTATTTCTGAAATTGGGTTGGTTTTTACTACTATATTTTTGAAATATGCCTTCATTGGTATTTACAAAACAAATTGCCAGTTCACACAAAGGTTGTTTTTATAAAAGCCAATGAAAACAACCAAGCCGCTAGGAAGAATGTTAAAAAGGGAAATGGACTTTTCATAACCTCACATTATAATTTCTCCTTTTGGACAAAAATGTATTATTTGAATGAGTTTGGAGCTGAAGGGAATTAGTATGTCAAATTATCCCGCCAGGATGTTATGTGTGATCATTTTTATTGCAAGTGAAAAAGCATTAAATACAAGTAAAAAGAAAACATTGCCAGGGAGTTTGGCAGCATCTTAGGAAAATGCGAGTGAAGAAATGGTGGCAGTTGATCAGGGTTCCTCTCCGGCCATGGAACCCGTCGCTGGCTCCCAGTTCCCATGGTATCCTGCCCAGTGTTCCTAGTCCAGCTTCTTGTGGCGTTTCTCTGCTCATCCATCTTATCTCCCTCTACTTGAGGAGAACAGCTTCTGCAATGGCCCCAGGTACATACAGACTGGGCTTCCTGCCTCCAGCCAACTGCTTCTCATCCACATCCTCTCCTAAAGGACTCAGAAAGCAGCTCCCGCCACACCTTGCTGGCACTCGCTGACTTGCCTCCTTTCAGTAAACTTCAGTGGTTGGCACCTTTAACAGTTACCTGTTTGGAACTGTGGCTCTGTAATTTCAGTGTAACCCTCTGAATGCCTGTCCTCTTATGCTAGGGATCCCCAGACACCCAGGCTCCTAATGCTTCAGGTTTGTTCTCTGCTGACTACAGCATCTAGTAGCGATGGCACATAGCAGTCCTTCCTCCCAGGTAGCCAAAAATATACTGACATGTTGCTGTCTTAGCCTTTTACCAATCTTTGGCTTTGAGTTTGAAAGTCAGTTGCAACCTACAAGTCATGGTAACGACTGGAAGATGATCTGCAAACCTCAGTTACTACTGCAGGGCCATGGTCATACCTCCCCCACTGACATTAAAACCGTGGCTGTGCCGGGCGGTGGTGGCGCACGCCTTTAATCCCAGCACTCGGGAGGCAGAGCCAGGCGGATCGCTGTGAGTTCGAGGCCAGCCTGGACTACCAAGTGAGTTCCAGGAAAGGCGCAAAGCTACACAGAGAAACCCTGTCTCGAAAAACCAAAAAAAAAACCGTGGCTGAGCTGGCTTAAGGCATCCAACACAAGAGAAATGCTACCTTGCTTAATGTGTAAGGCTTCACACATCCCAATCCCAACTCTGTGTTGTGTTCCCGCAGACCATGACCTTGACTGAAGTGGTTCGTCACCCAGACCGTAACAAGAGCTAACAACCCTGCTGCATTCCCAAGTCTTCTTCTCTAGTCCATGATCAACTCTTCAGTGTCTTGTTGGCTTCTCCTTTGAAATCCTCTAAAATCTCTGCTCCCACCCAGCACTGTCTCCCTACTGTGCCTAACCCAAGCCACAGCCATTTTTTGCCCAAGCTACAAAGTAGCCAAGACTATCACAGCATTGTCTGTTCCTCCTGGCCTGCTATCTCAACCTCTAGTCTCCATAAAGCAGCCACATAGATCCTCCCAAATACTGGTTGGGTGTTTCTGGTCTCTCCTGACTGTTTCACTCTGTTACCTGGCCCACTGGAACCACACTGGCCTTTTGGCTGATCCTGAAGCCATCAAAAAACACATGAGTGCTTTGAACCTTGTTTTGCTGTGCCTGGAAGTTATATGAGCAATACTTTCCCAACCCTCCTTCAGGTTGTGCTCTGTGGATGCCCCGTTGGAAGGACAGGACATACACCATGAATTGGATCATTATCTCTCATACTGTTTTCCTGCTACATGAGACCAAGCTCTGAGAGGGCGGGGACTGGCTCATTCACTGGGGTCTGCCAGCTCCCTTCCTAGTATGGAGGAACTCAGATGTGTTTTTTTAATGAATACCTGATAATGTTCAATGAGAAGGATCTTGGTGACAGTATCATTACTATATGGAGTAGCAACTCAATAAATGCATGGCAATGGATGGTACACCTAGCCTGTATAAATATGCATAGTTATTTCTAATGTCACTTTATACATAAACTTCAAGCTGAACATACTCATAACTGAACAAGTCTCCCCAAATCCTTATGCTCTGTCTTTGCTGCTATGACTATCTTGTTCAATATCATTGAAATCACCCATGTGTAGCTGGAGAGTTTTTTTTCTCCAGGTCCCGCCAAGTCCCGCCAATCCTGGAGCCCACTTATAAAATAAACACACAGACTCTTACATTATTTAAACTATTTGGCCATTAGCTCAGGCCTATCATTGTCTAGCTCTTACTCTTATATTTAGTCCATTTTTATTAATGTATACTTTGCCACGTAGTTCGTGACTTACTGGTACCTTACATCTTGCTTGTCCTGGTGGCGGCTCCAGGCAGTCTCCTGCTTCGCCCTCCTGTTCCCTCAATTCTCCTCTCTGTTAGTCCCACCTATACTTCCTGTCTGGCTACCAGCCAATCAGTGTTTATTTATACAGAGCGATATCCACAGCACCCATGTGACCCCAACATGAAAATGACCAGCAATTTTTGCCTGTTCTTTGCTTCTAACCCTTCAGTTCCACCTCACAATTTCTAACCAGCATGATTTCAAAAACCTCACCTCTCTCCTTACCTGTCTTCATCCAGTAGTGAATGAATATACAAAATATTTTAAGTCACCCTATGTCAATCAAGACACATATAAAAATATGTCGGTTTTATTCTCTAAGCTGTATTTTGGTAAATGGCTTGTCAGATGATATAGCTTCTTGTTTATTATTCATCAAATTGTTCTACTAATTTCAGAATCATGTGCTGACTTTTAATTGGTATAGTCTTTTGGTTGGCATGACTTTTACTCCTTAACTGATACACTTGTCTAAGCATGGCGTGCTCCTAAGACCATCCCTGGGCTTATCCACAGCTTCCCCATTGAACCAATAACCAGTAATAGAATGTGTGCATAGTTCTCTATACACAGAGGCTTTATCGGTATTTTTTAACACATTCAAAAGCCTTTCAGTTTTTGCTAAACTTTTAGTATTATATTCAAAGCTTTTGTAGCCCTCATACTGTATGAGATTTGGGCACATGTAATTTCTTTATTATCTTTATTATCAAGTAAAGCCATGAGATTCTTGGAATGTTACATTTTACTAATTTAATTTTTATAAATTAATTTTATATTTGTATTTTAAAATATGAATGTTGTGATGTACAAAATTTGTACTGCATAAATTATAACTAATTTTTACATATTTTGATCACTCTGAATTCCCTGTGTTGGGAACCACAGTGATACTAGCATCTGGGACTGAACACATGAGACAGAGTCGTCCACTGTAGCTGACTAACAGCAAACCCATTCCTGTACAATTATTGAATAATCAACTAGCATTTCTCTTAGTATTGATAACTTATTTTGTCTTGTTTGAAGTTGTGCTTCTTACGTCTTTGTTTTTATGTATTTTCTCATATTGTTTCATTGTTTAGGTTAGCATAAAGGGTTCATTGCAGTGTGTTCGTACATCTACATCATTATAGTTTGATGCCATTCATGCCCCTCCTCTGCCCCCCTCGCAGCTGGTCCCCTTCCTTTCCCCAGTTATCCCCAACTTCTGTTTTCCTAGTACATGTATGCCATCACTTCCTCTATTTCCCACATCTCTTAATCTCTTCCTCACTTCTCATGCTCCCCTTTCTGGTTTCATGACCCCCTCCCACATACACACACACACACACACACACACACACACACACACACACACACACACACATTTTAAGCCGAGTTTCCTCACATGAGTGAAAACATGCAACGTTTATTTTTCTTAGTCTGACTTATTTCCACTTCACATAATGGTTTCCAGTTGCTTCAATCTTCCTGCGAATGGCATGATTTCATTTTCCTTTAGGGCTGTATAAAATTCCATTGCCTATATCTACCACATTTTCTTTATCCACTCACCTGTTAATAGATGTCAAGGCTAGTTCCCTTCTGTAGCTGTTGTGAATGGTACAACAATAAATATGGGCATGCAGGTGCCTCTGTAGTACCACTTTTCTCAGCATGATTTGTTAAAGAAGCTTTCTCACAGTGTATGTTTCTGATAGCTTCATTGAAAACGACATGGCTGTAGCTGTGTGGGTTTGTTTCTGGGTCCTCTATTCTACCCATTGGTCTTCCTGTCTATCTTTGGGCTGCTACCGTGCTGTGTGTGTCGCTTTGGCTTGGGAGTGTGATTTGAGATTGGATGCCTCCAGCATTGTCCTCTCTGCTAAGATTTGCTTTCACTAATTGAGATCTTTTGTGTTCTCATGTGAATTTTGGGATTTGTTTTCTTGTACTGCGAGTAATGTCAATGGGACTATGATGGGGATGACACTGAATGTGTAGGTTGCTTTTGGCAATACAGCCATTCTCACAGTGTTTATCCTGTCTATCCATGAGCAAGGGAGGTCTTTCCACCTTCCAGTTTCTTCTTCAGGGTATTAAGTACTGTAAAGTTCTCACTATAGAGGTCCCTTACTTGCTTGATTGGAGTTATTCCTAGGTATTTTATTTTTCTGAAGCTGTCAGCAATGCTTTCCACTGAGTTTTTCATTTAATCCATTGGATTTTACATTTCCAATAGTTCTATTTTTAAAATTTCCTTGCTGAATTATTTTCTTTGTTGCTGAGTTTTCATCAAAATTGATGATTTTCTCAATATTTTTTTTCTTCTATGTTGTTGACTTTTCCCTCTGGGTCCTGGACTAAATTCATCTGCCTGTTCATTCATCCCTTTTTCAGGTTATTGAGCACTTTTACCAGAAAAACTTTGAAGTAGTCATTGATAATGAGACTTATTTCAGTGTCTGTGAGTTCAATAGCTGAGGAGTTGTGATCTTTTAGAGGAGTCTTGTTGCATGGCTTCTTTATGTTGATTATGCCTTTGTGTTGCAATTTGCATATCTTTTTGTTTGGATATCTCTTCTGGATTTAAGGGAAGACTTTATTAATGGCCAGCTTACTCATGAAGGTGCAATTACCAGTACCATGCTGTGAGAAGGAAATGGACTGTGCCAATAGCAACACTAAACCATACAAATTATAGAAACATACTTAAAAATCAGTTACAATTTACAATCACATCACCAGGGACCCTAAATCTGGAAGAGAAAACTACTGTTAGCTATGGTATTACCATGAAAATTATTTAAGGTAACTGTAGAAATAGTAAATAAATGAGAAAAGGTAAGGAGATATATGACTTAGTTTGGTTACTCTTGCTGTGATGAATCACCATGACCAAAAGCAACTTGTGGAGGAAAGGATTTATTTTGGTCATAGTTTCATATCAGTTCATCATCAAAAGCAGTGAGGGCAGGAACTCACACAAGACAGGAACCTGGAGGCAGGAGCTGACGCAGAGGCCATGGAGGGGTGCTGCTTACTGGCTTGCTCTCCCGTGACTTACCTTACCTGCTTTCTTATAGAACTCTGGAGCAGCAGCCCAGGGGTAGCTCCACCCAAAAGGCTAGGCCCTCCCCTATTGATCACTAATTAATAAAATGCCCCTATGTGCTTGTCTCCCACCTGATCTTATGAAGGCATTTTCCCAACTGATGTTCCCTCCTCTCTGATGATTATAGCCTGTATCAAGATGACTTAAAACTAGACAGCACAACGTAGAAGGGGGAGAGAAAGCGGAGAAATGAGTTAAAGAAAGAAAAATGGGGAAACAAAGATAGAGAAGAGTGTGATGGTGAGGAAGGGAAAAGAACAAGAAATTACCAAGACTTAAAAAGGGGGAAAAACAGTTCAAGAACAAAATAATTAGATAAATCTAAGTGTCAAAAAAAACCCACTAAAATTTTAAAAATTGAAAACAAATATGGTGGTATTTTGTTTGTACTGAAATGTGATTTTTTTTTTTTTTTTTTTTTTTTTGGTTTTTCGAGACAGGGTTTCTCTGTGTAGCTTTGCGCCTGTCCTGGAACTCGCTTTGGAGACCAGGCTGGCCTCGAACTCACAGAGATCCGCCTGGCTCTGCCTCCCGAGTGCTGGGATTAAAGGCGTGCGCCACCACCGCCCAGCTGAAATGTGATTTTAATTGTATGTTAATAAATAAAGTTTCCCAGGGGTCAGAGCTATTAGAGCCATAGCAAAAGCTGGGCGGTGGTGGTGCATGCCTTTAATCCCAGTACTTGGTAGGCAGAGCTAGGTAGATCTCTGTGTGGTCAAGGATACAGCCAACAGACAGTGATGAGGCAGTCACGTGGTTGGGTTTACAACCAATGAGAAGGCAGGACAGAAAGTCTATATAAAGACAAACAGACAGGAAGTAGCTCTCTTTTGGAGAGGTCTCTTGGCTGAAGAGGCTAGCTGCAGCAGGCGGGTAAGGCTCTTAGCTCTGATCTCTTGGCTTTCTTCTTTGCATTGGTTCTGTGTTTCTTATTTAATGAGACGATTGGTTACATCTACAAAACATAATAAAATATGTTTCATCAAAATACTACAACTTGTAGGAGCAGGAAGGAAGAAACAAAGAGGGTAAAAAAAGATACAAAGAAACTAAGATTAAAGTATCTTAGTAAATGTATAAATTAGGTAAATGTGTAAAGAAGTGTAACAACATTTGAAAATTTTTTAAATACAGTAAAAGTAAAAAGTCTGGTAAATATCTAGAATAATTAGTTTTTATTATCAACTGGACATAACCCAGATTCTCCTAGGGAGAGAGTCTCAATGAGGTTGTCTATGTTGGGTTGGCCTGAGACATGTCTGTTTGGGACTATCGTAAATAAGTTAATTGATACAGAAAAGACTCATTTCACTGTGGGTGGCACCATTCCCTAGGCAAAGGGTCCTGAATGGTGTAAGTGGAGAAACATAGATGACTACAAGCAAAGAAACAAGCAAGTGCAGATGTACTCATTGCTCTCTGCTCTTGACTATGGATGTGATGTGTTGTTTAAAGTGCCTACCTTGACTTCCCCATGGTGATGGACTGGGATCTGGAATTACTAGATGAAATAAACTGTTTCCCCCTAAGTTGCTATTGATGGGGTATTTTATCACAGCAATAGAAAAGAAGCTAGAACGATATATTAGAAAAATCAAAGCAGATAGAGAAGCATCTTTCTGGGTCCTTGAAAACCAGCATTGCCAGTTACATGGAAGGGGGTGGGCAGGGTCAGTTAGATTGTGGACTTGTCTTTCCTATGGTTTCTGCTGTTGCTGATTCTGTATTAGGCGAGTACCTATATCCACGAATGCTGTCTTCACCATGACAGTTCTTCATTGTGTTCCTGGAGCCTCTGCTGGCCACATTTAGCTTTGCAGTCTGGGGTCGAGCAGATTCTCTCACTTTGTTGAGACCTCAGATCATACCTCTGGGGTGGCTGTCTTAGCTGGAGGTGTACTCCCAAGTACATTAGAGAGTGTGAACAGTAGCCATAGTACTGAGATGTGTGCAGGTAGTAGATCTGACTTCATGCTAAAGGGATTCAACTATGGGTATCAGGAACACCCTGGTAATTCAGAATTACTGGCTTTATAGCAGTGAGGGACGTTAGATGGCTCCAGAATTTGATCCACCTACCAGACTCAAGCTCAAGTCTGTCAAACTCCAGGGCAGGCACTGAAGAGAGAGCTCAGTATGTTCAATGCTTACTACACATGTATGTACGTACACACACACACACACACACACACACACACACACACACACACACACACACACACGTGCATTGCATACTAGCCCTCCAGGGAAATTACAAGTTGATGTAATGCATTTCTAGCCACCACTCCAGCCTAAGCCAGTCTTCTGCCACCTGCATCCTTTAGTGTGTCAGCATCCATCCCTCTTTTTCCCTGCAACTGCCTCTTGGGTCTCCCCCCCATTCAGGAACTGAGGCCAGCCAAAATGTCTCACTGACCCCTTAGATGCTCCCCAGTCTCAGGTCCCCAAGGTAGCTCAGTTGTCAACAGTAGAGTCTCTCTAGCTGGTGCCTGGCCACCACCCTCCAGGCTGTATAGTTTGAGAAAAAGGGATTCATTTTAATTTATAAAATGTATTGATATTATGCATAGGTGTATGGTACGTGTGTTTGAATGCAGCTACACATAAGGTCAGAGGACGACCTTCAGGAGCCGATTCTCTCCTACCATGTGGCTTCCGGAGACTGAACTCAGGCTTGTCAGGCTTGGCAGCCAGTGATTGCACCGGTTGAGCTCCCTCCTAAGTCAGAAAAAGAGATTTCTAGCCAGCACTCACCCAACTGCTAGAGGAACCACTGTATCATCGAAACCTGCCGCTGGATTTGAGGCTCATGGGCACTATGGGCTTGTCCTGAGGGCAGAACCGCCAGCTTCCGTGTGGCCCACGTGTTAGAAGTCGCTTTGGCTTCTCCCCTCTATGCCAGGAACCTGTAAAGCTGAAGCTGTTCAGCTTGACTTTCTGCCTCCCGTGTCCTCTTCGTCCCCTGCTACTTCAGAGCATCCTTCCACTTCCTTCATGGATTTCTGAAGCTCTTCTTCAGTCTCACTCCTTGGCTAAATCCTTGTCTGACTTTCTCCATCTCGAGCTCACTCAGAGGTCGCCTCTAGCCACTCACTGCCTGACGCAGAAGCCTCAACTTCTATCATGGTTGATTTGATTAATTTCATATGGACAGCCAATTTATATTTCTTTCTGGTAAAACTAAAGGTATTGCAATTTTCTTAGATTGTTTTCGTAAATTAAGTCTGTTTATTTCTGCTTGTGTATGCTCTGCATCTCTCAGCTCAGGGCTCTGCGCTTCTCAAGAAATACTCAAGGCTTGCAGGTCCTCACTCTGTGTTTGTATCTTCAGCATTCTTCTAGCTATGTAATGAATCTCCAACCTTCCTGTCCCCACACTAGTCTTTTATGGAACCCCACATTTCTCTGTAACCACCGATACAGGGTGGAATGTAACAGATGCATTCCTGACTCTACCGGCTCAACAGAAACCATTTTGCTAGCTTTGGAATCTTGAATTTTACCTATTAGATCTGATTTTAGGTATAATTAGAAGCAGTTGGGGTTTAATATGTCACTGCTTTGACATGTTTCCAAGATGTTGCTTTGCCAAAGTTAAAACTGTATAAACATGCATTGTGTCGATACACATACAAATGGTGTCTTAGGGTTTTTATTGCTGGAAGAGACACCAGGACCATGGAAGCTCTTATAAAGGAAAACATTTCACTGGGGCTGGCTTACAAGTCAGAGGTTTAGTCCATTGTCATCATGGTGGGATGCAGGCAGACATGGTGCTGGAGAAGTAGCTGGGAGTTCTACATCTGGATCAGCAAGCAACAGGAATAGACAGTGAGCTACTAGGCTTGGCTTGAGCTTCTGAAACCTCAAAGCCCACCCCTCAGTGACATACTTCCCCCAACAAGGGCCACACCTACTCTAACAAGACCTCACCTCCTAATAGTACCACTCGCTATGGGCCTATGGGGACCATTTTTATTCAAAACACCACAGATGGTAATGCAGAAGCTCATTCGAGATCCCCTTTCCTGATAATGCTTGCCTACATAATGTATTACATTAAAGTTCTAGTAATTTGTTTTAATTTTCCAATCACTTTATTGATATATTTGATTTATTTGATATATTTGTTTTCCAGTCACTTTGTTGGTATGTCTGTTTTCTGATCACTTATTAATATGCTTGTTTTCTAAACACTTTATTGATCTACATTGATAAAAAAAAATATTTCAACTACTTTAATGAGGAACTGATTTCCAATGCCCTTTCAGTTTCCTTGGTCAGTTGCACCTTTGACTTACTGGAAACTCAAACTTCAGAAAAACACAACACCCACTTGGATATTTTTGGAAGAGTTTTGCCTGCCCAACTTTAGCATCACCAACACTGAGCTCCATTCCTGTCACTAGTAACAAGTCAAATTTTATGCCGACATTATTGATGTTATTTTAGAAATATAAATCATTGATCTTGCAGTGCTTTTTATTTTCTAAGACAAAATCTCACTGTGTTGCCCAGGCTGGCCTCAAACTCATGATCCTCCTGCCTCTGTATACCCTTCCTTCTCAGAGATTACTTGCTAATCTTCTTGTCATTCTTGAAGCCATGAACCAAATCCACTTAGTACATGAAACTATTGCTGACATCTCACATTGATGACCATTTTGTCATGTTCCTACCACATTTATAAATATCATAGTTATGGCTACTATACTTCTTAGAGGTATTATACAGGGTGTCCTCTTCCTTGACTGTGGACTTCTCATAGATAAGGACTAAATAATGTGATCTTTGGGTACCCTGTCCAGAATACAATGTTTTAAATATATTGTCTTAACTGGAGGAAGGAAAAAGCAAATACAGGGGTTCTTTAAGTCATTTTTACCAAAATTAATCCCCTCGAAACTATATTATTTCTTCTATCCATTATTTTTATTAAGTTAAAATAAATGATATTACATGCTTATTTTTATAATGTTGGTATATTATGAACCCTATAATATACTATTAAGATGAAGACACAGAATATTCATTCAGAACCTGTGCAAGATAGACTCTACCATAGGTTACTCCATGCTTTCCCAGCAAATACCTACTGCTCTGAGAGTTAACACTGCTCTGACTTCTGGCACCATACAAATGATTTACTTGTTTTTGAATGTTCCATAAATAGGCTGATACATAATATGTTCTTTTGTCCAATGCAAGGTCTATGAGACTCATGCATATTTCTGCATGAATAACTAGTGTATTCTTTTGTACTCCATGTATAAATGCCTTGACATTTTACATGTAATCTCTTCATATGGCCCTTGGGTTATCTCTGTGGGAGGGAGCCATACATCGTCCTGGTACAAGCTTCTCTTTAACTATATGTACTCACTCTCCATGGGCAGATGTTCAAGACTAGAACTACTATATTGCAGGACAAGCCTATGTTTAACTTTAGTAGCTACTATCTTACAAGTTTCTGAAGGAATTGAACCAATCTATTCTTAGTAGTAACTTATGAGATTCCAAGTCATCTGTCTAGTTTAATTCCATCAGTCTTCAAAATTTGATTTAGGCCGGGCGGTGGTGGCGCACGCCTTTAATCCCAGCACTCGGGAGGCAGAGCCAGGCGGATCTCTGTGAGTTCGAGGCCAGCCTGGTCTCCAAAGCGAGTTCCAGGAAAGGCGCAAAGCTACACAGAGAAACCCTGTCTCGAAAAACCAAAAAAAAAAAAAAAAAAATTTGATTTATTTATTTACTCTGTATGTTTTGGCTTGCACAGAGGTTAGAAGACAACCTGGATTCTCTCCTTGTACCATGTGGGTCCTTAGGCTTGAACTCAGATAATTAGGCTTGTCAGTAAGTGTCCTTAACTGCTGAGCCATCTCCCAGCCCTCCATCATTCTTATCAGAACATTTCCCCCCATATCTGTCCTAAAACTGCTTTTAGTTACTCCTCAGTTGAGTCCCCTCTTTCCATTCTGTGACTCTTTCCAGATGTTCTGACCCCAGCTTTCTATGTGTAGACCCTGTGGTTTTAGAGATGGGGATGTTTGTCATCTACGTCACCCTCTCCTTTCTGTACACGGTAAACAAAGACTTTCCACAGGCTGTAGCACAGGGCTCTGGTGGCCATGGGGAGTCACCAACCATAGATGTATTTGCTGAGATTGGTATTAGAACCCCTGGACTTGAAACTACAATTTAGGCTATGTTTTCCTCAGTGGATACACTGTCTAGTCCCATGAGTCTCAAGAGCATATTTGCTTTCTCAAAGCTTTAGGGTACCTCCTTGCCTTGTTCACCCATTCCCTTAGTACCACCTCATCATCACAGCTGATAACAAAAGCAGAGCAAGGGAGATGAGAGGAAAGCCCCCCAGCCTGTGGTTTGGATCATGTCTCCATATCGTACTTTCCGTCTGTATAATGAAGAAGTGAGACAAAATGGCAAGGAAAATAATCTCACTGCAGGAAAGTGTATCATTTTAGATCTCACTGTGTAGCCCATTTTCATATCCTTTGTGGCAGTTAATGAGTTCCATCATCCAAGGTCAGTCCCCAGAATTCCCTACTGTTAACATGTCTCCATGCAGAGAATGCCCCTTTTAACCTCACTTTTGTCTCTAAGCCAGATCTTACCCATGACAAATCTGTCTTCTACTTCCATTGTAACTCGATATTTTGGTAGGGAAACTTACAAAATGCTTTCTAAATGTTTAGATAAATTTTGTTTCCTGGTTTTCCTTGTCTTCAACCCTCACCATCATTTCTGTGTGTTTTTGTTATTCATTTTCTGTTAAATATAATTATAATGTATGACCTGGGGTGGCACAGGCAATACAGCCATTTCTCACTCAGTATATATTGAATACAAAAGGCACCTCCCAAACTCTTGACTAAACTCATTCAGTTTAGTAATATTGAGTTCACCCGCCCCTCCGTTCCTGTCAACTATTTAGTATGCTGGTGCATTTGTCGCATTTCTCAGGGCTGTGACCAAGTACCCAATAAAGGCCATTTAAGGATGAGAGAGTTTATTTTGCCTCAAGAACTTGAGGGTTAAGTCCACCATGGTGGTGTAGGTGTGTGGTGGTAAGGATACCTCTGACTGTGCTGGCAGCATGAGGCCACTAGTTCCATCACATCAGAGACATGAACACAGAAGGCTAGTGCTCAGCTAGTACCTTAGTTAGTGTTTCCATTGTTGTGAAGAGACACCATGACCATGGCAACTCTTACAAAGAAAACATTTAATTGTGGTGGCTCACTTACAGTTCAGAGCTTTGGTCCATTATTATCATGGCAGGAAGCAAGGCAGCTGGCAATATGGCCACATGCACAGACATGGTGCTGGAGCTGAGAGTCCTACATCTTGACCCAAAAGCAACAGGAAATGAACTGAGCATATACAAGACCTCAAAGCCCACCCCAACAGTGACATACTTCCTCCTATAAGACCAAACCTACTCCAACAAGGCCATACTTCCTAATAGTGCTGTTCTTATGAGCTTATGGGGGCCAATTATATTCAAATCACCACAACTAGCATGTCCCCTTTTTATTCAGTCTGGGACCCCCAGCCTGTAGATTGGTGCTACCAACATTCAGAGTGAGTCTTCCCACCTCAGTAACACCTCCCTGGAAACACTGTCACAGGCATGCCCAGGGTTTTTCTTCTAGATGATTCTAGATCATGTCAGGTGGACAGTCACACTGAACAAGAACAAATTTCTTTATTTATACTTGTCATCATCACTGTAAAGACAAAGGATCAGAACTATTTGCTATCTTCTTTATCATGCACATCTTATGAATTTGGCATCAACCTAAGAAAAAGTGAGTAGAAAACAAGTTTATAATGGCTGCATTTTAACCTTCACCATGAAAACAACCATGGATGTGTTCTACCATTCTTTATGAAGGCAACCATTTAGCTTGTTTTAAATCAAACTTAAAGGGGAAGATTATCCATTTTGTCCTTATGCTCAATAATTAGGAACAGTCACACCAAGAGATTAAATATTAGATCATGTGTTTGAATTTTGGTGATGTGAGATCCAAAGGTGAGTCGGCTAGTCAACCATCTCATCTTTCATGACTATTCAAGGATGGTGTCACTCAAAGTCTGCCCCCAGTTCCTTCGGCAGCATTACCTACCTTCCTTGGCTTTATCTATTCTATTGGTATCATGTCCAATTCTGACCATTCTTATAATCCTAGAATTATCCTTATGATTCTTCCAACAAAAGCAAGGATGTTGAAAGTTCCTCCCATGTTTTGGAATTCAGCTACCAGGAAAAGGTCTTTAAAGTCATCCAAGGTTACATGGTCAGTGAAAGATTTCATCAAAATGCACAAGCAACTAGAAGTCAATTTTGTTTGACATAATAGGCAACTGTACTTGGCATCCTGTTTTAAATTAATCCACTAGGAAAGACTTCTTGGCTTGGGTTGTAAGACGTGGAAGTTTGACATGGCTTCATCAAGTGATTAAATTCAATTGAAAATACTATTTCTTTCCTTTTAAATTAATGTTCTATTAACTTCTTCAATGTGTAGAAAGGAGAGGTCAGTAGGAAAAAGAACAATGGAGGACCCCAGGGACCCAAGCATTATATCTGAAAACATAGGCACAACTGGTTCTAACAGTCTGATCCCTGGCCCAGGAGTACCATGCTCGTTCGGGAACAAGTTGGTCAAGTGCAGGTTCTCAGTCTGAATCCTAGATTCATTGAGTTAAAATTGGGCGTGCAACTCCAATGATCTGTCCTTTGGCAAGCATGATTCTTAGGCAGTCTAAACTTTCAGACACACACACTAAGGTGCTGAGCACAGTGCTAAGTGCTACCCTGCTGGGGAGGAACTAGCAGCTGCTTCAGAGACAGGTGTGGTCACAATGGGCTGGGTGTTCAGGGACAGGGTCACCAATAAAGCAGGTATTTCACCTAGAAAGGGGATATACTAAAGAAAGAGACTAGGCTGAGCAAGGCAGGGAGCTGCAGAAACGTGGGAGGGGCTGGAGGGAGGAAAAGAAAAGATGTAAGTGATATAATCCTATTTTAATTAAAAATGTATAAAATTACCAAAATAAAAAGGAAGGAGCAGTTTCAGTGGGGAGAGAAGTCATTGGTTAGAAAAGTCACTCAAGGAAAAGGTGAGAGAGATGTGATGACTAGAAGAAATGGCAATTGGAGGAACTAAGTCAATAGCATCAACTTGCATGGCTTTCCTCTTTGCGATGGGGGAGGTTTCTTCCCGTTGTACTGTTCGGGGGCAGTGAGAGAGATAAAGGGATCAGCTTTAGGCATGCCAGTTTGGAGGCAACAGAAGAGCATCAAAGTGGAAATCTCTATAAAAAGTCACAATTACGGACTAGCAACTGCTCCAAGTGCAGAGACTGTGTCAAGCTTGGCAGTAAACAGGGCATCTCTTCCCCCACTTAGTGGCCAAGCCTCAGGGGGCAGAAACGTGGAAAGAGCCTGAAGTTGGGAAGGAAGCTGCAACCAGTGCATGTGGACATGGCAAGACTGTCACTCATGCACTTACTGCAGCTACAGCTATTTGATAGGCACGAGACTGGGACTGCCAACATGGTTTTTCATGGAAGGGGGAAGGGTCTTTGAGGCTCCATCCCTTCCTGAGAGACTGTTGACAGTTAATGGTGCTAGAGGAATGGTGTAACCACTGTATGCTGCCCATGCTCCAGTAAGTAAGTTCCCACCCATGCTCATGCAGGCAACTGTAATTAATGACACACACACACACACACACACACACACACACACACACACACATCGTAAAAGTAGATTGGGAAGAAGAGTTCATCCAAGAGAACAGAAGGCTGAGAATAGGATTCTGTGGGATACCTAGTAGATCTATGTCTGTAGGACAGAAGAAAAGGGCCTAATGCTCAGAGGAGGAGCAACCATGGGAATAGAGGCAGAATGAAATAGTTTGATGCCATGAAGCCACACAGGGAGAAGGGTATAGGTGGGAAGTTAAGTCTCTCACCTAGGGATGTGTAGGGATAATGGGGCAACGTAAATGTACTGGTAATGAGAACATGCTCATGGGTCGTCAAGGATGCAGTTTGAATTCAGTGCTTACAATGATGTTGGTGGTGAGGAAAGGAAACTGGGGGAAGGAACACTGTGGACTTGAGGGATATTTTGGGTTGTCAGGAAGTGGGAATTTCAGTATTAGACTATGTGGAAAGGATGACTATGCTATAAAGAAAAGATCTCAGCGCAATGGAGAATCACAGGAAGGCTGGAATTAGGTGAAGGCAGCTATGGATGTGCAGAGTGGGATAAATAGGAATAAGGGATTGAAATCTGGAGAAAGGATGGAAGAATTGAGGTTAGAGAATACTATCAACTCCAGGGAAGAAAGGGGGGGTCAGAATCTCTCAAAGAAGTTCTTGAAACTGGTGAAGAGTATGTTGGGGTGAAAACACAAGCAGAAAAGCCTTGCTCTCCTCAGAGGTGGACTCCTCACCACTGTGAAGACAGAAGACAGACGAGCAGCACACGGCCCCGAAGAGCTGCTTCCACTACTTCTGCGTGTGCCCGTGAGGTCTTTCCTAACAAGCAGAGCTGGAGGGGGTCCAGGAGAGTGCCTGCCACCCACATTACAGTGCTTTAGACAGGTCTCTCTCCTAGGAGAGTGTGAGTCTTTTGAGAGCAAGAATTCCTTTTTTTTCCTTTTGCATGTGTAAATGTGTGTGTGTGGGGGGGTGCATGTGTACACATGGTCACATGTGTGCATATGCATGTGGAGGTCATAGGTTGATCCTCTTCCGTAATCATGTTCCACTTTATTTGTTAAGACACAGTCTCTTCCTGAACTTAGATTTTACTGCAGCTAATCTAACCATCCATCCTGTACCAAGGATGCTGTCTCTGTCTCCCACATACTAGGATTATAAGCAGCTACCACACCTGTCCAGACTTTACGTGAGTACTGGGGACCTAAACATTGGTTCTCCTGCCTGCACAGCAAATGCCTTTATCTACTGAATCATCTCCCCGACCCCAAGGGAGCAAAGACTATCCTCCCCAGTCCTTATTCAAGTGTAGAATGATGTATCAAGCCCATTTATACTCTCGTATAAGACTGCATTTTAAAAGAAGCACATGAAAACTGGAGAGCCCTTTGTTCTCATGGCTACTCTCTCTTCTCTTCCTTCCTTCACCTTCCCAGAAATAAAGTTTCATGAGTTCAGTGCATATCCTCTCACCCTGTGTCTGCTTGTGTAGACCCACAAGTAAAAGTTAGCAGTGCTCACGATGTGGTCTCACTATAGTAACAGTTACTGCAAGACCCCTGAGTTGGATGTGCCATCCTAGACACAGAGGATGCAAACGTGAATTGGACACAAATACTCTGGCATTGTATTAATCAGTTCTATGGTTTCTATTCAGCATTGTGTTTTTAGCTCTGTCTAAAGAGAGGCATACATATTCACTTCATCAGCTCATGTGCACCTTTGTGCGATCGTCTGTGCCCTCCTAGTAGATATTATTAGTGAACAAATTAGCATGAGTAGTGTGATAACCAAAATGGACATTTCATACACTGGTTTCTAGGTGTGAAATATTTAAACATAGAACAACTTTTCACCCTCCAGAGGCTGAGGCTGTGTGAGGATTTGTGCTTCAGATTACTCACTCTGTTCCGAAGCCAATTTCAGTGTTGCTCATTCCTCAGTGGGTCTTGGTTGAATGAGTGAGTGAGTGAGTGAGTGAGTGAGTGACTCTCTGCTGGAAGTGTTCTTTTTATTGCACCATTGAAAGAACTATTGTAAGAATACTATTAGGAAACCAATAGGAAAGGGGTAATTATCATGAGTTACTACCCTGATGTGTCCAATAAATGGAGTCCATGTACCTGTGTAATTGGAGAAAATTAACAACCATAAGCAGATCTAGAGCTCAAGATTCATCATAATCATGGACTGGGTCTGCTTTGTTACGTGGGCTATAAATGAGGCTCGCGCTGTAAAGGATGTGTGAGTTATGAGGGTGTGAGGATGAAGGAACGAGCCAGAAGCAGTTTCGGTGACTGGAACTGCTCCTGCTAAGGCCCCGGATGACCTTCTATTGCCCTGCTGGTGTGTCTACCACTCCTCTGGCCTCAGCCCTGCCTGGCCTCATGCTCTCCTCTACTTTCAATTTGTCTCCTAGGAAACCGCTGACAAAATGATAGTTCAGCTGAACCCTGAAAAACTCTCCAGCATTCTTGAAAGAGAGTTTAAGGAGTTCTTTAGGCGCCTACATCCTGCCCACCACCACTCTGGGCTGCTCTCCCACTAAGATTCATTGACCGTGACTGTCCATTTGGAGTCTCACCCCAGTTTCCTCACGCAAAGAAAACTCTGCCTCTCGATTTCTTCCATCAAACCCTGGATCCCAGGCAGCTGGGGAAGTCAGGCTCGCCACCTAGCATAGCCCTGAAGAGGGACAGAGCAGCCCATCCCCCTTGATAAGCTGGTCAGGGAAGCCACCTCTACACTGAGACACAGGCCTTGCTTGCTTGCTTGTTTGTGAACCACTGTCTTAGATATGTGTTACGTATTCTCTATGGTTTGTTATATCAGCTGCATTTAGTGAGGGCTTGTTAAACTAAATTGTTAACTCATTCTTTTTTTAAAGTTTTTTTCCACTTTACATACCAATCCCAGTTCTCTGCCTCCCCTTCTCGTACCCCCTCACAACCCCCATCCCACCCCTCATCTACTCCTCAGAGACGAGACGGTGGTAAGACCTCCCTTGGGGGAGTCAACCAAGTCTGGCACACTAAGGTGAGGCAGGACCAAGCCCCTCCCCGCTGTGTCAAGGCTGAGCAAGGTGCCCCACCTGGGGAAAATGTCCTAGTAAGCCATTTCTTGCATCCTTGATAAGTCCTGGTCCCACTGCCAGAGCTCCCCAAACAGATCTAGCTACATAACTGTCACCCACATTCAGAGGGCCTAGTTTGGTCCCATGCATATTCCCCAGATGACAAGCCAGAGTCCATGAGCTCCCACCAGCTTGGGTCAGCTGTCTCCATGGTTTTCCCCATCATGATCTTGACCTCACTTGCTCCTCCCTCTCTTCAGCTGAAGTCTAGGAGCTCAGCCCAGGGCTTGGTTGTAGATCACTGCATCTGCTTCTATTAGTTACTGGGTATAGGTTCTATGATGACAATCAGGATAGTCACTAATCTGATTATAGGGGAAGGTAAGTTCAGGCACCCTCTCAATTATTGCTAGGAGTCTTAGCTGGTGTCATCCTTGTAGATTCCTAGGGATTTCCCTAACTCCAGATTTTCCCCTAACCCCCTGATGGTTCCCTCTACCAAGATATCTCTTTCATTGCTCTCGCTCTCAGTCCCGCCCTCCAGTGGGCCATCTCAGCCCCTCCTGTTCCAATCCCCCATCCCTTCCCTTTTGCCCGCCCCCCTCCCAGTTTACCCAAGAGATCTTAACTAATTTCCCTTCCTGGGGCCCTCCATGTGTGCCCCTCTTAGAGTCCTCCTTTTTACCTAGCTTCTCTGGGCTTGTGGATTGTAGCCTGGTTATCCTTTGCTTTGTGTCTAATACCCGTTTAAGAATGAGTACATACCGTGTTTGTATTTCTGGGTCTGGGTTACCTCACTCAAGATGATTCTTCCTAGTTCCATCCATTTGCCTACAAATTCATGATGTCATTATTTTTTACCATTCTTGTTGAATTACAGCAAGAAACCAATTCAGGGACCTCTTATGGCCCAAGATAGGTCCCCATACCTTTTCTTTTATACTCATAGGGAATTGTTAGAGACACCCCATCAGTCCACATTTCCATGATAAAACTCAGCCTTTATAAACATCTGGAACTACCCTGTAGATCACCCTTGACACTTCTCTTTCTCAGGATAATCCTGAGACCATTTTTTTTTAGACCTACTGTTGCTAGAGTTTTCCTGCCTGGCCCACAGTCAGGACAAATCTCTCTCACCTGCCAGTCCCACAGCCGCTCAGATCCGACCAAGTAAACACAGACACTTATACTGGTTACAAACTGTATGGCCGTGGCAGGCTTCTTGCTAACTGTTCTTACAGCTTAAATTAATCCATTTCCATTAATCTATACCTTGCCACATGGCTCGTGGCTTACCGGCATCTTCACATGCTGTTTCTCATCGTGGCGGCTGGCAGTGTCTCTCTGACTCAGCCTTCCACTTCCCAGCTTTATTCTCCTCCTTGTCCCGCCTACACTTCCTGCCTAGCCAATGGCCAATCAGTGTTTTATTTATGGACTAATTAGCAACACATTTGCCATACAGAACATCCCACAGCAACCTACAAACAGGACATATAACTAGGCAAAGAATTTTGTCCCAGTCACAAAACAGTGGAAATTGCAGTTTTGTCTTCAAGATGTTGTCACCTGTTGGACTTTTCATTGAGTTGGGAACAATAGGATAGACTTTGTGACCAAGATAATCTTGGATCCTTGTGTTTATCAGAAGTAGCCTGGGGTATTTGTCCTCATTCATCACGTCTCGGCCTGTTGGCTAAGACCAAGAGTTGCGTCCTCATTCACACAGATGCAGGAATTGAACAGGATCAGTGTTCTTGTAGCAAATCATATGTGGGGACAATGGCACTAACGTCAAGAACATGGGTTTTCCCCCGTGTTAACTGAGTGACAGCCTTGTGGCCAGCAGGGGTCCTCAAGGAAGAGCGTTATTTATTTTGCTTCCTCTGGGTCACCCTCGTGTAAAGGCACAGACTGTGGCGCAAGGATTAGTGGATAGATGACATTTAGCGTGAGGCAGGAGGCTGGACACGCACAGGAAAGGGCGACATAGGGTATGGGCGTGTCTTGGAAAGCTGTCTCAAGTTTTAACGTGGAAGGTAGTGACTTAACCTTGAAGGGATGTGAGGATAGGAGACGAAGGGCCCGGTGCCTAAGGAAGGAGCTGATGAAAGAGCACAGCTTTTAATATGTGATGATGAAAAGAGATCCCCTTTCTTTGGGGTGAGTCCCTGATTCCAATTTTACATTTGTGGCGCAATTAGTAGGACTCCGCTTGGCTCTCCTCGGTCTCCTCTGGAAGAAGAATGTCTCTGATATGTAATAGTTGTTGTTTGAAAACCCAAAGAAGCTTGTTTCTTTTTTGAGTCTGCCTTACTTTTTATGTTCTGAAGTTCACTTTGGACCTCAGATTTTGCTCCAAGCAATAAAACTGGTTGGAGTGCACTAACATAATGGAACTGTAATTGTAGCCAACTGGTGGGGGTGGGGAGATAGTTAAGGTGTGTCGTGGTTTCTGTGGTTTCTCTGCGGAGTAGAATTCCCTGCAAAGCTTTTCCATGTGGTGTTTTAATAGCTGCCTTAAAACTCTCTGATGCATGGAGCAAAACTGAATTAGGCTCATGTGCTAGATTGCTGGGATGGGCCAAGGATTCTCTAAAAATGAGAGAGAGAGAGAGAGAGAGAGAGAGAGAGAGAGAGAGAGAGAGAGAGAGAGAGAGAGAGAGAGAGAGAGGAGAGAGAGAGAAAGAAAGAAAGAAAGAAAGAAAGAAAGAAAGAAAGAAAGAAAGAAAGAAAGAAAGAAAGAAAGAAAGGAAAGCAAACACCTAAGCCAGAGGCTGAATTGTCCAAAGAAGATCATGGGGATATGTCCAAATTTAGAATCCCAGAAGCAGTCACCTCCTCTAACCCAGTTTTGCAGGACTTTCTATGGGAATCTAGGCTACTTCCCTTGCAGATACTTGATCTTATCCTTTTGTTCAGTACTTGACTATTTACGAAGTGATGCTGCATGTATTTGCTCACTAGAGCTCACTTTTTTAAAGGCTGTATTATGATGTCTATTTTTTTTCTTGATGAGGAAACAGAGCCTTAAAGCTTAGCACAGGTCATTTGGGTAAGAGACGGCAAGGCAAAATCTGACACCACTTGAGGGGTGCGCCCTTCCCAGCAGCACTTCCCTAATTGTAGCGATCGTGTTTAACATTTATGAAGACAAGAGAAACCAGCCAGCCACTGAGCACACGCACAGTACAGCTATTTGTCGGCTGCAGAGTTCTCATCACTGGGTATGAGACATTCCCAACTTTGTCCAGACATCAAAGGAGCACACTCTTTCTCTAATTCGGAAGCCCGATTCCTTCTGCAGTGCCAAGAGCAGCTGATAGAACACGGCACACTCAGTCAGCCCTTCCATACCAAGCATGTGTAAAAGTTCTCTTTAGTGTGTGGTTTTGGCTGCTGAGTTCAAGAAGCATTTATGGAAAGCTGTTAGGTGGCAGCACATTGGATGAATAGGAAGCAGTCTAGGTGGCATGTTCTAGAACCTCTTCCATTACAGAAAAGACCACCATCAGCAAGGCACTCTTTGAACTAATCTGGGAGTTCTTGGGAATCATTTTTAATATTTAATATGCGGGCACCCTGAAGAAGAAATATAAAGTGGCCCAGGCAGTAAACTCATGGGGTTTATTTACTTATCTAATTAGCAAATCAACTCTTAAGACCCTGGGTCTAATAGGCGGTAAACTTCATTACACCTTAAAGGGGTGGTGGAGTCAGAATTCAGCCCTGGACCTGAAACTTCACTCCTTTCCTTTTGTTCTTAAGAACTAGCCCTAAATGGACATCTGTGTTTTATATCTAGAGCCACAGAAATTAACCAGCTTAATGTGTGCTCTGCCACTGCAAGCAACAGACCCATTTGCACTTTCTGAAGCATGGAAGCAGATCTCACCTCTAGTGAGAAGTTCTCTGGGGACACTTCTTCAGTGTGGCTCCCTCAATACCCACTGCCTCCTGATGCCACTAAGTACACGCACATCTCACTTCTCTCCAATGCATTGTTTTGTTTCCTCTTGTGCTTGTGGTTGAAGACAGGCCAGTATTTCCGAGAATTACACCAGACACAAATTGATGGAAAGGTCCCTCCTGCCACAGTCTAATGTTCTCTCCCGAAACTACCCAGATGAGTCTATCTTCAGTCGTCTAGATTCTGTGTCTGTATGACCCTTTCTTCCAAAGAAACAAATTATTTTAGAATCATGTCAGCTAACAACAGGCTTGTTATTTTCTAAGAGAAAATTACCTTGCAAACTATTGTTTAAATTAACATTTTATTTTTGACAATGAAACTATTGCCAGTCTGATTTTCTTTTCTTGATTTAACATAAGCTCACCGTGCTTGAAGCAGCCATGTTAGGACAATACCCATCAGAGCAGAAGCCCAACCCCCATTAATATTCATGATAATCAGCTGTGATTATTACTATAGACTGAGCTCTGAAGAACTATCTGTAGATTTTTTTCCATTCAATCTTCACAACAATGCAAAGAGATAAGTCCTGTTGTTATCTTCGTTTATACATGAAAAATGGCGAAGTTAAGTCCTTGACCCAGGGACTTAACAGCTTAGGCTTCTAAATTTTGAATCAAGCCAAGCTGTCCTCTGAACTAGGGCTCTTAATCACTGTGCACCTGAGTTCATCCTAGGACCAACTGCAGTGTGCGGGAGCCCTGTCACCTGTGGGTGGGACTGCCTGGCACCTTCCATGGCAATGGCCTTGATGAGCAGATGCTAGAGTGGGAATAGAGAGGAATGGACTGGAGTGGGTTGCCCCAGCTTCCCTCACAGAAGCCCATGCTGTGTAGTTTGTCCTTCATGTAAAACACTTGAAGCTGGGTTATACCTGCACTGACATCAGCAAATACATATCAGTAATTCATCCTGCCCTGCTGTAGGATGCTTTGGGGATGGGCTGTGTGCAAGCCATGGATATAAACTCCTTTGCATTCCTCTGCACTTTTTCAGAGATAGCCATGGCCTCTTCAATAAAAAATGGCCTCTAAGTCAGCCTTACGCATGCAGCTAGTCCTAGGGTACTGCTGGGAAATGACAAATAGCTTGCTTCTAGGTAGAATACCTAGGTTTGTAGCTTTCACCAATTGAAGCACTGCCTCTGTGGCAGGCACAAAGTCCTTGAAGCTGTCTCGCTGGACAGAGCTGAAGAGAGTGGTGGCCATTGGCCGCCATGTTGTCCAGGATGGAGGTCAAAGGTTAAAGTGAGTGGGCAGTGATACTGCTGCCCAGGCAGACTTAGGCTATGCAACTCTCTCCCAGATTCTAGACCTGGACAGCTAGTGTGATGAGCTGCTTCCTTGCGTCACATCCTTTCTCTCCCTGCTGCCCTGTGACACTCTTCCTCTGTGACTCAAGCTTACAGAATTTCAGCTCACAGAATGTGTGGTCTGTTTGTAGTGGGTGAAGGGAAAAGGGGCCAGGACATCATTTTGATGGGAGAGGAGAGAAAGAGCAGGAAGAAGGAAAGAGATGGGGGTGGGGGGATGGGAGATGGGAGGGAGAGTGGTTTTGTAGTTGATGCTGTTCTGGAGTCATTAGCAGCCTCTTCCCCTTGCATCAGGTGCTTACCCGAATGGCTCTCAGGAAACATGTATTAGCAGGCCCTAAATCCTTGTAGCTGAGCCCTGGTAGGACTCACACTAAGTCAGATCCAATGTGTTCTATGCTAGGGGACTGATGGGCTGCAGAATGAGTACCCTACAGCTACCTGAAATGATACTTTTTTCTCACAATTTACGATTCCAAGAGTCAAAGTCCCCTGAGTGTCCAAGTGTATCCCCATGCTTTCTGTAGAGAGCCTGACTCTATTTCCTGTTCATGCCAGGCACCACAAGGTGTACTGGTATATAAATCATAGTTTCTGGCCTCAAGAGTTGACAGTCTACTTGTGAAAATATGACAGCCGTATGATCTGATTCCTAAATAAGGATTCTTCATTGTAGTATGCACTAATATATCAAACTAAGTTTTATGAGAAATTATGAAGGCTATAGCTTAAAAAAGAGTTAGGTAAAAGCATGTCACCATCATTAATATTGTACTTGTTTATTGCATGACATGTGTCTATTATTGAACCTCTCCTTTCAACTTGGTTTACAGTTAAAAATTCCTTTCTAACAGATACAATTGCAGCAGCCAGTTTGAGGTAATGAAAATATTTCTTCTCCTGGCCAAAAGCCTACACTAACACTCCTCTGCTGATGGAGAGCCAAGTCTTCTTCTGAAAGAAAAAACCTAGCATGAGAAAGACATTTACAAATCCCTGTTCATTTGGCGATAAATCTACATGACAAAAAAAGGTTTCCTTCAGCTGAGTATTGACATCAGGTACAGGCTTGCGTATCTGTTGTGCTAAATGGTTCTCAGGCAAAACCCAACTTCTTAAATGCTGCATGGATTTTACTTAAGACTTTTATACGTCTCTTACTAATGAAGGTTCTCTGGTCAGTTCTGGGTAGAGGCCCACAGAGACCTCCCCCCAGAAGTGCTATGGAAGGCCACCAAGACAACATTCCACTGTCTTCCTGGTATCAGCTCCCTGCTCCTGCTAACAGAAGGAGGCAATCACAGCCCCATGGTCCAGAGGCTATGTCTCACTGGCTAGTGAAAAAGTTGTTATAATCATATTAGAATACGGAATGCCTAGTAAAATTTGGAGAATTTTTAATATATGAAAGAAAAATAGTTCCAAATCTACCCCATGTCTGCGAGACTGAAGGCTTTGTGAGCTGGCCAGGTTCCCTGCGTGTACTGAATGCTTTCTTGCCTTAGGAGACTACATGTAAGTGTTTGGATTGAGCTGCCCTCCTGCCAGGCTTCAAATTAGGTAAGACTGCTTAAGCAAATAGAAGGTCATGGATTGTGTCTATACACGGTTCCATTCCACCTTTGACCGACTTTATCAATAGATCCTAGGACAGGACTCAGCAATGACTCTGTGTGTCATTTCTGTCTCCAGGTAGCAGAGAGTCACCTTAATTGTCAAAAGCATTGGAGTATACTAGAATAAAAGCCTCCTCTTTCACCATTGAATATATCCACTGCATTCTCTAAAGTAGCCAGTTTTTATTTCGCAGCTCCTGTTAAGTATGTTCAAACTTCCGGAACTGTCTGGAACTCGATCACAGGTGGGAATACGACTGTAATCACAAGTGTGTTCCCTTGGTTGTGACATTACACTGCCATCTCCTCCTCCCATGGTCATTGTTCATTCTCACCATACCAAGTTTCTCTGGCTTTCCTGTGAACTTCAATTTAAGGACTCTGTTGAACTGTATGTTGAAGTGGGATTTACGTGAAGGATTTGTTGTTATTTTGTCTGTTTGGTTTTTTGGGGGGGTTTTGTTGGTTGGTTGATTGGTTGGGTTTTGACAGTATTTCACCAAGTCTAATTTATGTTCTTCCCCGCCCCCCAAAACAGCATCCTATTTCTAAATAGTCGTTGATGTTAGAAATTTGGAACTTCCACTTTCCCTGGAGTGCTAGTAGGGCCTCATTTATTTCGATACTCCCCACTCGTCTCTCGTCCACTGGTGTGTATCCCTAGCATCCCACTGCCCCCTGCCGCAGCCAGCAGCTGGTGCAGACTTCCCCTTAGGCATCCTCTGGCCACTCTGTCTCATGTTTACTGGGGCCCTGAGCATCTGATTAAACAAGAATGTGTAGCTCTAACAACATCCTTTTGGATCCTACTGTACAAAACAGACCCAATTAGAAGCAGCTTTAAGGACCAGTGTGTGGGTGAAAACTGGGCCATCGCTAGACTTTTCAGATACTATCGAATGGGGAGATTGTTCCTGACCTAGCCTAGATGAGCTGTCTCACATTGGAAATACCAACATACAGGACCATTGATTGAAAAAAATAGACTCATTAGTTTGCTTTTAAAGCACTCTAGAGCAAAGAAAACAGAGCCCTGGGTTCCAGAGAGGGAAAGTTGGGAGATCGCCCTAACTGCTCATCCTCTCTGTAAAATACCATTTTTTTTAAAATGTGATTTACAATGTTTTCGGGGTTGGATGTAAGTTATTTCTGAAGGCCCCATCCACTTTTACAATTTCGGTAACTCTTCATCAATTAGCAACACATGACAGATGGTAACGTGTCATTCAGACTCTGGTGACCTGCCCTCAGAACTGTCCTGAAATAATCACAGATCTGTAAGCTTTCTGTGTAATCCCCATGAGTTTCTGCCAAAATGATCTTAAACAAGGCATTGAACTCCTGGACCTGTCTTTCCATCTACAGTGTACTGGTGTGCTATTTCACAGAGTTGCTTAGGGGTTTGGAGGGTTAACATGTGCCCGGCACATGGCAGATCCACAATAATTGTTAGTTCCTTCCTCCACTTCCCCTTTCTTCTTGGAATGGTCCACATCTGCCTTTGACTCCAGATTCTAATGGGTCGGTCGCAGGCTACAACACCCTCTCTTGGAATTGTCTTTAAAAGAGCTGAGTGACACGTTTTTGTCACTATTAGCTTTCAAATATCGACAAAGAAACTTACAGGAAAAAAAGAGAGAAGGGGGTAGTAGTTTTCAGCGTTGGAACTTTAATGTACCACCTACCCAGGAAAGGTGAATACTTACTTTGTGAGAATGGAAGAGCCCCCACCCCCACCCTCACCCCACCCCCACCCCACCCCCACCCCACCCCGCTCTCACTGTAGATACAGCTATGATGAGAGTACACAAGGGGTAACAATGGTATCCCGTGCAAGCAAGGTCAGTTAGTGGCAATGAAATTCTTTTCTAAACAATTTGTTAAAATACCATACTTAATTTTTTTTTCTTTTTTTTTTTTTTCCGGAGCTGAGGACTGAACCCAGGGCTTTGTGCTTGCTAGGCAAGCGCTCTACCACTGAGCTAAATCCCCAACCCCCATACTTAATTTTTAGAACCAGAACATTAAAAAAAAATTACATGTTCTCTCTTTATACATCAAATTAGCATCCAAAAAGAATGTTTTAAAATCAGTAACAGAGTTAAAACAAAGTCATGCCTACCTGCATGCACGCAAACATAACACATTCTCTGTAAGTAATTTCACACAGTCTTATATTCCCACATGTGGCTTTGTTTTCCTGACGACACTGGACACTGGGTGGATCTTGTCATGTAGTAAGTTTCCGTGGAAAACACCGCAGACGTCTCCTATTTGATGGTAAGAAAGAATGGACCCTGCCTCTCCTCACACTTCGATTCTGCTTCTGATGTCGGCCTGACTGTGAGCAGAGCAGAGTCCAGAGAGTGTCACACCAAACTGCACATTGCACAAAAAACTGCATGAAGTTTTCCAGTCTTCTTAGACATTATTTTGGCATCCACCAAGAGCAGGTTCTATTCCATAGCTGTCAGTCTCCTAGAAGTAGCTAGAGCAAGTAGTTCTCAATTTTCCTAATGCTGTGACCCTCTAATACACGTCCTCATGTGGTGGTGATCCCTAGCCATAAAATTATTTTGCTGCTACTTCATAGCTACAGTTTTGCTGCTGTTTGTTATGAATCATAATATAAATATCTGATTATTTATGATGGTGACCCCCTGGTGTTTGAAAGGAGGTCCATTTCTGCTGCTGAACCCCCTCCTCCAAAGGGGTCACAACATACAGGTTGAGAACTGCTAAGCTTGAGGGTAGCTTAGACACTGTCATGCCCAGCTCTCTTCTTTTATACATGAGGACGGAGAGGCCTGGGGAGGTCGTGTGGCTGGGGTGCCCTCCCTGACACTCATTCCTTCTCCCTAATGTCTTTGTCATGCATGCTTGGCCCACCTCCCCATGAGACGGTTTGGTTCAGCAGCAGAAATTGGCCTCCTTTCAAACACCAGAAGATAGTGAAGGCTGGTGGTAAATGCATAGAATTCCACCCAGTCTCCCAGAGAACCACCTTTTCCAATAGAAATGATAATAGATGGAGATAAAGGAATTACACCATGAAAGCCTTGTCTTTAGTAATTTGTTTCTTTAAATTGTTTGGATCAAAATTGTATGTCCAAGTATAAGATGTTAGCCTTTTTCCAAGACGTGGAAAGGCTCCTTTTGTGAATCAGCAGTCACATTCTTGTTTACAGTAAGAGGAGAAAGTGTGTTCTGGTTCTCACTAGTAACTCACTCAGTGTCACCCAACCTTCAGCAATTACTGCTTGAATTTCTTTTGTAAAGGTAGCACTATTCAGAGTCACTGTCTAGAGAAAGGAGCGGGAAATGAAGCAATGATTATGCTTTGAGACTGCATTTTAATGTACATTTGTGGCACGGGAATGACAAATTGATTGCAAACACCAACTTTTTGGGAGTGTGGGGGGAACAACAGCATTTTACTACCTTCAGAAATGGTTTTCCTGGTTTCTCAAGAAAATTGGTTTTAGCAAAGTTCCATGAAATTTGGCACAATACTGCCGCCTTGTGGCTACTTTGATCAAAAACCTGCACGTACTTCAAGGTCAACCCTGTCCTTAAAGTAAGATTTATAGGGAAGCTATCCCAGTTCTCAGTGGGGGAGCCTTTGACCCAGTGAAGAACACTTAGCATTTAATTCTGTCTGCTCTTGTAACAGAATGATTGGAAGGCCTCCATTGCTTTCGTGGTTGGGAACCGGATTGAGGATGATCTTCTCATTCATGCCCTGGACCTGGCTGTCCAAGTCCCTCAGCGTAGACTCTTCAGTATGGTGTCATGGCAAGACATTCTCCAGCAGGTACCTGCCTCTTCCTGCCTCAACACCTCCAAAGTCAGGGATTGAGATTTTAGAGTATGCAACAATGATCATGTCTTGGAATACTTCGTTATTTATGGTGGATGACTTTCAATAGACATTTACAGTCTACAATCAACTTAAAATATTTAATCTGAAAGAACTAACCTTTTCATTAATGTACTCCATTCAAACTTCATTCCTTTGACAAAGATTTCTGCAACCATTCCAGACACAGTGCTAAGTTCTCTGAGGAATTATTTAGTATAAGGTTAGACAATAATAAAAGAGTAGACTAAATAAGGAAAACACATGACTAATTGGAAAAGGAAGTCTCTAGAGAATGCTAGCTGGCTCAAGTCAGAGGGCTGTGGGGCTACAAAGAAGGGCTGTTGGGAGACATCCACTCCTGCAGGTACCCGCAGCCTACCTTGGGGTTGTAAGTACCACGTCTATGTGGTGACTGTTGCTTTCTTGCTAAGTTGCCTGATGGCCTAATTTAAATCATGGAGGTATTTGAAAGTTTCACAGATCTGTGTGTTCCTTGAGTAGATCTTTCATTCGTGAGAAGTTAATTCAACTGTCTTACAGATCAATGAAATACAGGCTCTTGCTGGAGTTGCTTCAGCTAAAAAAGGGAAAAAACCCACGAGTGGCAGTTTACCATTATATTACGAGGTGAGTGGCTGGATCCATCAAAGAGACTGTTAGTATTGTTTAGAAATAAAAGCATCCAGTATGATGCTTTTAAATTTTTTAATTCAATCTTTTTAAAGTAAATTTTAACTCTCAATTGGGTATGTTTGTTCCTTATAGTGCACATACACACACACACACACACACACACACACACACACACACACACACGCACACGCACACACACACACACAAACAGCTTTTAGAATAAATTTACCTGGCTTATTTATACTATCATTGTTCCCAATTAAAAAGCCCAAATCATGAACAGTTATATACCAAAACACTGGCCTGTATCCTTCCATGATAATTATTGAATGTGTGATGGTATTAATGGGAGCCATTATTAGTGTTAGGTTCTTGAAAGAAATAAGAAAGAGCTTCTTGTATAAGAAAAAAGCCACAGCTGGAATTATTTTCCATCAGCTAGTGAATTTTGTACACATTTTACACCTCACTTTAATCGATGTAGAACTTTCGATATTCCTCAGATTAGTGGCACATTCCATTGCTGGCAGCTGCTTGATAGGAAAGCCTGGCCTGTGTAACCTGTACAAAAGGCTTACAGCTCAGGCTCAGTGAGAAAGGATTTCTTCTCACCCTGCCTCATTAATATCTAACTTAGGGCTTGCAAGAGATATAAAAATCCAGTGACGAATTACAACACCACCGACAGTTTTTAGGCACTATTTTATGGCTATGCAAACCTAAACCATGAAGATTTGAGGACCTTTCAAAGACAAACTTGTTTGCACTGTATTTTGTTTGTGACTAATGGAGTTTTTCTATGCCCCAGGTCTTGTGTGATTCCATAGTGACCTCTTTAGTATGGCCTGAGTACTTACTGTCTGAGCCAGATTCATTACAGTTCTTCATAGTTGACAGTACTGCAAACGTTTTGGCATTAATTCTTGATATACCTCTCTCAAGGTCTTGGCACACTCACTTTGCTAGCACAGCCAAATTACATACCTCCTATCATTTCTTACGATGTTCTGAATGTGTGCACACCATTTGAAACATTATGTGATACCTGGATTTAAAATAGCAGAATTTTTTCTTCTGAAGTGGTCATGGAAATCCATGTCCAAGTATCAGGCCTGGGATCAATTAGGCCCCCAAAGGATTCTTTCTTCTTCAAAGATACTCAGTAAAACACAAAGATGATAACAGAGCAGTTTTGACGTTTAATCTGGACAGGCATTTTGACTTGGATGTGGGAATCTGACGCCCTCTTCTGGCCTCTGCAATCAGCTGGCACACATGTGGGAAACACACACACACGCACACACATACATAAATAAAAATAAATGTAGAAGAAGGTAAGAGATACAAATGTTCTGTCTTCAAATCTTATTTTGTCCATTTTTAAGACACCACTAGTGGATTGAGTTAGTATGTCCTCATTGATGTCTTAGCGCCATAGTTTTGATTCTTGGCTCCTGGGCATGGGGACATATTTCTCACGTCTTCCCCACCAAGGATTCAGTCATTTGCAAGAATGTAGATTTTTGTTACAGGTCAGTAGACTGCTGTGTTCTAGATTCCTAGCATGAAAATCATTTCTTTTTTTTTTTTTTTTTTTTTTTTTTTTTGGTTTTTCGAGACAGGGTTTCTCTGTGTAGCTTTGCGCCTTTCCTGGGACTCACTTGGTAGCCCAGGCTGGCCTCGAACTCACAGAGATCCGCCTGCCTCTGCCTCCCGAGTGCTGGGATTAAAGGCGTGCGCCACCACCGCCCGGCGAAAATCATTTCTTAAACAGTGCTTCAAATTAACAGTTCATGCAGTAAAGTTGTAAACCTTTGTTTTGGAAGCAGGGTGGGGTGGCCCTTGTCAAAATGAAAAATAGAAAGCTCATGCTTCAGAGATAGGAACAAATACTATATGAAAACATTTCAGAGATTTGACGTTATTAAAATGGCAGCTGTTCTGAGACCAGAAGGAGCAGTATGTCATGGAAGAAACAAAGGGAAGGGGGGGCGAGAAGCGTTCCCCAGCCTTTTCAGTCCTGAGTTTTAAAGCAAAACAAAAACATTCTGGAAGAACTGGAAAGTAGCCAAGCTAATGCCGTTATTTCATAGAGCTCAGGGACACGCCAGGAAATTACAGGCCAGTTAGTTTAACTTCACTTGTAGGGAAAGTATTAAAAACTGCTGGAGGAGATGGAGTGAAAGGGTGCTTAGCAAGGTACCGCTTGATTATGGCAAGCCTGGCCCGCCTGCTTTTCCAAAAGGGAAGGTCATGTCCTAGGAACTTGTTGAAATGCTTTGAAGCTATTATGGCCAGTACAGACTTCAAAGGATACAGTGGGGCCCAGAACCTGCGCATCTTTTCTGTCCCACATCAGCCTTCCAGGGATACCTATAGAACATGGCCCACATGCAGACTCCAGGCCTAGGGCTCAGAAACCACTATGAAAATAGCAGAAAGTAACCTCTGGGTAGAAACATTTTGAGAGCTGGAACCAATTAATCCAACTTGATATTTATAAATGTAAAATAATGAGACTTGGAACAAAATTGAGGACTATTGAGCTGTAACAAGTAAGTACCACTTTGGGACTATAAAAACAATTCAAGAGCTAGTGCATCAAAATCTAGGGTTGGATCCATCATCCACTCCAAGAAGGGAGGATGAGGAAAAAAGGTGTGCTAGGAAGCCTCACAGAGTAGAAGGTTATGAAGAAGTACAACCAAGTAAACTTGATCAAGTTGAGAAAAAGAACCGTTAAATGTGTTAACAACTTGGGCCCTGTATTCTGAAGGAGGCAGGAGCAGCTCAACAGAGAAAGTCAGGTCTGAGCTAGGCAGGGAGCTGTAGAAGGTCAGAGCTCCATTGCTTTAGGAATGAGCTCCTGGGGCGCAAGTATGTTCGCCTCTCAGATGGGAGACCTGTAGCTCTATTTTCAAAGAAAAGCACCACTTAAGCAAAGGCATCAACAAAACCCCTGTTGCTGGCCAGCTCTCCTCTACCCCAGGGTACAGGCAACTGACCACACCTACATGGCAGACAATCATCAGTCCAGAGGCAGGAGGTAGACATATTAGTGCCAAGAAACTTGGTGTTCAGCTGCAGGAATCCTACTCCACCCAGGGGCTGGGTGGCTGGCCATGATATTTGGAGAGCAGTCAAGATAGGAATCCAGTCAACATTTCTAAGACATGTCAGTGGTGGATCAGTGACAAGAAAGAGAAGCATTCTGCTGGTCGAGTGTGGTCCTATGGTCGCCATGCTCCACAGCCCTAGCATCTATCTGATGGATGCTGCCTAAGAAGTCAGGAAGACTATTTTATGCCTGTAGTTAATAAGACTGAATAATCCACATTCTTCAATGGTGACAATATCAGTTACTGTTTATCTAGCATTTCATCCACCCCAAGCTGTGTGTGTATTGGTTAGCTCCTAATCCCATCTTCTACCTGCCACAGGAGGCTAATGGGGAGAATAAAGGAAAGTTAATGGCCACTCGGGTTAAGTAATTTGTTGACTCCAAAGACCCTGATCATTTACTTGTATCACATGTGACAGAAAACAGTTTAAATTCTGGAAGCAGTTGTGGATTAACAATGTCATAAATACAAGAAATAAGAATTAAGGTTTAAATCTCTCAGTAGCTCTCTGATTTTTTTTTAAATCTTCCTATGACTCAAGGCAAACACAGAGAAAGCATAACTATGATAAAATTATAAAAATAGTTTTAGCTGCATTCTGGCGGCTAGTTTGATGTTTGGGGCAACAGGGATCTTTTATTTCTGTCATTAAGATTTGTGTGGTTATGTATGACGGCAATCTACATCCAACTCAGTTGAAAGTGTGGAAGGCTAGGGCTCTGTCTGAAATGCTGAACCACTGGAGAGAGCTGCAGTCACCACTTCTTAGTTGGTGAGACACAGACCCACTGGCTAGGGGCACTGATCGAGTCAGACCACCTGGGGTCAGTCTTGTCTCTGTGACTTACTAGACCTGTACCCTCAGCCTGAACCTGGAGTTTCCCCCTTAGAAAGCCTGTGACTACGAATATTGACCTTATAAGGCTAGTGCAATGATTAAATAAGACAGTGAATAGAAAATTCTTGTTACCTGTCACAGAACAAATGTCTGTGAAAGCTACCAAATCATTAGTACTTCTAAAACAATTTCTATTCTAAGTCAAAGAAATTGCTGGAATTTTGTAGTAGAGTTAGCATGAAAGTACAAGAAATACAGCCATGAGCCTTCAAAAAAATGTAGTAAAAATGCATAACATAAAATTTCTCACCCAAACCATATCTAAGTTGACAGCCGAGTCCTGTTAAATATACATTTGGTGCTGTAAACTACATCTCCATCTTAAAGAGCAAAAACTCTATAATCAGTAAATTATAGCACCCACCACACCCACCACCCACCACTCACCACTCACCACAGCCCAGGCCTCCTATGGGGCCTCTGCTAACTATTGGGCTACCTTCTGTGTTTAAGAATTTTGGAAACCTTGTGGAAGTGGAGTCATACACATTTATCTGTCTTCTGCCCTAGTTAATAATAGGTCCTTGATTGTTTATTTTTTAAGAGATTCATTATTACTGTTGTAATTATTTTTATTAGTATTTATTAATTGTATAAAATAATACCCTTCCTTGTTAAGGGTGAAATTATTCCATCATATGTTTATTCCATACTTGGTTGTCTATTCAGCCAGCCATTGATGAACACTTAGGTTCATCTGCCTCTAGGCCTTTGTAGATATTGATGCTATGAACATGGTAGGTATGCAAATTATTAACAGGCTTTCCACACAGTTGAATGTGAGTACTGAAAGGTAGGCTAGCCACTAACGAAGCAAGAGGAGAATAAAGGCAGGTTAATGATCAAAGGGCATTTCTACTACTCCATTATTCTAATCTTCACAGCTAAAATGAAGACTGATACACGAACCTCCTTATCATGCCACATAAGGTATAAATGTGAGTGAACACAATATTATGTGAGCGGCAAGTTTGGCCTCCAGGGGTCTGAACAGCCACTTTCTCTGTCACAGTGTGAACATTGTGTGAATGGAGAACTGAACCCCAGGAAATATAAATCATTCATTCAGCCACCAATGTAAACACCCATCAGTTTTTCCAATAGCCCAGGGCTTGCCCTATACCCAGCTGAAGGCGGGTCGCATTCATTCAAAAATTTTGTTTATTCATTCATTCCTAGGAAAATCATTTTGGGTTTCAGAGGTTAAAATGTTTTTGAGTCATTAAATATTTATTATTTCAACATGCATCAGACATAAAATTAAACACTAGGATGGGTTCCATGCACAAGCATGAGGTCCTGAGTTCAAATCCCCAGCCTCCATGTAAAAAGCCAGGCATGGCCACATGTGCACCTATAACTCCAAAACTGCAGAAGGGAAGAGACAGCAGGATTGTTGGAGCCAGCCTGGCTCCAGCTTCAGTTAGAGACCCTGTCTAAGGGAGTAAGGTGCAGAGTTATAGAACAGGACACCTGACATTCTCTTCTGGCCTCTGCATATGTGCATGGGTGCATACATCTGCACACACATGTACACACACATACACATAAAAGGTTAAATTAATCAAATAAGACTACCAACTTGCAATTTTTTCAGTTTTGTAGCTATGGCTACATTGTTTTTTAAGACATGCCTTACGCTTGACTTAAACAAAGGTAACAGGTTGGTAGTGCAAGGGGTACACAGCTTTGGCCAAAGCATCCAATCAGATCTGTCATTAAAATGCAGAAAATGTTTAATTTTCCATGCATTCCACAAATATGTGATGGTCTATTAAGAACCAATTCTATGGCTGAGTATTTGTTAGTGAATAAAACAGACAGAGTGCCCTGCCCTCAAGAGTTTATTATATTTTAGCAAGAACTGCAGACATCAAGCAAAAACCAAACAAGCAAACAAAGCAGATGTGCACAATTATGTATCGAAGTAATTACCTATTTTAAACTGGAGGTGATAAAAGCGGAAAATACTGTAAATGGAGGAGAATTTGGAGATAGTCCTAGATTATCCTAGTTAGTGTTGCTGTGATGGAATACCTGAGTCTGGGTACACTGTGATAAGGAGAGAGTCGTTTGACCCATTCTTTCTGGTGACTAGCAGGTCCAATCAGCATGATACTGACTTTTTCCTGATGAAGGCACTCACACTGCATCACAGTGTGGCCAAGAAACAGAAAGGTGTGTGTGCCAGTGATGTTAGTAGGGGAGCAGGAGAGACCGATTCCTTCAGAGGAGGGGCTGGATTCTTTTGTAGTATCCTGCATTTGAGAGACTTCCCTGGAACGCAAGAACTGCCTCCGATGAAGAAGCAGCTGTACTCTGGCTTACAGACAGCATTTCCTACCAGGACCAATATCTTGCAAGACTCCGTCACTTCTCAGTGTTACCACACTGGGACAGAGCTTCCAGCACATGCGCCTTTGGGGAGCCAGTCACAGCCAGACCACAATAAGGACAAACAGAGAGGAAAGGAACTGGTGGAAGACACCGGAAGAAACCCCCGGGCACAGGGGATACCATATCTGAACACTGTGGTGGGGTTACAGAAAGCTGTTAGAGAAATGAAGACACCGTGCCCATAACATAAAGAGAGGGAGGAGGGAGAGGCTGGAACTGCAGGGAGGGCCATCTTATGGACGATGTTGCATCTTTACTTGATAGGAGAGGAAAAGGTATGAAGACTTTGAAAAGGAGATGTTTCAAAAGCACTTTCTAGTTGCTTCGTGAAGAGACCTTGGGAGGAGGGAGGAGGCAAACAGAACTGGGGGTGCCTGTGGAGGCCAGTGAAGACGGAGAACATACAGGTTCAGGAGCTATGTAGGAAGCCAAATTGGAAGATGGCTGCTGACTCACTGTAAGTGATGAGGGAGAAATCATCAGGCATGACTCCTGAAGATTGCCTCAGGAAGCTGAAAAACATACGTCGTGCTACAGAAAACTTTAAAGAGAGGCTAAACTTGGGGAATGGCTGAAAACAGAATTTAGAATAGGTTAAGTCTGATATGTCTTAGAGCTATCCGACAAGAGAATCAACAAGAAAGGCAGTTGTTTTCCAGTGTCTTTCTCGTTTCCTGGCCCCCTGTGTGCCTAGGGTGAGCCAGGTGTGGTAGGAGTATCATTTGTCAGTGAGAATTAACATTCTAATTAAGACTGATGAAGCATATTGTTAGCAACCACAGAACAGTCATGGGCCATGTCCGCAAGCATGATTCAGAAATCCTTTCCTTTCCAACTTGCTCTACTGGTTGCACATTTGATGTAACAGTTTCATAACTGAGGGTGACAACCCAGTTTTTGCAGGTGAGCGTATGGACACATTTGGTATGCAAAGAAAATTTTTGCTGTAATCTAGGTGAACAAAGTGAAAAGGCACTGCCCTAGAGTCTTGTGACCTCCTCTGCATCGTTATCTTTTGGCATCCTCCTCTCCCAGTCTTGCCTAAGAATATGGGCAATATAGACAGTATTCATTCGTCCAGCCCACTCCTCAAGCAGCACACAGACAGAGTTCCTTTCAAGTTCAGGGTAACAGAAACGGAATTGATAATTGTGGTCTCCGCCCTCCTGAGCGCATATTTAACAACTGTGTAAACGGTGTGTTTGTTTTCTGTCATTCCATAACATTTTAATACCTCATAGGAAGTCTGGCATAAAAGTTTTGTGTTTTAACCGTGGCTCTAATTGAGTCTGTTCTTCATTGAGTCTTGTGGCCAACCTCATGATTGCTCACAACTTTCAGCCAAAAGTGTAATAATGGTCCCCAGACAGTGGAGAATGGGACAAAGAGGGAAGGAGGGGTAGAGCACACACCAAAACCTTCAAAGATGCAGCACAGATACAGAAGGGCTTGTTTCCTTGGAGAGAGAGGATGCACAGCTGTAACTGAGCTGTGATAGCAATTTCCATGCTTCTATGTATCCGCAGTGTGGCCTCGAGTCCCCTAACCCTCACCCTTCGCTCCATCTTTGGTTACAAGAAAGGGAAGAAGTACCAAACCAAACATGGATACGGGCTAGGAGAATTGACTACTGGATAAAGATGTGTTTGTATCTATTGGGAAAGTACTGTTAGGCTGGGGAAACGGCTCAGCAAGTAAAATGTGCTTGTCACCAATCCCGACAGCCTGAATTCGGTAACCAGGACCCCCATGGTGAAAACCAGAACGAACTCTGAAAGCTGTCCTCTGAGCACCACACGTTGTCCCAACACACATGTGTAGACATGCATGCAGGTGCACACACATCCATGCACCCCGGCACCAAATAAATGTTTTTAATACACTGTAAATAATAGAGGCACTGAATGCATCTTACACAAATATATGCTTGAATTAATTCATCCATTTCACACAAAAAATAAAAAATAAATAAATGGCCCTAACAATGTTCTAAAGGGGCTGGAGAAATGGCTCAGTGATTAAGAGCACTGGCTGTTATTCCAGAGGATCCATATTCAATTCCTAGCACCCGCATCCTGGCTCACATCCATCTATAACACCAGTCCCAGGGGAACCAGCGCTCTCTTCTGACCTCCACAAGCTCCAGACATGAACTTGGTACACAAGTAGGCACGCAGGCAAAACTGATATTACATAGAAATAAAATAAATTAAAAAATACACTCAAACCATATTTATAGCATTATAATATAAGGGAACTAGAATATTGTTTCTATATTATATCAAACATATAAAAATAAAGTTATGAATTTAACCTGTTGAAACATAGGAAAACAATCCTATAAAAGTCTTATGTATAAAAACTGAAATTGTTTCATAGTCCCTTTTGTTAAAATTCACATTACGACTTCACACTTACTTGGACCAAGTGCTCACTCATGCTGTTTGGAAGTTATCAGAGTCTTTTTTTTTTTTTTTACTTTTTTTAGTTTTCCAAGACAGGATTTCTCTGTATAGCTCACTATGTAGATCAGGCTGGTCTCAAACTCAGAGATCCACCTGCCTCTGCCTCTGGAGTGCTGGGATTTAAAGGCATACACCACCACCGCCCAGCAGTTATCAGACCCTCCTAGTGTGCTAGGCAAACAGGAAGCCTGCAGAGCCCACACCTCAGCTCCATGCTACACAATCCATATAAGCACACCACTGTTCTTATTGCTCAACTTTACCATGAATAGCATGAAATAGCCAGCGTCCATTTGGATTACACATTGCTATCAAGATGCCATTCATTAGAGTGTACTTTTATCAGGAACATCTAATTATTTCAGCCATTTCCAAGTCTTGTTTTTTACCCTTTCACACCTCTCTAGATCCACAGAAAAGTGGGTCAGGGGGCAATAACGTATGACACAGTCACAGGTCACAATGAGTCCTACATCCTTCATGAGAAGCTGACCCTGTATTCTGTGCTCTCAGGTTCACCTTAGAATGTCAGGGAGCGGGGAGAAACAGAGACTCTATCTGGATTTGATGCAAGGGACTAATATATTACCTTTTGTAACTAATAAAATTTCAGAGGCCGACAGCAAATTTCTGATTTGCTTTTCCTCCAGTAAAATGTCTGCTTTGAATTATGCAGAAAGAATTCTTCTTCTTGCCAACTTGTTTCAATTTCCCACACAAAACCATCACAGAACACTGTCAGGGGCTTCCTATAGTGGTTCATTTCAGGATTCCTCAGCCATTGGAGGAACACCCATGCACACACACACACACACACACACACACATTTCCCCCTTTCTTTGGAGAAAACAGAGAGAAATGCATTGATGAGGTTTTGGTAGTGTTTTCCTTTTTCAAAAGCTGCAACGAGTATTAGTCATCAGAGAGAAAAGAGACTCGGTCTCACCCTGGGCCAGTGTTCCATTTTATGAATGCAGGCCCGCCCTGCACAGAGGCGGAGAGGCAATCACTGTGTGATGTTATTTAAGAGGTGCTGGAAATTCTGCCTGTCCAAAAATAGCCCCCACACCCGCCTGTTGAGTTCAGGCACACTGTCCATAAAACCCTAGTTTAAATGAAATGAATCTGCAGTTTTGGAATGTTAGCCTATTATATCCGCTACACTTTCAGCATGTATTTATGTATTAGGAGGAAATCTGGGTCTCAAGGGGATATGCATGTGTCTGGGTGGTATGAGAGGAGTTAGTTAGCAAGACCAAGGGTTAAGGTAATGCTGCAAGCCAACAGGAGCAGTGTCACCAGAGCCCTGTGGGAGTGTGCTATAACTCAACTCCCTGTCTCCCATGGTCATCCACTCAGTATTTTTTTAATCAGTGTTTTCTGAATCAAACAGTCAATGATTTTGGATGGGATCATCAAGAATACAATAATGATAGCTCAACATTTGAAAGATTTTTTTTCCTAGACTACAAATTACTTTCCCGTACAGTATCAGATTTTGATCCCAATAGTTGCCTATGACGCGAACCTAAGTGCCACTGTCTTAAAGCAGATGAGGAGAACTGTACAGAGCCAAGTACTTGCCTGCGGACTACAGCTGACATGCAGCGCTTCATGTTAGTCCTTGATTCAGACCCTCAAGTTCTCCAAGATACAGGCCCTGCAGGCAAGAAGTTAAGAGTTCACTTCAATCTGTTTAAAATTGTTCATCCAGGCATGTCCATCTGCCACCAACAGGCTGCATGAATCCCAGGATAGCTGGGAACACAGTCGAACACATTTGTAGATGACAGTGTCAGTTCACTGTGTCAAAAGCTTGGACACCTCTGTAAGGATCAAGCGCTGAGATTCTTTTCTAGTGGTACTAGGCAAGTGTTTCCCCTCATCTTAAAATTACTTATGATGCTGGAGAGATGGCTCCACAGTTAAGAGCAAAAGCACTACTTGCTCTTCCAGTGGACCCAGGTTCAATTTCCAGCACATACACAGCAACTAACAACCACCTGTAACTCCTTTTGATGATCCCATCCAAGATCATTGACTGTTTGATTCAGAAAACACTGATGCCTTCTCCTGGCCTCCACAGGTGCAGCACACACATGGTACACAGACATACATGCAGGAAAGCATTCAGACAAATAAAATAAAAATAAATATTTAAAAATTCTAGAACTAGATATTGAGAATTATTGTACAGTTATATAAATACAAGTGATTTTTTAGCCATAACATAAAAATAAAGGTTTTTTTTTAAATTATTAAAGGTAAAATGCCAAACCAGGCCTTTTCTTGTGTACAGCTGGCCTTAGAAATATGGGTTAAGTTTTACTATCATTCACATTATTCCCCCAAAGGGTGGGCGGCTCTCTTACATAGAATACTGATCACTTTGCATAAACTTATAAAATATAAAGTAAACAAAAATAAGTGGAGAAAAGAAAAATGTAAGTTGACAGACACTAACTCTAAGTAGCTCTAGAACCACTTGACACTTGGGGATACTGAGAAGAGAAAAGGTGGGGTTGGGCCTGATCAGGTGTTATGAGGTGACTGTGAGGTCCAGGACCCCTCTCAAAACAGACCTTCTTCACTCTAGCCTCGTGCATCAACTAGATCATCATGCTGAGGTCTCAAGAAACCTTTTGGTGTTTGGAGGGAGGGAGGGAGGGAGGGAGGGAGGGAGGGAGGGAGGGAGGGAGGGAGAGAGAAGAGTCTCACCATGCTATGTAGTCCTGGCTGGTCTGAAGCTCACTGTGTAGACCATGCTAGTCTTGAACTCACAGAGATCCACCTGTCTCTGCCTCCAGAATGCTGGGATTAAAGGCGTGTGGTGCCACACCCAACCCAATTTTTTTTCCTTTTTTCCAAAAGAATAATTGTTTAATACTAAGACAGTTATAACCAAAACCTGCACAGAATTTGCTAGAAAGCATTTATCCATAAGTATTGTTCAGTTCCCAGGACTTACAGCAGTAATTACAAGCGATAAATATGGTATCAATGAATATGTATTGGCAAAATGAAAGTCACTACAAAAGGCAACTGGGTCCTAAACATCACAGTCTGTGTAGACTAGCATCATGTCTCCAGCCTGAAAAATTAGTGAACCATAGCTTTCTCCCCCATCAGACAAAGATATTCACAAGCATAATACCCGCTTCCAGTTCAAGACACAGCAGGACTTGTGGGTTAAACCATCACCACCGAAGTGAAGCGCCTCAGTCCGTTTACCATCACCACCACCAAGCCTTCAGCGTCTTCCTCATGGAAGAGGACAAGTGTTAAATGAACAGAAGAGCTTCAGAACGGAGGGGTAGGAGGATGCAGAGGGAGAGAGGAAAGGCAGAAAAGCAGTGACTGTAGCGGCTGGAGCTTGGACCCTTGGAGCTCTGAGAGAGAGTACCTCCAGCTCATTCACTTGCTGAACCAGTGAAGTAGCACAGCTTGCTACCCCAGCCTTCCTGCAAGGCTGACCTGGGAGAGCCGAGGTGGCTGCATGTCAGCCTGCACTTAGCATAGTGTGCCCTTTATAAGGGCGAGAGGTTGCTGGAAATCTCCGTGAAATATTAATGCTGCTACTTTTATTCAGCATGTGTTTTATTGGTTGCTTATTTTATTTGGTTGCTTAACATGTGTTGATCACAACGCTAATTCTAGCCTTCAAGTTCCTTTTAATCTAATGAAAAACAGACAGAAATGAGTGACCTTATTACCACATGACAACTAAGAAGTTGTAAGTGACAGTGAGTGCAGAGAGCAATCCAGTGTCTTTCTAAGTTTTGACAGGAAGGGTTTAAGTAAAGGTCTCGAAAATGGACTGGACAACTTATGAAGTGATACTAGAGAGAAATTCTTAGCGATCAAGCAGACAGAACAAGTAGGGTTTCCAAATAGTGGGGTTTGCTAGCAAGGAGGGCAAGTGAAAGGCACAGCCAGCGGGAGCTCTGAAGGTGGGTCCAGGCCCAGGTTATAAAGGGGCTCGCTCAGCTGTTTGAAACACTCTCACTATTTAGCTCAGTGCAGCTCACTATTTAGGCCTGAAAAGCACGGAGACACCGGGAACAGGGGAGGGCCAGGATAGGCAGACACTGGCCTGAGGCACAGGAATTCTGCGGGAGGTTAGAAGGATGGCACCACTGACAGCAGTTAAATGCTGTGTGGGATTTAGCTTACATGGGTAAGCTGCAAACTGTTTTAATATATTAACAATATATTTTAGTTATAGAAATTATAGATAATCTAGAAAATATAGAAAAATCATAGGGTACATACTTAGAGATACTTAAATATATCTGTGGAATAGTCTCCCACTTGGAGGCCGACCCCTTTTAACAAAATGTAAATTATATGTTTTATATTCTTTCCATACATCATGATGTTAGTATTTGTCTAAATCCATATTTAGGGTGTGTGATGGGAAATATATTTCTGTTCAATAATGCATTTAACTCCTCCCATCTCTGCTAAATTTATACTGTTTACCAATACTTATGATGGTTTCCTTATGAGAATTTTCATGAACTGGAAATACTGGGTCAAAGACTACAAAGCTTTTCAAAGCTCTTGACACAAACCGTCAAAATGCATCAGAGGCAATTTGAGCCAATTTGCATTCTTTCTAACAGTTTCAATTTAACCACGCCCTCTTCGACACTAAATTTTCAACCCTCAATTTGATAAGCAAAATATCATACAGTTGGATATGGAATCCTATTTCCTTTGGCCACGTTTTATAAGTATGGAATTTATTAGAGTGTGATTTTGTTCTCAGACTCTCTGAGATAATGGGATGGCCCCGCCGACTGTTGGAATTCAGGACGGGAAATATTTGCTTTAAGTAATTTAGAAACAGATTTCAGGTGCTATGAGAGATGCAAAAGGATATCCAGGCCCTTTGCAAGCTCACAGCATACTTCAAGAGGAGAAGACCCTCAGAACTACTACAATTTCTGAAGCAGGAGTGGACAGAAGAGAAATGTAATGAGGCCTGTATCAATGGGGCCAGGGAAGCAATCTCCAAGTCTTGGAAGAGAGTGTGAGAAGGGTGGCATACTCTTTGGTGTGAGACCCTACATGTCTATCTTCTTACCTCCTCCTGCCAGCAGCACTGATGTGGCATTCAATGTCCTCTGGAGGACCATTAAAATGGCTGATTCCAGTCCAGACCCCAGTGATGGGTTCTACTGTGTGCAGAGCTTCTTTTTTTGTCTCTCAATCCACAGTATTGGGAATGCCTCTGGATACATGGGTGATCTGAAAAAGTCCAACTGATGACAGATTGATCCTTAAATTTTGGACCATGTTAATTCATTACCAAGAGCATCTCCTCTCCATATTGACAGCTGGGTAGTAAAAAGGGAACATGGCCAGGACTGCAGCATCAGAATAGTTCAGCTATAAGACAAGGCTCTGTATGTGGACAGCGCAACAGTGTCCCCTCCAGAGAACTCCTGTTAGCCCCAGGCCAACTAGAAAAGCCAAGTGAGGAGGCATAGAGTGGCCATCTCTTTTGATTCACTCGACAATTGTTGACTAACCATCTACCATTTACAGCTTTGAATTTTGATCAATAGAAAAAAATAACAGAGAAAAGTCAATGCTTTCCTGGGGCTTACTACTTAATTGTGGAGGAGTGATCATGGAAAAGATAAAGGATACGGAGAAAATGGAGCAAGAATGGGAAGTGGAAGGAGTGTAACTCATTGAAGTTGGCAGTGGTGGCAAAGCTGTGAAGGTAGCATTTGGAATCGAGGGGCAGAGAGGGAGCTGTGTGATCTAGGAAAGGAACCTTCAAAGAGGGGGTGGGACAAGCAGAGGGGCTCTGAGGCCTAAACACCAAGAAGGAAGTGCTACTGGGAAAAAAGTGCCAGGAAAGGAAAGTAATGGGAACCCACCTGCAGCCATGAACAGGTCAGTCAGACACAGGCATGCTGGTCTGTGGCTAGCCTGGGCTATATAGTAAGACTCTGCTTTTTAAAAAAAACATTCTGCTGAGCCAGGCAATGGTGGCCCATGCCCTTAATCCCAGCACTTTGTGGGAGGCAGAGCCAGACAGATCTCTGTGAGTTCGAGGCCAACCTGGTCTACAGCGTGAGATCCAGGACAGGCACCAAAACCACACAGAGAAACCCCGTCTCAAAAAACTAAAAAAAAAAAAAAAAAATTCTGCTGTGATTCAACCCAATAGTGTGGGGTGTGTGTGTGTGTGTGTGTGTGTGTGTGTGAGAGAGAGAGAGAGAGAGAGAGAGAGAGAGAGAGAGAGAGAGAGAGAGAGAGAGAGAGACAGATAGAGAGAGAGAGACAGAGAGAGAGAGACAGAAAGACAGAGAGAGAGTTGGAGAGATAGATCAGCAGTTAAAATCAATCACTGTTTGTCTTAGATAGCTTTGTTAACAACACAAGCTAAAGTTATCTTGGAAGAAGAATCTCAATTGAGAAATGCCTCCATCAGGTTGCCTGGAAGCAAATCACATAGGCACATAGACACATATAAATTACAAATAAATAATAAATAGTAAGCAGATATGCATCATGCCAATCAGGTGCTGTGTTGATAGCACACACTCAAAGAAAAGTGCTGGACGCTCCAGTCTGTACACTGTTGTATCAGATTCTACCGCTATACATTTTACACAGATATAAAATACTCTTTAATAGATAGAAGGTCTTTCTCTTTCCTTCTTTCTATTAGAGTAAGCCCAACGACTGTTTCTCAAGGAGGCGTGTGCTTTCTGACATGGACTGTATCTGTTAGATGTTCAAAATACACATCTCTCTGGGGAGATTCATTACAGTTCAAATTATACATGTCTGTTAAAGCGGGGATCAGTTCTACCTTCCACATATTTATTATTGCTGCTTTCTGAAACTTCCTTCCAGCCCCAAAGAGGTCTTAATCCCTGTCAAATGTTATTAAGTTACTAACTTTTATATAGTCTTGAAGGGGATTGTTTGTTCAGTTTCGGTGACTCCTGGTTGCTGCCAAATATTATTTCATTTCAGCACAGATGTAAAGGGTCCAATGACTTGAATTACTTCACAGTTCTGACACTGTGGAGAGATGGATACCAGTTTAATTATGGACAGCTGAAAATGATCTGGGAGTCACCTGCTCTGGATATTTATCATCATTATGAACTTCTCACCAGGCTGCGGCCCGAACACTTTCATAACGTCCCATTTGTGTTGGGCAGACATTATGATTGTACAGAACCCACCTTGTCTGTCACCTTTGAATTTATGGATAGACAATTTAATATTGCTTGATTATTTTCTTTGCCTCCTCTTGGCGTGAGGAAATGTGTTTCAGTCATTTATGTTCTTTTTCCTTCCCTCTTTTTTTTTCGGTCTCTTGCTTGCTCCCCACTGCTGCTGTTACCCTCCCAGCTGCTTTTCCAATTATGCCTCGTTGGAAATTATTCATTACTTAAAGAATGCGGCCCGGATAGGCTAGACGCATGAAGGACCTAGCAATGCAAAGACTGAAATGCAGTCAGCACTCAGTGAACGCAGTGGGAATGAAAGAGGACCCGGACGGAGGGAAGTTTGGGAGATAGAGGACGCTTTCCAGAGACCGCTGCTGTCTTGCCTTACAGACACCATTAAGAAACAGGATTTCTACCTCTAAGGTCCTCTGCCCACTGCTCTGTAACGACACATATTCTTCCACATTCTCCTTCTATTTCTGCCTTTCTCAAAATGGACCTTGATTTTTCCCAGCGGGGTTAGTCAAAGGGTTGAATGGACTGAGCAGTCGGGCTCCAGCCAGCAGGTAATAAGCCTCACCCATCCAGCTGCTCCCCAGTCCTCCTCTCTCCTGAGAGCCTTTCAGGAGTCCCCATTCCATACTCCATACTTAGATATCACTAAGAGCTAACTTCAGCCAGGAACTGTGATGAAAATATCGCTTACCACACTTAGTCTTTGTAGGAATTCCTTTAAATGTCAATATTGTCATGAGAACAGCAATGCTCACATTCTCTTTCTGTACATCTCTCTCAGTAGGGGGTGATCCACAGCCCCCCACCCCCAGATACCATTTTGACAGTCTCTGGAAATATTGACCATCACAGCTAGGTAGAAGCCATGGATGAGAGAAGCATCCTATAGTTCACAGGAAAACCTTCCACAAGGGTTACTGGTTCAAAATATCGATAGTGCCACTGATGAGAAGCTTGGAGATGGATTTTTTTTTAATCTCTGAAGCTTGAAGGGGTTAAGTAGCTTGTTCAAAGCTACCTGGTGATATCTGGGAAGACTACAGTGTCCTAACTTGTGCCTTTGAGTCACATTGCAGTTCAAAGGCTCCAGCAATAGGCTAATCATTCCTGGTACCAAAGAAGCCACAGTTCCCAGCAAGAACCCTTTTATATAAGCACAGCTCAATGTATGTGGCCCTTTTCAACTGTTTGCTGACAACCTGCTCCGACATCCTTTTCGTTAAGTCTATAGACTCAAGCCCAAAGAGAGCAACATTTGACTCTTAAGCATTGACATTTTTGTGCACATAGACACACACACTAGGGCCAATAATTCCACTGATTTTTAAATGTTATTAGCAGATACATAACAAATGCAATATAAAGGCAGATTACATAAGTAAATAGTCACACTGCTCCTAAAACTCTTTGAAGAAATAGAGTTGCAGTATACAATGAATAAATTTTACATAATTAATCTGATGAATACTTAACTGATAGATATAACATCTTGTTTTCTGACTATAAATCAAAATGATAGATCATCACAATATTCATTTTAAACTACCAATTAAAAGTGTTGCTGTTTTTCTTTTTACTTCTTCAGTAGCACAAATGCCAGTACTGAAAATAAATATAAATACTGTGTATATTTTAGAAACTCAATTACCTCCAAATTTTGTTTGAGGCACTCATATTTTGTAATCACCCTTGTATGTGTGTACCCAATACCAGTCACAGCACATGCTTTCACAAGTCACACAAATGCATGCATAGCCAGATCCTGTATCTCACACTCAGCACACCTTTCTGCCTTTTTCTCTCTCACAGGCTCTGTTGTATCCATGTCTACACCCACTCACATTCTCCCACACTTGTGCTGCTCCCGCCCGGGTCACAGGATGTGTTAGTTACTTAAGGAAGAGTTTATCTTGGTTTATCATCCCAGTGGGAGAGTTTATAGTGGTAGGTACAGCATGCCATGGCCAAAGGCACGGCAGGAGGAGCAGGAAGCTGGCTGATCACTTGTTCTCCACATACAGAAATAAGAGAGAGACCAGAAAGTGGAGTGAAGCAGTGAACCCCAAAAGCCTGCTGGCAGTGATGCACATCCTCTAGCAAGGCCTCACCTCCTACAGGTCCTGTAAACTTTGCAAACAGAGCCACCAGCTGTCAACCAAGTGTTCAAACACATTGCCAATGGAAAACATTTCTCATTCTAACCACAAGAAAAGGACTTCCATATCTCATCCAGAATTTCTCTCCTGTGTGGTCTGTTCCTCAGCTACAGCAACACTAAGCAGGGAAAAAGGTGTTCCAAGAAGCACAAATGTTGAGACTGGGTTTCCTTTCACTGCTAGCCTTGGGTGTGGAGGTCCTTTAAGTTTGAGAGAAGAGTCACCCCCTGCCCTCAATCCTGCACAGCCATATCCAGTACTCACTGCTTGGAAAGCTTCCCCCACACTCTGTACTGAAGCACATAGTCTCAAAACACAGCTAATCACCCATATAACTAAATTAAATACAAAGTGAGTTGCCAAGGGAAATTTCTCCCGTTCTCCTAAGTGTTAGGATGCAAAAGGCACCAGGCATTGAGAAAGCATATCAGAGGAGGGAGAGGTAACAGAAAAAAATCAAAAGTAAACTGATAATCTTTGATTTTTTTGCCTCACACCAGCCCTGTTTATCTTCATACAGCAATAGATTTCCTAAATGCCCAGAAACAAAGATCTCAGCCTTGCCACCACAGATTTTCAATGCTGCCCACTTCAGCACACTGTGAATCTGAGCACACACTGTTACTGTCACAAGTGTGCAGGTTTTGCTTACACTGGTGGCATCTGTTGAGGATGGGCTGAACAATTGTCTTTTCTGGGTGTCTAAGTTAGGTTTTTATTGCTGTGAGGAGACACCATGACTATGGCAATGCTTATAGAGAAAACATTTAATTGAGGGTTGCTTGCTTAGAGGTTCAGTCCATTATGATCATGAAGGGAAGCATGGCAGCACGCAGGCAGACATGGGACTGGAGCAGAGTGTGCTACATCTTGCAGGCAAGAGGAAGCTGACTGACTGTCACACTGAGGGAAGCTTGAGCAAAAGAGACCTCAAAACCCACCCCCACAGTGACACACTTGCTCCAACAAGGCCATACCTACTACTAGTGCCACTCCCTTTGGGGACCATTTTCTTTCAAACCATCACATTCTACCTCCTGGCCCCTAAAGACTTATGGCCATATCATAAGGCAAAAATGCATTCAGTCCAACTTCAAAAGTCCCCATAGTCTATCATAGTCTCTACACAGTTTAAAAGTCCAAAGTCTCTTCTGAAATGCATGGCGGTCTCTTAACTGTAATCCCCCTGTAAAAATCAAAATCAAAAAAGCATAACACATACTTTCAACATACAATGGCACAGGATATACATTACCATTCCAAAACACAAGGAAGGGAGCATAGTAAGGCAATACTGGACCAAAGCAAGACCTAAAACCAGCTGGGCAAACTCCAAACTCTGCATTTCCATGTATGATGTCAAAATGTTCTTCAGATCTCCAACTCCTTCCAGCTTTGTTGACTACAACACACTTCTCTCTCTTGGGCTGGTTCCACTCCCTGTTAGCAGCTCTCCTCAGCAGGTATCCTACAACTCTGGCATCTCCAACATTTTAGGTTCTCTAAGGCAATCCATGCCTCACCTTCACAGTTTCATGCAATGGCCTCTCTACTAGGCCTCCATTCAGGGACACCTTGACACATGCCTGGTCTCAGCGGCTTTCTTTAGGTTCAGAGGCAAATTCCATATCCTGTTTCTTCTATCCTTAACTCTAAAGCTAGAACCATGTGGCCTTAGCTGCCAAGCTCTGCTGCTTACTAGGGCTGGAACTTGGTCCCCTCTATTAAATTACATCTTCACCAGCTTTCTGTCTTTCACTGCCTAAGCTTGGCTATCCTGAAACTTGCTCTGTAGACCAGGCCGGCCTCAAACTCAGAGATCTGCCAGCCTCTGCCTTCCCAGTGCTGGGATTAAAGGAGTGAACCAACACACCTCAGCTCTAAACTTTTCTTTAATTCCTTTTCTGGGTGGGATCTTGCCCTGAGGTTACCCCTCCCTTTATTCCATTTCTTAATCCTTTTATCTTCTTGAACACAGGATTTAGCTCCATCTCACTTCCTGATGCTCTTTTTCCCCTCAGAGCTTACATTTTGTAAACTTTACTCTGCTCAGCTTGCTCCTTTTCATTATACGTCTTCATTAGAGTAACCACTAATATCCACACAACAGAGTCTATACTAGGCTGTTTTGAGATTTCCTCTGCCAATGGAATTAATCCAACACTCTTGACTTTAGCCTCAGGCACACTCTTTGGACAAGGGCAAAAGGCAGCCACTTTCATCATTAAAATGTCACAAGACCAGTCTCTAGGCCACATACCAACATTCTTCTTTGAAATCTCTTGGTCCTCACAGTTCATCAAATCACACTCAGCACCACTGTCTTCCATGCTCCTACTAGTATGACCCATTAAGCAGTGCTTAAAGCATTCCACTGCTTTCCTAACCCAAAGTACCAAAGCCCATATTACTCCAAACAAAAGCATGGTCAGCAATACCCCACTCCTGGTACCAATTTCTGTTTGAGTTTGGGTTTTTTTGTTTTTGTTTTTATTTGCTGTGAGGAAACACCATGACCATGGTAATGCTTATAAACAAAACATTTAATTGAGAGTGGCTTATTATAATTTCAGAGGTTCAGTCCATTATGTTCATGAAAGGGAGGAGCATGGCAGCATGGAGGCAGACATGGTGCTGGGGCTAAGAGTACTACATCTTGCAGGCAACAGGAAGGTTACTGCCACACTGAGGGAAGCTTGAGCAAAAGAGACCTCAAAGCCTACCCCCCCCATAGTGACACACTTCCTACAACAAGGTCACACCTACTAATAGTGCCACTCCCTTTGGAGGCCATTTTCTTCCAAACTACCACACTGGGTATAAAATAAAAAAATCCCAAAACACAATTTTAAATGAAATAAACTTTTCCCCGCTTTTCACATCAAAAACCACCCTGACCAAAACACATGGCTACTTACATGTTAGTTTTATCCAATTAAAAATAAAATAAAAAATTTCAGTTCCTTCAACTTCTAGCAATATTCAGCTAATCATTAGCCACCATACACAGAAGCCATATCTTACAGTACAGATAAAGAACATTTCAATTACTACACCCACCTCCAAATAAAACTATCACTATCAATATAGACAAAGATATAAAGTTGAAGAATGTCCTGTGTTGGTGATGGTGGACAACAGACTGACCCATGACATGTTGGTAGGAACAAAAATGCTACTAGTAAGAATATATGGAAGTCTAATATGAAAAAATAGCCTGCATGTCCACCTAATTAAATGACCAAACACATAAGAGAAGACTACTGTCTATTAAAAAACACACACATGAGTAAAACATGTCAGTACAGCAAATTGTCCCAGATGTTTTTACATAAAACACAAGCCACAAATCACGTAATCATACAAATAGCCTGGTTACATAAAACATGAAGAGGGTGTGTGTTTATGTACATAAATATATATAGATATATAGATATAGATAGAGAGGAGAGAGGGGGAGATCTGCTTATAAATGTACAGAGTACTATGGAAGGCAGCATGTGGATTGGTTCATAGTGGTCATCTTTAGAAAGAGGTCTGGTACAAGAATTGGGGAGATATTCTCTTTTTGCTGCACAGCCTCTTCTATTGTTGAGATGTTTTTACCATGGGAATGGATAATGAATCCATCATACAATGAGAAAATGAGTTAACCAAAAGAAGGTGATTGTAAAAATTAGGCCTAATTTAGATCCTTTTTATCTAAAAGCCTGCTGATTGCTTAGCTCTGTGTAAGTTTGGGTAGCATTGATCTCTAGTTGGAGATTCTACCCTTGTGTGCTAAATTATCCACCCAATTCTAAGTAATCTACCCAAAGAAGGGCTAAATATAAAATAATGCTTTGTAAATTGCCAGAGTTAGAGCAAAATTCCATAGCCCCCAAGAAAAACTCTCAAACCAAAGGATCTTTCCCTGCAAGGGGACCCCATAACAGTTAAAATCTTCTGAAAGAAATGGCTTCCCTTGGCCTTCTACCTCCCCTGTCTCTCACACACATAGCCCTTCCTTGCCATCTCCTTCACAACTTGCCTTAAAATTCTGCTCCAGGCAGAAGAAATGCAGATCCAAAATCTGCACATCTGCAGCACTCACTTGCGATCAAATGTGCATATTAAGCAGTGAACAAGCTGTCCCTTGTGGTAACACACTGGGGAAATCAGGCAGAAACCTCATGGTTTTCTACCTCATCCATCCGTCCGTCCGTCCATCCGTCCATCCGTCCGTCCATCCATCCATCCATCCACCCATCCATCCATCCATCCATCCATCCAGTTGCCATGGGAATGTAGAAACCAATTCTAAGCACTGGGAAGGCATCTGCCTGTGCTTAGTATGTGAAGAGGTGCTGCAAAGAGGAAGAGTGGTTGGGGGGAGCACTAGTATCTGTGGGTGGGCCTGACTGATCCCCAGACAAGGGAACGATTTCGCTTCTTTGTTTTATTTTCATTATCTCAAATCATTAGATGGCAAATCCGATGGAATCTTCTCCATGCACAGTGAGTGTTGCAGAGGCAGATGTTGTTCCTGCTTAGTGTGCTCAGAATCCCCAAGCATCCTCAGAGAAAAGGGCATCCATCCACATCTTCAAAGCACTCTTCACACAGCAACTATGTCCCATCCCCACTGTACTGCTTGACATTCTTCCACAGTGACCTCTCCCAGCATAGTTCCCATTCAGTCACTCTACCCAAAGCCTCCTCATGTGGGCAGGTCCTTCCACCTGCAGCCCTGAGCTCCTGAGCTCCCCGGGACTCTAAGGCTTCACCTCACCACAGTTCTCACCATTTTAATGAGTTCAGTTCATCCCTACAGTTCATGTTGGGTTTCTGCCTCAAGCCAGGCACAGGGACCTGATGAGTGCCCAGGTTCAAACCCATATCGGACTTCTTTTCTGACCAGTTTGGGAAACCAAGATTTTTGTCTAATTGCAGTCAGCTTCCTGCTACTGTGTTCCGACAAGTCTTCCCAAACTTACAGCCTTTGTTATCTTGTTATCAAATAAACACACTCACATGCAGAGAGAGAAGAGGGAGCACACAGACTGAAATACATACAAAAAGAAATATACATACCCAGATGTACGTACACATGTTGACCTTAACTCCCAGACAAATAACCTCTAGGGTACTGAAAGGTGGAAGGTTGACGCCTTTTCCTTAATTAGCACACATTAGGCAGGGAAATGAATGAAGCCTTTCCAACGTGGTCTGTAAAAAGGAGAGTCTTCTTGTAAATCCCCTGCCCCTTTCAGTTTTTAATTCCCTAAAAGGTGTCCTTCAAACAAAGGTCCGCTGAGGATTTGTTGTTCATCTAAAACCCAAGTCCTGGCTTCTGACTCTACATCTGCGAGTAACGGTGTGGAAAGAAAGAATTGCTGGTGGGAACTCACGTGTGCAGACCTTTTCTTTGCTGCCTCTCCTGGGGATGGCCACAGGAAAAGGTCCAGTCTCAAATTTTAAGTTGGCATAGACTTGTTTCTTTCTTGTTTTCTTTAACTTCATTAATTATCCCAAGGACATTCAAAAGAGCCATAGCTGGAGTCATGTGACTTCAGAGAAAGCCCAGAGGACAGGTGTGTCCAGGCTTTGCCATCATGTGTGGTGCCTCTTGTAGGCTGAGCTGTCTGGGGGTGTGTCTGGCACTGAGTGGTTTCCTTATGGACCATCAGGGCCAGCCAGAAGGAGGCGTTCCACAGGGCTACATCACCCTCTACTGTACCCACTTTGCATCTACAGCTCATCAAGTGCCAGGTGCCTGCTATCCCAGTGACATTTCCCAGCACCCATCTCCTCGCAAGAGTAAGACATCAGTGCTTGTTTGATGATATGCCAGGTTTTTATTGAAACCCAGCATGCTACAATTTTCAGATATGTAAATTAACTTTTATGGCCTGCAAAATACTTCTCTCTGGGAACTTTTGCTGGTGCTTCTAGTACATTTTAACCCAATGAGGTAATGTTCATGCACTTTTGGAGTCAAGAGGCTAGGAAGTACATCCAGATACATCCCATCCGTTGCCACGACACTAGGTGGGCTTCACCCAAACCTTTCTAGGCACAGGTGAGAATCCAATCTTCGAAGATCACCAGGAGAAGACTGAGGCTCTGGGTAGCCTGCTCCAGCACTGACTCCCTTCAACACTGTCATGATCTCCATACTCCACAAGAATGTTCCATGCCAGACTACTATGAGCTTTAAAACCCCAAATTTGAATATTTGGGACCAGATGTCATAAAGCAGCCTGATTGTCAACACACTATTCAGCTGCTATTGAAAAATGACATTTCAAACCAAACATTGACACTCACCCTTGGGGTTGGGCCCAGTCACACAGCTTCATTTTAAAACAAGTTCCTAGGCAGTAGACCCCCTTAGGATCCCAGAACATCTTGGATCTGGTCATTATTAAATGGAGAGGATCTGCAGGTATCCTGTCCATTTCCTTGATCCCTAAAATCACATCAATCATGCCCTTTCCGTAATTTGTGCCAGCACAACAGAACCTGCCAAGAAAAGCAGCACTGTGCTTCCTGGGGAGCACTCCTGTCTCCACACCCTACATACACATACACACAAGACACACACACACACAAACACACACACACACACACACTCACAGATGCACAGATGCACAGACACATACACACATAGATATACACACACACACATAGATGCACACACACATACAGCTTTTGGGTCTCTGGTTTGTTCCGTTGGTTTTTGGAAAGGGAAGCTTTAAAGACCTCCTCTTCCTGGGTTTCTCATCCTCAGTGCAGAGCAGGAACCTGTGCAGTCTCCACAAATTCTAATCACATTTTGGCATGTGAAGATCCACAGGGCATTCTCCAGTTCGAAGCAAAATATGCACCTCCCTTCCGTTAAGCTATTTCCTTTGGCAAAGGGGAAAGTCAGAAAGACTGGACTGGCCATGGAAACCCTGACCCAAGAACTAGTGTGAGCCTCAGACAAGACACAGCTCCAGAGAAGCAGTGCACACGGTCATTGTCTGAGATGGAGAGCCTGAAATTGACACCATATGCACCAGAGGAGTGATTGCTCCAAGGGGTGGGGGAGAAAAGCCACATGTCAGAACATTTTAGCAACACCTAATCCATCTCGAGGTTATAAATAAATATGATGCTCCTTTAAAAACAAAAGTTGAAAAATCTTTAACTAGATTGCTTCTGTGACAATCCTTCAGGCAGAAGTGGACTTTATTAGGGAGACAACAGGAATAAGGAGAAACGCATAACAACTTTTATGGTATATTTTACATGATTTTATTTTTTCTTGCAGTAAATAAAGTGGTTATAGGGCTCCAAGGAAAAGGACCCAGATGTTAGAAAGTTGTGTGAAATTTAGGGGAAACAAGCTGTAAAAAACACAGCCATAAAATAGGCTGTCAGTGCCACACATCTGGACAATACAGCTGTATGTTCCCAGTGCCTGTCGTCACCCAAAGAAAACTCAATAACCTCATTTCACCCCAATTAGTCCACATACCAACAGGATCAACATTAAGCTGCAAGAGGGGTGCAACATTCATATGGTGCCCCTGTGTCAAGCAGCTTTTATCTTTCACTTGGATTTGGTCACCAAGAAATAAGAGACTGCCAACATAGTCGTTTCCACTATTATAAAACTCGATTCTATTATAATGTCCTAATAAGTCAAAGTGTGACAGTTTGGACTACTGGCTATGCCAAACAACAACAGACTTTCTGTAGCATGAAAGTGACTTGTCAATCATCCCAGATGGGACCCTGCCTGGGTCTACTTAGCACAGTTCTGGGAGTCTGGCACCATTGTACAAAGTGCTTGCCACCTTGTGGGAGACGAAGCCGGGAGTGAAACAAGCCAATCTCAATGGCACTGGGCACGTTTCCCCGTGTATGTATTTGGCCAGTAAGGGCCTGTCTTTGCATTAAGATAAATATCCCAAAACCAAAGAAAGCACCATCTCATCCTCTTATCACTGATAGACTGTGTCAAAGACTGTAAAATGTCACCTTTCCTAATAATCGTGTTTCTTTTTAGGTGTTGGTGGCAGCAAAAACAATTATGGACAGTGGAGAGAAACTTACCTTACCTTTGATTGGGAAACTCTTGAAATTTCAACTTCTCCAGGTTAAAGTAAAGGACCAGCAGAGACGAGAAAACGAAAAGAAGGTACTGTACGGCACCTGGGCCCCCAGACCTCAGCAAGTAGTTGGTGAAGCACAGTTAAAGACGTTCCCCCTTCCTAAGCCACCAGAGCCTGTGACCTGGCAAAGCGGAAAGTCACCTTTTGTCCTTAGGGAAGGAGCTACTCATAGATGTGTTTGAAGAACTGTGATGACATTAAAACAAGTACCCTCATTTGTGAAAGTGGCGATATCCAGGTCATGCAATCAAGGTGGTTTTGTGGTAGAATCCTTAAAGTATTATAGCAGTAACGGGGTCCAGGAAAGAGACAGAGACACAGCAAGTAAATATAAAAACAAGAGGGCAGCGTCCTCAAGTCTGGAGCTCATTGTTTACATTATCTGTGATACTCTCGGAGTGTTCATTAGAATGGCTAACACCACTGTCCTTCCATAGCAAAGTGACAGTTTCAGGAGCATCCATCCTTCCTATTTCCAGACCCTCCATTTGATCATTTTTTCACATATGGAAACTTTTCATTTACTTTGCCTATGGAAATCAACCAGCCTGCTTTTTTAAGTCATATTTGCATCTGAAAAAAATATTTTAAAAAGCTCTCAGTAAACTGATGCCCAATTCAGAGCCATTTGTTATGATCATTACTTGAAGTGAGAAATGCTTTCCTTAGTTTTCAAATCATGCTGAAATATCTTTGTGATGCCAAATGCTTCTCTATGTATGTGTGTAATGAGTGTGCACATGCATATGTGAAATGGGTTAGAAATGTGAATCCTTTGTGACCTTAAGTAGAAGGGACAAAAACCAACTGATGGAAACAGAAAAGGTAAATATGTATTCCCATGATGCCTCCCTTACCTTTGAAAAATCCTTAGGTCTAGGAATCCTATTTGATTAAACTTCTGACTGGATAGTTGTGGTGGCCATCAAAATGATGATGATGACGACATCATTTTGTTCTTGCAATATAGGGCTCTATGCTTTCCTAAGAGAAGCCCGTTTATCATCGTATTATGGTGGCACATATGTACCCAGGAAAATTCTATTCCCAGAAGTGGTTGGTGTTATAGTTTTCTATCTACTGATGCTCCTTCCATCATTGATCGTAGATTTGTACCTTAAGAAACACTCAGAGAAGTTAAGAGTTAGCAGAAGGGAATTTAGACCATATCAAACTACTATAGAAATCACTTCTTTTGTGTTTAAATGCCAATGTCACGGGAGAACTTGAATTATACACTTTTATTATATAAACCGTGTGTTTAGTAAAACGTCCACACCTGTGCACAGACAAACAGGGTACTGGAGTGTCACTTTATGTGTTTGCCACCTATTATAATTCAGTAATTGTTTACTGCAATATTTTCAGATTTCCGTAAGCAATCTTCAAATAAAAGTAGAATATCCTAGACACTTGGGAATTTCTTAATGCATGAAATGACATAAAATATGCTTGCCTTATTCTTTTGCTCGGCGTTTCTCTGAATTGTGAACTATTCAACACAGTTAGGAAATTCTGAGCCTATGGAAAGAACCCAGATTTGCTTGTTGAAAATCTGAGTGTCTAATGAACTGTGGCTTGAACTTTAGATATTGGGGAAAAAAGCATGAGGCACAGTAAAAGAGCTCTGAGCAATTAAGAACCAACAATTACATAATCTAATTTAATGTCCTTATTATCAGTGGTTCCCAGAGCGTGAGTCCCTTGTGTCTGAGTTGAAACCATCTGAGTAGGTGCTAAATAAATTGATGAAAACTGATTGGAATAGATTATTCCCTAGAAAGTCCTCCTCATAAATGTGAGATGAAAGGAGTTGTTTGCGGGGTGAGGTAATCTGTGTACATTTTGGCAACACTGCCCGAGAGGTTAGTTGGAACAATTGAGGTTAATGCTTGTCAGCCAAAAGTCTAGTAGAGAGCAAAGTAAGCATGTATAACATATAGTCTGCTACAGCTAATGGAAGTGTGTTCACACTGGGGAAGAGGATTTTCTTCCTCTGCTGAACCCAGGAGAAGGCAATGCTTTTGCAGAGGGAGTGGGTCTTCAGCCTTTTCAACCTTGCCATTAAGTCTACAGAGATATTTGCTTTCATGTGTTAATTCTAGTATATTGCTTACATCTGTACAGCCCCAAGAATGTTTTATATCTTCTGTGTTTGATTTTTGGAAACGAACTTTCTAAAAAATCAATGCTTTAAAAAAAAAAATCCGTAGCAGTAATTACAGAAAACGTTGGGGCAAAGATGAGAATGCAGAGAACTAATGGAGTTAGGTGTCTCTTGTCTCTTCGCCCCTGTGGAACAGATGTCATGTGTCACTATATATTTGGTCCTATTTCCTCAATCAAAATTTTCTTTCCAAGTAAATGGTAAATTATACTTTCAAGTGCCAGATAGAACAAAGATACTTTAGACTCGGTGAAGTCAAAGAGCGTGCTGCAGTTGGATTCTGGCCATTGCTTTTGCCTTCTGCTTTGAAAGAAAACTTGTTAGGTTATTAACATCATGAAAACTATAAGAAAGAGGTACTTTGGAGAAAAAGTGTAAAACCTTTAGGATGTGAATTCCTAGGATACATGTGGCAGCTTCTAATTGTAAATAGGTTGAACCTGTTTGAAAACATGGATCTGTTTGGAAACACTTTGATAATGACTTCCAGATAGATCAATATAGATATAGATGATGATATAAATATAGATTAGAAGCATGCTCTATTGTATAAACATTTCTAAGATTTTAGAGCTTCTGAATATGATTCTCCTGCATTATAATAGCAAGTTAGACTGTTTGTTATGTCATAAAACTTAAACGGGAGTGTTTGCTCAGAAACACATCTCCTTTATACCATTATCTCAATGATCATTCTGTAGTTTTAGTCCTGTTGTTATCATCTGTTGTTATTTCATCAGCTTAGCAAACATTCACTGAAACAAACATCTCTGGACTCGGTGTACCGGGTGCAAGCACTCTCCTAATATTCAGTATGGTTTTTTGTTGTTTTTTTTTTTTTTTTTTTTTTTTTGGTTTTTCGAGACAGGGTTTCTCTGTGTAGCTTTGCGCCTTTCCTGGAACTCGCTTTGGAGACCAGGCTGGCCTCGAACTCACAGAGATCCGCCTGGCTCTGCCTCCCGAGTGCTGGGATTAAAGGCGTGCGCCACCACCGCCCGGCTCAGTATGGTTTTAAAATAAATCACTTGGTTTTTGTTCTGAAACATTTTGATTTGGCTATTATATGAATTTCTATTTTTACTCACTGTGGCTTCTAACAAACTCTAAATTTTGTGTTATATATTAATTATAAGCACTTACTTAACTGTACATTATATCTCAGATTGAAAAACTAAAAGAAAACATTTAATGTTCAAAAAGTTGAAAATGGCTCTGGCTATATATTACAAAAAAAAATCATTGACCTTTAATATCATTGACCAATGTAAATGGAGTCTTCCATCCTTCAGAACTGAAACCAAAATATTTGCAAAGGCTTTCTGAAAAGACCCGAATATATTTTAATTGTGTCTGTCATGGATTAATTCAATCCGCTCTCATTTTCTTAGACTTTTATACCAAATGCTTTTACATGAAAGAACAGCCCTTTCTGTTTGTGGCTTATGTACTGAGAGCATGTTGACTTATTTTCATATGCACCAGAATGGGGGAAAGACAGACATAAAGAACTATGGACTGATAGTATTCAGCAAAATTTTCATTTAAAAAAATTAAAACAGCCCAGAGTAATGAAGCTCACATGAGCCTCCTCCCAAAGAGAAACGCTCCCAAAGAGAGACGCTCCACGGACATTCCCCAGCTTCCTCCAGTCAAAGCCCCCAAAGCTGGAAATCCGCCATCAAAATGCCATTTTTCGCGTGTGTTTTGTTTTAAAAGAAAGGCCATGGGGACAGACCAGGAAATTACAGGCTGGTTAGTTTTGATTCAGTTGTGGTCAAATTCTTCAGAAACTATTTTAAGAAGTCAAACAGAGGAAGAGCAGGGGCTCTGTTCGGAGGGACCCGTGTGGTTCCAGGAAAGAAATAACTTGCCTCACTAGCTGGCTGGAATTCTTTGAGGCAGGATTATCAAAACGAAGATACAACCAACACAAATGGAAGATCTAAGCAACCCCAAACCCCAACAATCCAGGAGAAATAAATGGCTCCCCAGCTGGCCTCTGCAAAACAGAGCTGTGCTTTGCTGGCTGTTTTGATTTTTCTTAATGAAAACTTTTCACAGACTTCTAGAAAATTTTTAGAGGGAAAAAATAGACTAGCCTTTTAAAATAGCAATTAGTAATAGGTATCTACTATTATTGACCATTTAACTCTTTATTTTCAGACATGTTATATCATCTAATGCTTAAATGATTTAATGTAATTAGTACAATGAACCGTTCCCAATTTGCAGACGGTAAGACTGTGGGTGATGGAAAGTTAAACATGTCTGAAGGCCAACAGCTATGCTCTCAGTAGTTAGGAGTCAGTTTGCAGCCATCCAATTGAATGGTGTGTTATTAACCACTGTGAACACCTCTCCTATGTGTCTCAGTAATTCTGTGATGGACTCTGGGCTCTCATGCAGCCAAATGCTATCCAGTCATGTTTCCTCAGGACTCAAGGCTTTACCAGGCAATCTGTCAACAGCCATCTGCTCCCACTAATTACTTTTCATACAACTTCCTGAGATCCAATGTGGGGACAGTTGTCAAGAAAAGGAAGAAAACTCTCCAAAGACACATGCCATTGGGTTAACCAATCACTGATACCAAGGGCAATCATGACATGATTTCTAATCCTTCCTTCCTTCCCAAGAAATCACACAGTCACTTAAGGAAAAACTTTCTGAGACTATTCCACATACCCTAAAGCCTTCTCCTTGCCCCTTTGGATGGTTAACTAGGATATTATTAGTTTGCATGATGACAAAGCCTCTCTGAGCCGTGTCTGATCCTGCAGGAGGCGTATATCACACCTGCCCCTTCTCACCCACCACAGACACTCCCATGTTTTCATTCACTGAACTAGGAACTGCACCAATTACCTCCCATTCCTATTTGATCAGATGAAACAATACATCCCTACACATGAATTTTTTTATTTGTGTATTTATGTGTATATGTGTTGGTACCTACAGAGGGCAAAAAAGGACATTGATCTCCTGGAGCTGAACTTATGCTCAGGCACTTGTGAGCTGCCCAGTGTGGGTGTTGGGAACCAAACTCAAGTCCTCTGGAGGAGCAGAAAGTGCTCTTCACCTCTGAGCCATCTCTCTGGCCCCACTAAACATATATTTTCTTCACTCTAACACAGTGGTTCTCAACATGTGGGTCACAACCCTTTTGGGGGTTGAATGACCCTTTCACAGAGGTCACCTAAGACCATCAGAAAACACAGATATTTAAATTATAATTCACAGCAGTAGCAAAATTACAGTTCTGAAGTAGCAATGAAAATAACTTTATGGTTGGGGGTCACCACATGAGGAACTATATTAAAGGGTCGCAGCCTTAGAAAGGTTGAGACCACTGCTCTAACAGCTCTCCAGAGAGACGAGATCTTAATTCAACTTCATGCATTTTCAGATCATTGGAGGTACTGGAAATGACCTGGAACAGTAAGGAGGGGGAGGGAGAGTGAAGGAGAGCAAACAGAAATTACAGAAGAAAAATATATCTAAGGCATAACAGACACAATACAATACTGCAATCCTGTTATTACCAAATAATGGTAATATTTGGTATGCTTCCTTTTCTGTTATTTCTTTATAGAGTTGTAATCATGGTAAAATATTTCAATAGTTCTTTTAGTTAAAATGTGTCATAATTTTGCTATTATCACAATATCCATATCTATTTTTTTTTTTTTTTTTTTTGGTTTTTCGAGACAGGGTTTCTCTGTGTAGCTTTGCGCCTTTCCTGGAACTCACTTGGTAGCCCAGGCTGGCCTCGAACTCACAGAAATCCGCCTGGCTCTGCCTCCCGAGTGCTGGGATTAAAGGCGTGCGCCACCACCGCCCGGCATATCTATTGTTTTTACTTGTTCTGTGAGTTTCTACTGCTTACCATAATATTCTTATTCATTCTTCTTTTGTTAGACATGTATGTGCTTTCTACATTTGGGGGAATAAATAATATATTCCATAGTACACGGTACTCAATATTTTGACTAACTTAATTAGTGGAGAATTTAGAACTGGATTAACTGGATCCCAAAATGTTCCCAAAATCTTGTGTTTTCAAAGTGAACTGTGACCATTACACATAGTTCTCTATTTAAAAATAAATTCTCTGATCAAATTAACTTGGTGATCACTGTGCGTCATGCACCATCTTGGGGATTTGTTAGTATGATGGCTCATTAAAAATGAAGGAATTTCGTGAAAAAAATTGAAAGTTATCTATTGCACACATGTGTGTACTGAATTTGGAGCGTCCTTGCTCCCCCATTAGCTGCTCTCATCACTCCATTTGTCCTGCTGAATCTTTTTTCATGAGGATAACTATGATTAATTTTGCCTTACCCCATACACAGTCTCTCTGCCTGTCTCTGAGGATCCCACCATCTCTGGCATCTGCCAACTGCTTACCAGGAATAGTGAGATGGTGGAAGAGTTCCAACCCAGCTCCTTATAAAACAGATAATGAGCTATGTTAGTTACAACTTTCACCAGCCTGCTTTTTCATCCCTCTCTTTCATCTTATTGTGAAAACCTTATGGGAGGCCACACATATATGCCAGTTAGTTACACATGATGTGTGGATCATCAGCCATAAGAATATATGATATATAGCTGTTCACCCTCATGTCCTTGGCTTTTACCACTGACCTCCCATTCCTAGTGAGAAAAGGGAGAATGAATGTCAATTATGTTTGAATGTTAACATCAAGATGTCATTGAGAAATAAAATATTATCTAAAACATTTGAAGTATCGAATAACTAGGTTGCTTTAACAGAATAAGATTTTCCCTCGCCTTTAAAAAGATGATAATATAGCTGAAGATTCTAGGTAGAGTCACTTAACAGTCAACTGAGTATGTGGGATGCTGTAAGTGTCTCCAGTTATTGCTTTGTATGAGGCCTCCACATCTGCTAAGTAGCTTAAATGGTTAAGAAATCCCTGTGCCTACCCAAAGCCCTCCCACAGTAGGAGGCATCCAGATGCCTTCTATTCATGCTGTGTTTTAAAGAGAATGCATTCCCAAATGAACTTGACCCTCCATTCATGTGCTAGGGAACATGTGTTCCCCAAACATGGTAGGGGAACAACTTTGGGGATACTCCCTGCCTGCGTTTTGTCTTGAATTGACAAGAATCTCCCTCAAAACTTATAAGCTATGAGCAGATGACGATGGGTAGGAATATGAAGCCATATTATCCCAAAGCAAGAAAGGCCAGAAAAAGAGTATGCGAGGGAAGTTAGTTTGTGATTTAGGGTTCATCTCTGCTGAGTGTTTATCCAGTCTGGCTTGCTCCTCTTTTACCTCCAAATCCTACGATATAAACCTGTAGGTTAGAGAGGAATACATAGAATGAGAGAAAAATAAAAGGAAGATAAGAGTTGAATTTCCTGTGCCTGGAGCTTAGTAGAAATGGAAGAATCAATTTCAAACCGAGGAACATCCTTGGATCCTAGCTGTTAGTCATTGTCCAGGATGAGAGGGCTGAGGACACTGCCTTGGTATGGGCAATGGGAGGAGTGAAGGACAGTCTAGACAGAGGAGAGGAGTGGGTAGACCAGCCCCGAGGTCACTATGAAAGGATAGACGGGAGCGAGGGATCTGTTCAGAATCTACCAAGGAACACCTCTGCCAGACCTGGAGTCCATTAGGACTAGATGCTTGCATCTGCTGCTGTTCACTACCATAGTTTCTCTGCACTAGAAAAGCCTTTCTGCACCCAGAGGTTCTTTCATAGCCATCTTTCTCGAAGTTCTACCAATTGAAGGTTCATTATTGTTACACAGAAAACGAAAGATGGTGAATTGTCTAGAGAAAAGGCCAATGACAGCCATGTAAAAATGATACAAAGATATGGAAACAATGAAGCAAATATTTTCACCCATCTTCCTAGGTAGTGAAATTATAGTAATTTGTGTAAATTCTTTGTTTTCCAATTTTTTAGTCATGATTATTATTTTTATAGTACGGTGGTATTTAAGGAGGCTGACTAGGGTGAATCAAGACCTTTCAGAACACGTTTGTGAAGGTGAAGGAGGCCAATAGTGATCATTCATTTATACTAAAAGAAATTAATCCAAGATTTTTCCCCCAGACTCCTAGTTTGGCTTCATTAATAGAAGGAAAAAAATGGTAGTGAGTGGTAAGAACACCTAAAAGACATGGAGAACATCCACCAGCTACTACTGGATCCCTGGGAGGACAGCCCAGAGGGAGGGCAAACAAAGACAGAGAGGACATAGGAGAGAAGTAGAGGAGCTTATGGTCTCACATCACACCTGCATGGCCCCTACCATAGCTCAGTGTTCTCAGACAACCGGTATGTCTTAACAGAAATTGTGCATCTTGCTTTGGGAGATCAGATTAAAAGCATAATATCTGAATGCACCTTTCTAGATACTGGTACCAGAATTTGTCACTTCTTTTGAACTTGGGTTTATGATCAATCCATTTCTCTCTAAGGCCCCAAGAATACTCATAGGAAACAATGCTCAGGAATTTATGAACTGATAAACTTTGGTGGGGGCAGATCATGTAAGAAGTTTCCACTGTGCTCTGCAAATGCATGTAGAATGCTGAACTATTTGAATGAGTACATAATAAAAATTTGTTCTTAGCCGGGTGATGGTAGCACATGCCTTTAATCCCAGCACTCAGGAGGTAGAGCCAGGTGGATCCCTGTGAGTTCCAGGCCAGCCTGGTCTACAGAGCGAGATCCAGGACAGACACCAAAACTACATGGAGAAACCTTGTCTCGAAAAAAAATAAAACAAAACAAAAAGTTTATTCTTTAAAGTAATTTAACCTAAAATCATTTCTTTATTTCATATCAAAGAATTACAGCTGTGCTTCACTGTGGCAAAGCTAGATAACTACCAAAGACATTCACAGGCTTCTCACTTTGTTACGTGTACCATCACCCAAAGCTGTGCTCTCGGAGGCCCCGTGAGTTCTGCTAGTGCCTGCAGGCTAATTGGAATCAGGGCCATGGCTATGCTCCAAGGACCCATTGCAAAGAGCGTGGGTTATACAGCCCTCTGGTCTGGTATTCCCCGTTCAGTAACTTGAAAATTAAATTGTTGCTTGCCCCCACCAAGCTTTCTTCCTCCTTTGTAAAGTGAAGCTAATGCTCCACCCATTGTATTGTACCTGTAAGGACTTAACAAGACACAATGTCTGCTGTAGAACATGAACTCAGTAAATAGAAATATCCTAATATTGATGATGACAGCTATGATTAAAATAGCCATTTGCTAATTTACTGCTGTAAATATTACTTTCAGTATTACAGGGCAGACTTATTGGCCTAAACTGCAATTTTTCTCTGTGTAGAAAAACAGAAAGCTATAGAGAACTGCAAATGTAAACTAGAGAGGTGTGTTTAATGGTCTGCAGCCCTGGCACCTGATGCCGCAGCCTGACCGCAGGTATATGCCCAGTTTTCCAGACCCTCCTATTGATCTGTCATTCATCACAGTCTTGGACACTTGAATTGGCACTAGCATCCTTGACCCCTCTGGGTCTCTTTTCCATTGTGATTTGTTTCTTTGCTGTTTTTCTTATGGTGAACAAGGTTCTTCATAATGGCTCCTTGATTATCTAATAGTCATTTCCTTCATCCCACATTAGCCATTTACTCCTGTGGTCCTACCATGACCCATTATCACTAACGCCTTAAGATCTCACATTCTCTATATACTTTGGAGATCAGCCCTCTGTCAGATGTGGGGTTGGTGAAGGTCTTTTCCCAGTCTGTAGGCTGTCTTTTTGTCTTATTGACCTTGTCTTTTGCCCTACAAAAGCGTCTCAGTTTCAAGAGGTCCCATTTATTAATTGTTGTGCTCAGTGTCTGTGCTGTTGGTGTTATATTTAGGAAGTGATCTCCTGTGCCAATGTGTTCAAGAGAGGAAATCAGTATAGTGGTTTTTCAGAAAATTGGGAATTGATCTACCTCAAGACCCAGCCATATCACTCTTGGGCATATACCCAAGGAATGCTCAATCATACCATAAAGATACGTGCTCAACTATGTTCATAGCAGCACTATTAGTAATAGCCAGGACCTGGAAACAACCTAGATGCCCGTCAACTGAAGAATGGATTAAGAAAATGTGGTACATATACACAATGGAGTACTACTCAGCAGAGAAAAACAATGACAGCATGAAATTTGCAGGCAAATGGATGGAACTAGAAAATATCATTCTGAGTGAGGTAACCCAGAAGATCAAACATGGTATGTACTCATTCATAAGTGGATACTAGCTATAAAGCAAAGAACAATCAGACTGCAACCCACAGAACCAGGGAGGCTATATAGCAGGGGGGGACCCTAGGATGACTGTGGCTTATAATAAGTTTTGGTTTTACTCAATTACTGGGCAAACCTCAATGAAACATTTCACTATTAGGATAAGAATTTGTACTGTATCAAGCTGATAATAGATAGATAAATAAATAAATGTAAAAAATAAATAAAATAAAATAAAAACCTGGATACCTTCTACCAATCCAAAAAAAAAAAAAAAAAGATCTCACATTCTCTAACCTTGGATATTCCTTATCCTTTCCTCTTAAAAATAACCTAATAACACAGCGGGGGGGGGGTGGAGTTATTCAGCCCCGTTGTAACTGCCAGTGCATGGGAGCCACCCATCTCCACCCGTTGCCATTTCTGTTATTTTGCTCCATGGTCCAGATGACCTTAATCTAACCACGCTTTACAAAGTCTCATTTCCGTCATGATTATGAACTCAGTGACCCTCCCACCCTTTCCCTGTCTGGATCTGAGCAGACACAGAAGACAGCATGAGACGTTCAGAGGACCCAACATGCTGGTTTTATTCTCATCTCGGCACTGAGTTCTGCTGCTTTTCCTAATACACTTGCTCTCTGACTGTCTAAGGTGACTGGGACACGCTCTCACCTCACTGGAACGTCCCAATTTCTGCCTGCTCATCTCTGCTGCTGACTTTACCTCCCACTTCCGAAAAATGGAAACATTCTCTCACCACCACCCAGACCCCTTCCTTTCTTTCATCCCCACCCAAACCACTGAGCCTCTCTCTGTGGCTCCTAAAGAACTAGAAATTTTCTCTTCCTAGTGAATCTTGTCTTGAGATTTTCAGTTTTCCCCCCGAACCTTCAATGTCTCCCTCTGTACTGGATCATTCCATCAGCCTGCAAAGCTCCTGGCTTTATACACAAAGGAATATTCTTACCTCAACTTCAGACCCACTGTCCTCCGCTCAGCTGATGGATGACTCAGAGCTCTAGTTCCCTTCACAAGGAAATTTCCCAAGGCAGTTGCTCATACAAATGCTCTCCTTGGTGTCCCTGTCTGCCTGTCTACCACCTCTACAGTCCACCACAGCTGTTCCTCTCATGTTACCCGCAACTACCAATGCACCTTCCTGCCCTGTTTGGTTCATTTGCTCTCTCTTTTCACCGTCTGCATTTGTTTTTGACCTTTTATTCACTTCTCCTTCTTTTTGGCTGACTTCTTCTACTGTACCAAACGGGTCAGTGTTGGAGTTCCCATGATCCAAAGCCCAATTTTCACATTTTTTAAGAAACTCTTGAGCCAGGTGGTAGTGGCGCATGCCTTTAATCCCAGCACTCAGGAGGCAGAAGCAGGCGGATCTCTGTGAGTTCGAGGTCAGCCTGGTCTACAGAGTGAGTTCCAGGAAAGGCGCAAAGCTACACAGAGAAACCCTGTCTCGAAAAACCAAAAAAAAAAAAAAAAAAAAAAAAAGAAAGAAAAGAAACTCTTACCCAAGTCAATTATTCATCTCCTCCCATTAAATTAGCTGACCCCAATGACTTGCTCCTGCTTTTGTAACTGTAGTCATTATCTCCTCTGAATGGAGAATGTTGCTCTTAGTGTCACAAGGCACCTCAAATACAGCATGATCACTTATAGTGTTCTTCACAACTTCACTGAAAACCACTTCTCACCCAATCTTCTCCACCTCAGTAAGGGCCACCACCAAACCACCCAGTGACTCAGACTCAAGTCCAGGGTGTTCTCTTCGATACACCTCATGACTAATCATTTGACTCTCACAGTTTCAACATCCAAAATGGATCTCAAATCCATCTCCTTTTCTCCACTTTGGCAACACCTGGATGGGAGCCGCTGTTAGGTCTTCTCTGAACGATGTCCAGTTTCCTCATTAGACTTCTTGTTTTCTGTAGACTCCCCCACCTGCAAACCCTCAAGTCTTCCTGTTGAATTGTCAATGAGGTATGAATTCATTAGCCCTATCTCCAAAGCCCTGGGTGATCTGCCCATGCCTGGTCTCCTACCCTTGTCTTGGGCCACTCTGCCCCTTTTGCCCTGCCAATATACCTTTGGGTTCTCCGAACAAACAGTTCCTTCATGCCTAAATGCCTTCACACGTCACCTTTTCCCTGCTTCTCATGTGCATTATGACTCATTTTTCAGGTTTTTACTCAAATGTCACCTCCTGAGAGAAGGCATTCCATCTTCCAACTTATGAGCAAAGTCTCCTCTGTCACTGTCTCTGAATTCACTAAACTTTTTTTTTAAGATTTATTTATTTATTATGTATACAGCGTGTTTTGCCTGTAGGCCAGAAGAGGGCACCAGATCTCACTACAGATGGTTGTGAGCCACCATGTGGTTGCTGGGAATTGAACTCAGGACCTCTGGAAGAACAGTCAGTGCTCTTAACCTCTGAGCCATCTCTCCAGCCCCTCACTAAACTTTGTAGTTCTATTTTTGCCTATTCGTTGACATAGCTTCCTTCTCCCTTCGACTGAACTCGAAGAGGTAGTGCCTAGCCCTGCTGTAGGCACCAATTCTATAGAGAGCAGAGGGAAATGCTGGACCCTCTCATATCCTAGTACCTCGCCTGTATCACACCCGTGGAGTTCATGACCCTCCCAGCCTCTGCTGCTGTCTCCATCGACACATGAAAATGTCCACTGAATGAGCTGGTGAGTAAATGATGCTGGTGTCTCACAGGTTTCCACAACTTCTGTTCCTGCTGATATTTTCTCATTAGGCTTAGTTCATCTTCATCACTGGGGATAGAATAAGAGAGACATAGAAGTCTGGTAGGCTTGACTTTGACAATGTGCTCTTTCTCTTTTAGCAGCCCTTGTCTGTCTGGCATGGGGCTGGTTTCTGGAACTTTCTCTTTCATCCCAAGGTTTATGCTGTTGCTGCTGCTGCTGCTGCTGCTGCTGCTGCTGCTGTTGCTATAGTTGTTGCCTCCATCTCTTCTACTATTTTTTTTACCACTTGCATATGCTTCAACCACATTCAGTTTCTCTTCATTCTCCAGAAGCAGGGGTGTACTCTCACAGTCTTTACCCAGCGCTATAAGCAGCAGCAGCAGCAGCAGCAGCCTTCACAGAGATTTGTTTCTCAAGGTTGCTGAGGAACCAGTGCTGGAGGTTGCAGAGTACCGCCCACACTGGAACCCCCACTCTCGGCAGGGAACCCTTTGACACCAATGATACCAGTCGTGAAAGCCAAAACTGGCCTGAGTTCTTCAGAGCCCTTGGCAGCCAAAACTCATGTGGAGTAGAGAACAAACCTCCCTCCCCACCCCATGATGCTGCTTATTAGCTGAGTAGCAAAGTTTCCTATCTTCAACTTACCCTACCTATGATATCTGAGAAGCTTTCAAATTAGTTTCATAAGAAATTGATATCAAAGTACCAAAGTAGCGGTGCAATATTTTAATTACTTTTTGTCTTCAGTGTTGTTGTGTATGGAAAAGCGTAGTAAGTTCCACATGTTGTAAATATCCTGTAGAGTCATCTGCTTGGGACCAATGCTCCAGTGTCATTTTAGTGGGAATAAATGCTTCCAGTTTATAAACACAGGTACAATTACACTATGAAATAGTATGCAAAATTGGGGGGGATTTTTGAAGGGAGGGGCGGTAAATATTAGATCTTCCTGTGAACTAAGCATGGCCCAAGCTATCTAAGAAGAACTCATGTGACTAGTGGCCTCTGCCAATCCCCTTTCTGTGTTTCAGATAGCAGCCAATGGTCAGGGCTGCATGCTTTTAGGTGGAATTGTAATAAAGAGAATTTCTCAGTGCTAAGATCTCCAAAGACATTTTAACCTTTAAAAATAGCCAGCATGAAAATCATCTGCAAGGAGGTTTACAGAAGCCTATTTTTGGTTCCCCAGTTTCTTTGTTTTGTTTTGTTTGTTTGTTTGTTTGTTTGTTTTCACACAATGACAGGTGCTCTCCAGAGTTGGGCTAAGAGACAAACCCAAGCTCCTGACACAAGAATATTCAGCTTCCTTGCACCCCCCGCAACCCCACTACTCTGCCCTACCCAACTCCAGCGCGCGCGCGCGCACACACACACACACACACACACACACACACACAGCTGAAGTGTTTGAGAGGCTCCTTCAGATAAATCTCTCCCACAAGGCTAGTCTTTTAAAAAAACCTCCTGGTACCTTCCCACCCATGCCTGCCCCTCACTGCCCTTCACAGACGTTCCCACCACAACTTCAGTTCAAGCTGGAGTCTCCATTGTCCTGACTTCGACGATGCATAAATGACAAATAATAGTGAGTATACAGTAAAATAGAGGATTGCTTTGATGAAGTGAATTAGAGGATTCCTTTGGCTGACTTTGGGGAAGCCTTTGCTTGTTCACAAGATGACTTAGAGGGTAAGAATGTGATCTCTCATTCCAGATGATAGAAGAAAGGGCAAAGTTGGAAAAGGACAAAGGAAAAGCGAAGTCTCCCAAAGAGAAGAAGGCCCCCAGTGCCAAGGCTGGGAAAGGAAAGGGAAAGGACCAGCCGGAGGCCGCTGCAGCAGTGAAGAAGACGACCCAGTTAAAACGGAGGGGGGAGGAAGATGATACCAAAACCTACATTGGTCAGTGGGTCATGTCTTTTACCTCTTGCTTTACAGATCAGGATATAGCTTCAGCAGTCACCCCAATAATTTATACTCCACCATTCCTAGCCTTTTCGTTTATCATGAAGCCACAAATAGCTTACATTCTGTGACACTCCAATTGAAAAATATTTCTATTTGCAATCCATGTATAGGTTTAGAAAATGTTTATTTAGCGTGTATCTCCATGGGCACATTTATATTATGAGAGCAGAGAATGAAATGGCAAGTGATTGGACCATCAGGAAGCTTACTGTCTTGCTGAGAAGATAATGGAAAGTCAAGTGTAATTATAGGGAACGTGAAAATGATCCAACAAGATGGCTGCATGGGTAAAGCTACACACCTCCCAGGCCTGACCATCTGAGCACCATCCCCAGGCTTCCCATGGTGGAAGGAGGGAACCAACTTCCACAAGTTGTCCCCTGGCCTCCTCAGACATATTATGGCACACACATGCATCACTTCGACACACACAGAGATAAGTAAGTGGCCAAAAATTGATTCATGTGAGGAGCAGCGGCAGTCAAATCTAATAAGCTGAGATGCATGCAGAGCACACCTTCTTAACTCAGACTTTCCCCACCACCATTCTGTCTCCAGCAAACCCAACAGAACTTCCTTCCATCTGAAATGACTGATGTAAAACTGAGTCATCCTTAGGAGTTACTAGTGACCCACTGCTGGTTCTCTTTGAGCTCAGACAGAACTCCCTGTTCCTCTCTTTGTTTTATTTGTTTGTTATTTGTAATCAGTAGACTTGATTTTTTTTAAAGCAGCTTTGATCTTTACTGCATTTTAATGAAGAGAAATGGGCTTTCTTTCGCACCCTTTATCACTTGGTTCCTCCCATGTAGCTCTGCTATAAAGATAATACTCCCAGAAGCAAAGATGCTGTGCACCCACAGGCAATATCAATGTTGATCATTTTAGTGATTGGGAGAAATAATTACTTAAAAATGAAAACTTGAGCATCTGTTGTATGGCATGTAGGTTGGCCTTACTGTGCCACGCTGTACAATGTAAGGCTTTTATGTATCACACACAGTGAGCACAGGAGTAGAGTAATGATTCTCACCCCCAGAATATCATGTTTTAATATCCATAAGGAGCATCACCAGGAAAAAAAAGAGAAGAGAACCATTAAAAAATGTGCACTATGTATTTTTTCAAATGTAATGCAATAAATAGCTGCCCCACAATAGATGCATAGGGTTCTCACCACCAACATGAGTTCATTCAGGGCTGTGCTACAGAGTACCTCCACAGTATTTCCTTAGCCTGTAAACACCTCTGCTTATAAAGTACCAGAAAGCTGCAGCTACTTGTAAGTCAGGAGTCAAGCCAGGTACTACTCAAAAGAGATTAGAACCAAAAGGAACTAGTTACAGGCTAAACTCTGACAAAACCCCAAGCACCATTTTCCATGGCCACGGGCCTCATGTATGTTGGCCCTCCTAGTATGCCTATGTCTCATTTGCAAACATGATTTAATATATTGTAAAATGGCCACAGCCTCTTTACTGGAAGGGCAATAATGAAAAGCAGTCAACAGGCCTGCATTCCAGCCAACTGGCTGGGTCTGGGCAAGCCAGAGGGATTACAAATGCATGCAGAATGCGTATCACCATTGATTTGCCTGGGGACAACCTGTTCTATCTAACAAGAATAGCTGACCTTCTCTGTGCTATTTCCAACAGATGATGAGCCAGATGATGGCGCCCAGTATTACATTATTGTTGTGGGCTTCTACAATCCTCAGCTATTAGCCATTATGACTGAGCTTGGCATTCCTATAACCAGTGTGATTAAAATATCTTCAGAGAATTATGAACCTCTGCAGACCCACCTGGCAGCAGTCAGCCAGCAGCAGGAAGCTGTCCTTCAGCCCGAAGGTATGCAGTTGGCTATACAACTCATGAGTCCATCAATATTACCCCCCGTCCTTCAAGCACAAAAGCAATCTGCTAGCCGAAACATGGTCATAAAATACGCACATTATTAAATCCTTTCAGGACTGATTTGCTTTTATTCTGCTTGTATTAGCCAAGAGTCATAAATTTGGCAAATTAAATTCATACTCTGTGCTTGTATCCCTGTGTAGTGGCAGAAAACATGGATTGCAGGTCAGAAGACTTCGTTACACAATTGTGACCTCTCAGCCTTTTAGCTGAGAGCAAGTGTGGTTACACAACTGTGTTTCTCAGGAACTTTTGACCTGTAATGTTTAGCCAAAGCCTGGGCTGGATGAATCTCTGTTGAGACTCTTTTCTTCCAAATGACATAGTCACAAAACAGCCCAGGGAAGATCACACAGTTGGATTTGTGCATGTGCATATGTGTGTGTTCATGGGGAACAGAAGAGGGTATTGGATCTTTTGGAGCTGGAGTTATAAGTGGCTATAAACCACCTGACATGGTTGCTGGGAACTGAACTTGGGTCCTCTAGAAGAACAGCAAGTGCTCTTAACTGCTGAGGCATCTCTCTAGTTGAATCCTACATGTTATTAATTCTACATGTATTACTAACTCTTTGTAATAAAAGTCAGAGGAGTCCTTTCTTCCAGACTTAAACTGGGAAATTAATGGCACCAAGCTCCAGACACACTACTGTTCAGTCATTTTGAGCCTTGGGGTTTTCGTGTTAGGGAATTGTGCTAGATTATCTGTGTAGGAAAGAAGCAGGAAGCTGCTGTGCCCTTGATGTAATAGCACTGAGAATCAATGTAAATCTGTGATTCCAGGAGCCAAGTTATTCCCATAGCATGTGTTGGTTTTAATGTTATTATGAGTATTTTCGTTATGCTTTTTAACTCACACAGCCACATAGTGATTTCTTTCCATTTTTTTCTCAAAGTTAGAAATCACTACCTTCGATAATAATAATAATTACTATTTATTGGGTGCATAACTTGGGGGCTAAGCTCAATGCTAAGAGCTCTAAGTATATTGATTTGTATAGTTTTCACAATACTCTTAAGGAAGTATGCCTTTTTTAATTGAAAAAAAAATACTTTCACCAGACAGTGGTGGCTCACGCCTTTAATCACAGCACTCGGGAGGCAGAGCCAGGCAGATCTCAGTGAGTTCAAGGCCAGCCTGATCTACAGAGCGAGATCCAGGACAGGCACCAAAACTACACAGAGAAACCCCGTCTTGAAAAACCAAAAAGAAAAAAGGAAAAAATATGTTCATACACTATATTATAAGGTTTTCCCTCCCCTAATTCCTCAAAGACCCTCCTAGCCTGCCCACTCACCCAACTTGTTCTTCTATCTCTCTTTTCAAAAATGCAAACAAAAAAAAATATTCGCAAAAAACTCCACAAAAACAGAAATAAAAATATAAAAACAAGAGACCAAAAAGATAAGAAAAAGTGCCCTCCAAAAAGTATAGACAAAAAATCTACAGAAAGACTATTGAATTAGTTTTGTGTTGGCCAACTACTCCTGAGAATGGGGCCAGCTATGAAGTGTGGTTAATAAACCCAGTAAGATGCAACTGGAGAAAACTGATTTTTCTTTTACCAGTTAGTGTCAACTACAGATAACTTCTTGGTTAGGGGTAGGACCCTGTGTCCACTTCCCCATCTCAGTGCTGGGACCCTGCCTGTCTTAAAACTTTTCAAGCTTTGTACATGCTACCACAGTCTCTGTGAGTTCAAAAGTACATCAGTCTTGTGTCTGGAAGACTGTTTCCTTGGAGATACCCATTACCTCCATCTCTTAGTCTTTCTGCCTCTTATTCTGCATAGATCACTGTATCCTTGAGGGGAGAGCTTTGATGAAAATGTCTTATTCAGTACCAAGTAATCCAAAGCTTCTCATTCTCTTACATTGTCCAGTTGTGGGTCTCTGTGATAGTTCCTATCTACTGCAAGGCACTGACCTATCTGTATATCAGAAATGTCATTAGGAGTCATTTTATTGCTGTATTCCTTTATCAGAATAATAGTGTTAAGTTTCCCCGTAGGCCCATGACATACCTAGTTTTCGGTTTTTAATAGCTTGAGCAGAGTAATATATAGGTTTTATCTCATAGAGTGGGCCTTAAATCCAGTCAGAACGTGCTTGGTTACTGCCATAACATTTACAACACTATTGCACAAATATATCTTGCAGGCAGGTCACAGGATTTGTAGCTGGATGATACTGATGATTACCTTTCTCCTCTGATAGCCTGGAAAATACATTCCAGTACCATGAACATTAGTCAACAAGGGTGAAACTTCTAGTTAGGCACCAGCTCAGCTGTTCCATGTTTGGTGACATCTGTAAGTGTTCTCTTCAGCAGTAGGTTATAGAGAGTAACCAATAGCATTGGCAATAGCTTGCGATGTATGCAGGTTACCCTTTGGCCAACAACTCAGCAGGACATAGCCCATTCTACGCACTGGGCTTTACTTGATAGCATAAGATGTCCAACTGGGGCATTGTCTCCCACTTTATTTGGTGACTCTATTTGGATTACTTTCATATTCGTATATATCTTAGGAAATTTCTTCAGAAGTAGGTTTCCAAATGGCCTTCTGTGTTGGTTGTCCCTTCCTACATTGCCTCTTTTACCCTCCTCTACCATCCCCTCCCTCTTTAATACTCCCATTCTAATTCCCCATTGTTTCTACATTTTATTCTATTTTTCCTTTTCTTGAGAGATCCTGTCCCCCATCCCCAGTCCCTTACTAGGTACCTAACCTCTGTGGTTGGTCTTTCAGATTGTAACACACATATCAAAGGCTAAAAAGCTAACATCCACATATAAGAGATAGTATACAATTTATTTGTCTTTTGGGATCTGAATTACCACACTCAGGATGACTTCTTTCTAGCTTCATTCATTTGCCTGAAAATTTCATAATTTCATTTTCTTACCAGCTGAATAATATTACATTGTGAAAATACACTACATTTTTATTATCCATTCAACTGTTGGTAGACATCTAGGCTGTTTCCAATTTCTGGCTATTATAAACAGAGCAGCAATGAACATGAATGATCAAAGTATCCTTTGTAGTTGGATATAGAGTCCTTTAGGTATATGCCAAAGAGGGGTATAGCTGGATCTTGAGGTCTATCTATGCCCAGCTTCCTCAGGAACCGCCACACTGATTTCCATACTGGCTGTACAAGTTTTCATTCCCACCAGCAGTAAAGAAATGTTCCCCTTTCTCTACATCCTTGCCATCACATACTGTTACTTATTTTTTTAATTGATCTTGGCCATTCTAACTGGTGTAAGATGAAATCCCAAAGTCATTTAATGTGTATTTCCCTAATGAGTAAGAGTGTTGAACATTTCTGTCCATGTTTCTCCGCTATTTGTGTTTTGTCTTTTGAGAACTCTCTGCTTAATTCTGTAGCCCATTTTTTAATTGGGTTATTTGTTTTAATGTTCAGGTTTTTTTAGTTCTTTATATATTTTGGATACTAACCCTCTTATCAGATGTATAATTAGTAAAGATCTCATGCCATTCTGTAGGTTGTCACTTTTCCTGAATGATGCTGTCCTTTTCCATACAGAAGCATTTCAGTTTCATGAGGTCCCATTTATTCATTGTTATCTTTTTTTTATTATTATTAAGAGATTTTCTATTTTACATGTCAACCACAGATTCCCCTGTCCTCCCTCCTCCCACCCACCCCCAGCCTTCACCCAACCTACCCCCCATTCCCACCTCCTCCAAGGCAAGGTCTCCCCTGGGGAGTCAGCAGAGCCTGGTACATTCAATTGAGGCAGGTCCAAGCCCCTCCTCCCTACACCAAGGCTGAGCAAAGTATTTCAGCATAGGCACTAGGTTATAAAAAGCTGGCTCATGTACTAAGGACAGGTCCTGGTCTCACTGCCTGGGAGCCCCCTAAACAGTTCAAACTAAACAACTGTCTCACTTATCCAGAGGGCCTAGTCCAATACCATGGGGACTCCTCAGCTATTGGTTCACAGTTCATGTGTAAAGAAAATGTGGTACATAAACATAATGGAGTATCACTCAGCAGAGAAAAACAATGACATCATGAGGTTTGCAGGCAAATGGATGGAACTAGAAAATATCATCCTGAGTGAGGTAACCCAGACTCAGAAGGACAAACATGGTATGTAGTCACTCCTAAGTGGATACTAGATATAAAGCAAAAGATAACCAGACTGCAACCCACAGCTCCAGGGAGGCTAGCTAGTAAAGAGGACCCTAGGAAAGACACAGGGATCGCCCAGTGATGGAGAAATGGATGAGATCTACATGAGCAAACTGGGGCTGGGGTGGGGTAATGTAGGGCAAGGGTCGGGGAAAGAGAGCTTAGGGGAGCGGGAGGTCCTAGCTGGATCAGAAACAGAGTGGGAGAACAAGGAAAGAGATACCATTGTTGTTCTTAGTGCCTTGTTGATGTCCTGTTCAGAAAGTCCTTTCCTGTGCCAATGACCTCGAGACTATTCCTACTTTCTCTTCTATAAGACTCGGTGTGTCTGACCGTATGTCGATGCCCTTGATCCATTTGGAGTCGGTTTCTGTTTTGTTTTGTTTTGCTTTGCAGGGTAATACGTATGGATTGATTTGCGTTCTTCCACACACAGCCGTCCAGTTTGACCAGCACCACTTGTTGAAGATGTTGTTTTGTTTTGTTTTCCCCAGTGTGTATTTCCGGCTTCTTTGTCAAAAAATCCAGTTTCCATAGGTGTGTGAACTTACGTCTGTATCTTCAATGAGATCCCATCAATCAGCGTGTCTGATCTTATGGCCATGCTGTGCTGGTTTTGTTATTATAACTCTATAGGACAACCTAAAATCTGAACAGTGATGCCTGCAGCAGGGTGTCTGTCGCTGCTGTTGTGTTGTTTTCCAGGACAGTTTTAGCGATCTTGGAGGTTTTCAGGCATCTCATTACAAAGCTGATAATTGCCTTTTCGATTTCTGTGAAGAACCGTGTTGGAGTTTGATGGACAGTGCGCTGAATCTACCGATTGCTTTTGGCAGGATGGCCATTTTAGATGCATTATTCCTACCAATCCGTGGACATGGGAGATACTTTTATCTTCTGATGTCTTCTTCAATTTCTTTCTTCAACGCCTTAAAGTTTTTATTATACAAGTCTGTCACTTGCTTGGTGAGAGATATTCAAAGACAATTTTTTTTTTTTTTTTTTTTTGGTTTTTCGAGACAGGGTTTCTCTGTGTAGCTTTGCGCCTTTCCTGGAACTCACTTGGTAGCCCAGGCTGGCCTCGAACTCACAGAGATCTGCCTGGCTCTGCCTCCTGAGTGCTGGGATTAAAGGTGTGCGCCACCACCGTCTGGCTCAAAGATGATTTTTAAGCTATTGTAAAAGTTATTATTTCCCTGATCTTCTTTCAGACCATTTGTTATTTGAATATAGTAAGGCTGCTGGTTTTAATTTAATTAACTTTATTAATTTTGTATCCTGCTACTTTGCTGAAGGTGTTTATCAGCTGTAAAAGTTCCCTGATTAGCACAGGTAGTGGTAGCACATGCCTTTAATCCCAGCACTGGGGAGGCAGAGGCAGGTGGATCTCTGTGAGTTCAAAGCCAGCCTAGTCTACGGAGTGAGATCCAGGGCAGGCACCAAAACTACACAGAGAAATCCTGTCTCAAAAGACCAAAAAAAAAAAAAAATTCCCTGATTTAATTTATGGGGTTATTTATGTATAAAATTTTATCATCTAAAAATAAAGATACTTTGACTTCTTTCTCACATATTTTTATACCCTTGATCTCTGAGTATTGCTCTGTCTAGGACTTTGAGTACTGTATAGGATAGATATGGAGAGAATGAATATCCTTGTCTTATTCCTGATTTTAGTGAAAATGCTCCAAGTTTCTCCCCAATTAAGTTGATGTTGGCTGTGAGCTTCCTGTGAATTGCTTTTATTATGGCGAGGTGTGTCCTCTGTATCTCTCTAGAACTCTTATCATGAAGGGGTATTGGATTTTGTCAGAGCCTTTTTTGCATCTAATTAGATGATTGTGTGCTTTTTTTTTTTTCTTTCAGTCTGTATGGTGGATTACATGTATTAATTCATGCATGTTGAACCATACCTATATCTTTGGGATGAAGCCAACTTGATCATGGTTGATAATCTTTTTGATGTATTTGTTCTTGGATTCAGTTTGGAAGTATTTTATTGAGAACTTTTTGCATCTATATTCGTAAAGGATATTGGTCTATAACTTATTCCCTTTTTTGAGTATTTGTGTTGTTTTGCTATCAGAGGAATAGTCACCATGTTAAAAAAAAAAGGAAATGTTCCTTGGATTTCTATTTTGTGGAATAATTTAGGAGGTGTTAGCATTAATTCTTCTTTTAAGATAAGGTAGAATTCTGTGTTAAATCCATTGGCTCTGGGATTTTTTTTGATTGGGATAATTTTAATTACTGTTTCTATTTCACTAGGGTCTATATGGGTCTGTTTAAATTGCTTATTTAATCTTGATTTATCTTTGGTAGGTTGTAAATATCAAGAAATCTATCGATTCCTTTTAATTTCTCAATTTGGCAAAGTACAAATTTTTTGGCCAATAAAAATTCTTTATGAGCTGGCCAGTGACTACACTGAAATTTTGGGATCCCAGTGTAGCCCCAAGCCTTTCTCAGGGTGAGCTTTTAAACACAAAAAAATCATATTCTTAGTTGACATATTTCAGTTAACAAGAACAGTTAATGAGAAGCAGAGCTACAGAAGCCAGAAAGTAAGGCTAATACATTTAAAGACTTTCCCAGAACTATGAACTTTGATAGATTAAGTCTTCTTTTTAGTTTTGGCAGATGGTGCTGACTATATACTGAGTTTTACGACCTGAATGGTATGTCCATCCTGGAGTCAGTTGTCCTAAGGTCTGGGGCCCTGTGACAATCGTGCTATAGCACTGCAGGTTATAAAATGTGGATAGTGAGGACATTTATGATACAAATAGAGAAGAATGGTTGCAGATAGATGTCCAAGGAAAACTGTTTATTGGGTTTGCATTAGAGTCACAGGCAATCCTGACCTATGCATTCATAGCCACCAGGGGAATGTGGAGCTCTTTTGAAGACAATGTGGCATGTGTCTTGTTTTGGCCAAAGATACATGAGTGAGGATGGGAGGAAGTACAGATTTTTAAAGTATATTCTTATGATTCTCAGGGATTTCTCAGTGTCTGTTGTAATGTCTCCCTTTTCACCTCTAATTACATTAATTTTGATTTTCTCTCTTTATCTTTTAGTTAATTTGGCTAACGATTTGCCATCCTACCAATTTTCTCAAGGAACCAACTCGTTGTTACATTGATTCTTTGTATTGTTTTTGTCATTGTTGTTTATTTCTATTTCATTGATTGCAGTCCTGAGTTTGGTTATTTCTTGACATCTACTCTGTTTGGGCGTTGTTTCTTCTTTTTGTTCTAGAGCTTCCAGATATTTTGCTAAGTTACTAATATGATATGTCTCCAATCATTTGATGTAGGCACTTAATGCTATGAACTTGCCTCATAGAACTGCCTTTACTGTGTTTCATAGGTTCCGGTACGTTATAATTTCACTTTCATTCATTCTAAAAAATTTTCAGTTTCCTTCCTGATTTTCTTGACCCATTTTCCATTCAATAGTAAATTGTTCAGTTTCTATAAATTTATAAACTTCAGTCATTTTCATGTGGTTGATATCCAGCTTTAATCCATGGTGGACAGACAGAATGCAGGGTATTATTTAAATGTTCTTGTATCTGTTGAGATTTGCTTTGTGTCCAAATATGTGGTCAGTTTTGGAGAAAGTTCCATAAGCTACAAGAAGAAAGTATGTTCTTTTTTGTTTGAGTGGAATGTTTTGTAGGGATCTTCTAGGTCCATTTTGTTTATGACATTATTTACCCCCAGCATTTCTCTGTTTAGTTTTGTCTGGATGACCTGTCAGTTGGTAAAAAGTAGGGTATTGAAGCTATTGAAACTACCCACTATTACTGTGTGAGGGTCAATATGTGATTTTAGCTGTAGTAGTCTTTGTTTTTTATGAACTTGGATGCCCTTGTGTTTGGTGCACAAATGTTTAGAATTACAATATCCTCTTGGTGTATTTTCATTTGGATGAGTATATAGTGTCCTTCTCTACATCTTTTGAATAGGTGTGATTTGAAATCTAGTTTGTCAAATATTAAAATGGCCACTCCCACTTGCTATTTGAGCCCATTTGCTTAGAATATATTTTCCCATCCTTTTACCCTGAGGTGATAACTGTCCTTAATGGTGAAATGTGTTTCTTGGATATAGAAGAAAGATGGCTCCCATTTCCCAATCCAAACTGTTAGTCTATGTCTTTTTATTATGAAATTGAGACCATTAATAATGAGAGTTATCAATGAACAGTATTATTATTTTGTTGTTATGGTACCCCCTCCCATTTTCATTTACTGTTGTGGGATTATTCCTTGAGTCTCCTTAGATGTGGTTAACCTCTTCAGACTAAAGTGTTCTTTCTAGTGCCTTCTGTAGCACCGGGTTGGTACATAGAAGTTGCTTAAATATGCTTTTATTGTGGAATGTTTTTCTTTCTCTGGCAATTGTGATTGATAAGTTTTGCTGGGTGTAGTAGTCTGGGCTGACATCAGTGGTCTATCAGAGCTGGTTGAACACCTATCTAGGCCCTTCTGGTTTTCAAGTCTCCACTGAAAAATCATGTTATTCTAATGGATCTGCTTTTCTATGGTACCTGGTCTTTTTCCCTTGCAGCTTTCTTTGATCTGTATATTTAGTGTTTTCATTAGTATGTGTCATGGGGAACACCTGCCCCTTGGTGTCCTCTATGCTTCTTGTACCTAAATAAGCATCTCCTTCTTTAGCCTGGGGAAATTTTCTTTTATAATTTTGTTAAAATATTTTCTGTGCCTTTTACCTAGGTTTTTTATCCTCCTTATACCCCTATTATTCATAGTTTTTTTTTAATAGTGTTCCAGATTTCTTTGATGTTTTGTGACTGGATTCCTTTAGATTTAACTTTTTTTTTTGACTGAGGTATCCACTTCTGTACCTTTTCTTCAACATCTGAGATTCCCTCTTCCATGTCTTACAATCTGTTGGTGAGGCTTACCTCTGAGGTTTTTGTTTAGCATCCTAAATTTTTCACTTCCAGTATTATTTCAGTTTGGGTTTTTTTTCCAGTGACTCTATTTCTTTATTAAATCCACTGTCGTGTCCTTAATTGTTTTCATTATTTTATTCAACTGTTTGTTTATGATTTCACAGACTTCATTAAAGAACTTATTCATATCTTCTTTAAGATCCTTGAATATATTCATAATAGCTATTTTGAAGTTCTCTTATTTCATTTCTCAAGGCCTCCTTCAGTAGGGTTGCTGGCTTCTGGTGGAAGCATATTGTCTTGGCTGTTCATGTTTGTGTTTTTGCACTGGGATCTAGGCATCTGGAGTTATGATGTTCTTGGTGTCAATATCTGGTCTCATCTTTCTTGGCTGGGTGTTCCAGTTTTTGGTTTCTATTGCCCTCTCTGGATCCTAGACAAGTGTGGTGGCTGGGGGGGGGTCCTCATTGGAGAGTGTTTCTGTGGTCAGTGAGTGGTAAAAATGCATGAAGATGTGCTAAATGGAGGGCTGAGAGGGGATATAGGCAAAGTGCTGGGGCTGCGGGTTCTGTACCAAGAGGCAGCATCCCCATGGAAAGGAGATGGGGTGGGAGTAGAGGCTCCTACAAACAGGCTGCGTTAGGACAAAGAATGAACTTAGAGAGACATGGATGAAAGAATAGGAGGAGCCTGGGTCCACACTGAGAGGTGGAGGGGGAATGGAGATAGGGTAGGAGGAAGGGCTCCTGAAAGCAGGCTGCTACAGTACTGAGAGTGAGTCTGGAGAGATTATAAGGGAGGAAAGGAAGGAAAATGAAAATCACCTACTGAGTCCTAGCCCCATGTGGCCACTCAGGAAGTAAGTCTTACTTATTTCCATTTTATCAAAAAGGACTTTTGGACCAGAGGCAACTATTAAGTCAGAAACTGACTATATCAAAACATACATATATTAAAATAATTTGTTATTGAAACTGTCAAGAAACTGTTGCATAAGAATCAAGTATAGTATCTATAAGACAGTTCATGTACTAATAAATCAATATACAAATATATTCTATGATAAAAGCATGCTGGCTGATATGTATAATCCCAGAACTTGAGAGGCTGAGATGTAGCTAGAGTTTTCCTGCCTGGCCCACAATCAGGACAAATCTCTCTCACCTGCCAGTCTCACAGCCGCTCAGACCCGACCAAGTAAACACAGAGACTTATATTGGTTACAAACTGTATGGCCATGGCAGGCTTCTTGCTAACTGTTCTTACAGCTTAAATTAATCCATTTCCATAAATCTATACCTTGCCACGTGGCTCGTGGCTTACCGGCATCTTCACATGCTGTTTGTCATCGTGGCAGCTGGCAGTGTCTCCCTGACTCAGCCTTCCACTTCCCAGCTTTATTCTCCTCCTTGTCCCGCCTATACTTCCTGCCTAGCCACTGGCCAATCAGTGATTTATTTATTGACCAATCAGCAACACATTTGACATACAGACCATCCCACAGCACTGAGACAGGAGGATTGACAATGAGTTTGAGGCCATTTTCAGGCTCCATAATAAGTTGCAGGCCAACCTAGGCTAGCGTGAAACTCTGTCTCAAAAAATATATAATAAATACTTACCTGGCAGGGGAGATACCATGATCACGAAGGTGGTTTTCCCAGGGCGAGGCTTATCCATTGCACTCCGGATGTGCTGACCCCTGCGATTTCCCCAAATGCGGGAAACTCGACTGCGTTCGCGCTCTCCCCTGTAAGGAAAAATATATATATATATATATATATATATATATATATATATATATATATATATATATATATATATATAATAAAATAATATTAGGCTTTACCATAGAATGATGAGGTCATAGTAGTAGACCCAACTCTTTAGTTAAAGATATAAAAAACATAAATATTTCAAGTAAGTTTTCAAATCTAACTTTATGAAAATCCACTATCACTTGACAGTCAGGGGGCAAATACCCAGAAAAGATGTAGCTGCTGTAACATGACCGAAAGCTAACTAAAGCATAAATCACTCTCATCCAGGCTTGCTGTAGGCCTGTGGGAAGTGGGTCTACTTCAGTTTTTTAATGTGTTATGCAGCAAGTACCAATTCAGTGAAAGCATGATTTGGAGGGAAGACTGGTTCTATGCAGGTGCATTAGCAGGTCAATCGGTACCTTGAGCTTCCTCAGCTCTTGAGATGTGTGACCTTATCACAACCTCTCTGGGCCTCCACTGTGAGATGAAGGAGAGTGATGAGCTCATAGAGCAATCTCTTTTGATTTTATAGTTGTGTCTTCCCACTTCAAAAACGTCTCAAAGTTATGTGCCTGTATTTGCACTCCGCTAATACTTTACAGACATCTCATCATGCATATGACTCACAACATCAAGATAAAGTAGGGAGAAATTCAATACCTTCATTTCACAGGAAAACATTTTACTATTATTAGATATACAAGCTGAAAACCTGAAGAGAGAAAATACCATTAAGGAACTTGAAATTTTCTGGAAATACTTGGAACCAATCCTGAATAATGAGAAACCTGAAACAAATCTCTTTGATGTTGCTCGACTCCATTATATGGTCGATGTAGCACATTTTCCTTCTGACTGGTCAGACAATGAGATGATGGTGAGTACACGAGTCAGTTAGAGTGTGTGGTGGTCCATTCTGTCACTCATTCCACAACTGTTCACTAGGCACTGGTAACAATGCTCTCTGCTGGGCTTTCTCATCTTTGGCATAATGATGGTAACAAAGGGCCACTTCCGGATATAGCTTGATTCTGTATCTTTTAGTCCATGGATTAATGATAGTAAGATGTAGCGGATGGTGAGTCTTTTATTTAATGACACTTGGCTCTGGTTCATGCTTCAGTAATGATCTAAGTAATAACAAAAATATGAACATATATTACTATAATGATGGTAAATTTTATGTTTTTATTGTATTACATGTTAATCCCTCACAAGGTATACATTTCACCATCAAGAGCTGAACTGACAGCAGAGCCTGTGGATGAACTACAACCACTGAGGGTTCTTCTGCAAGGATCGGGGCAAAGCTGGATGGAGAGGGGATGCTTGTAAAGAGACTGTGTACAGCTAAAGAGAGGAGAGGGGAGAAGAGAGGGGAGGGGACGGGAGGGGAGAGGAAGAGAGGAGAGGGAAGGAGAGGGGAAGGGAGGAGAGGGAAGGAGAGGGGAAGGGAGGGGAGGAGGAGAGAGGAGAACTGAGGAAGAAAGGATGAAAGGAGAAAGAGGAAAGAGGGATGGGAAAGGAAGAAAGGAAATGAAAGGAAAGGAAAAGGGCCAAAGAAAAGGCTGACTAAGAGGACCGAGGGAGCTGCTTCTGAGCCAAGGGACAGTCATGAAGTGAAACCCCGATCCTCTCGCCTTGAGATAATGGTGCTCAGAAAAAGAAGTGAAAGCATTGAGAGGAGAGACCACTGCAGAAAACCACAACCAAAGTGCAGAGTTGTCAAGCCAGTCATGATGGATGTGTCTCCAAAGCACTTCCGCACCCAAGGCTCAGGGAACATCATGGAAGTGGGGGGTTGTAAGAACCAGAGGATCAGGGAGTTTACTGCGAGATTATTTCTCCTAGCAACATCAAAAGCTACAGATATGAAGTCTCACCAGCATGACTGCCCAAATGTGAACTGAGCAAGGCCAACACCAACGAACATGCCAAATTGGACAAGGAAAAGTCCATGAGGCCTCAACCCTACACAACAAACTATAGGCAACTGAGGAATTCTGGGATTGGGAGAAATGGCCTTCCCAGAGAAGAGCACAATGATTGTCTGGTGCCAGATGGTCAGCTCTGAAAACATATGTACAAGTAACGTTACATGTACTAAACAAGTTTTATCTAGGATTGTATATGTATATACAAATATGTATATGCATGCAATTAAAAATTGATGATAAAAGAGGTCATGAATTTGAAGAAGAGTGAAGAAGGGTATATTGGAGAGTTCAGAGGGAGGAAAGGGAAGGAAAAAATGTTTTAATTAATTATAATCTCAAAAAATAAAGGAGAAAGTATAGTTGAACTATTAAGGATAGCAAGGATTCAAATAGCAAGGAATTGAATAAAGAGCATTAGGTAGTTCCACTGTAAAGAAAAAAGTCTTTCAGCATGAAGCATTAAACACCAAGAAGGAATATCAGCCTTGTGCTGTGAGTGGCTAGGAAGCTGTATGCAGGCTGGCTGCAGGCACAGCTGTGTTAGCAAAACCACTTACTCCATGTCTTCCTCTGTTCCACTGTCCTCAGACTTCCTGCTTTGCCTTTCTCCTTCCTACTGTCTACATCTGGCTCAGAAAAGGTTCTGTTTCCATCTGACCTTTACTGGTGCTTTTTAAATTGAGTCAGCACAATTACCTCCTCCAGAGATATTGGTATTTCCAAAGACGGAGTGCTAGGAATGTTCCATCCTATTTTGTTGAGATAATATCTAGGGAAAAGATTTTTTCCTGGAATTCCAAATCCCCACACCAAAATAAACTTTCTACTCTTTTTGGTAGGTGGGCTTGTGGTGATATTGTGTCCCTCAATATATTGTGCACCCTAATAAACTTATCTGGGGTCAGAGAACAGAACAGCCACTAGACAGACATAGAGGCCAGAAAATAGTGGCACACACACACCTTTAATCCTATCACTTGGGAAGCAAAGATCCATCTGGATCTCTGTGAGTTCAAAGCTATACTGGAAACAGCCAGGCATGGTGACACACGCCTTTAATCCCAGGAATTGATGGCAGGAAACAGAAAGGTATATAAGGCATGTGGACCAAGAATTTTTAAGGCTTTTAAGCTTTGAGGCTTTTAGCAACAGTTCAGCTGAGATCTATTCCGAAGAGGACTCAGAGGCTTCCAATCTGAGGAAACAGGACCAGCTGAGGCGTTGGCAAGGTGAGGTTAGCTGTGGCTTGTTCTGCTCCTCTGATCTTTCAGAATTTACCCCAATAGCTGGCTCTGAGGTTTTTTAAATTTAGTAAGACCTTTTAAGATTCGTATTACATGGGCTTTTCCCCCTTGTGCATATATCCACACATTTACAACTTAGAGGACCACTTTCCCTATCATTTGGACCAGGGTATGGCTGCATACCCCTCTAATAGGGGGTCTGGGGAGACGGCTCATTCCCTACAGCCCTTGTTGCAGAAGCACAAGGACACAAGTTTGGATCTCTAGCACCCACATGAAAGCTGGAAATGTCAGCATATACCTGCAGTCCTAGCACTGGAGGGTCAGAGATAGGCTGAACCCTAAAGTTCACTGGCCAGCCAGACTAGCCAATCAGTGAGCTCCAGTGAGAGACCCCCATCTCAAAAAAGCAAGGTGAAAAGCGCTTGAGGAAGACACCCAATTTCAAGCTCTGGCCTCCCAACATGTGTATGTGTACATGTGAACCCATATGCAAACATGCATGTGTGCACAAGTGCATGAGCTCACGCGCGCGCGCGCACACACACACACACACACACACACACACACACACACACACACACACGGGGTGGGGGGAGCACATGCATGTATTTTTGTTCAGGATGACATAGGAAATCCCATCATGCAATTTCTGAAGCACAGTTCCCAGGAGGATGCTAACACATCCTCAAACCAAGTGCCTGTTGTAGCTCCACAAGTGAGTGTGCTTTCCCACGGGTCTCCTTTAACCTCAGGAACATGATGGTAGAAGACAAAAGGTCCTATGCGCCAAATAGAGGCTATGCCATTGCATCCTTAGGTGAGCACCAACGCTATGGTCACAACTTCAGAAGACTCAGCACCACCCACAGCATCCTGCTTCTTACCCCCATGTCCATAGCTCTCTGTTCATTAGAAGACATAGATCATTCCGTTCCATTTATTTTTAAGTTGTTTACTTTGTTAATAAAATGTAGCAAGGCTCTTATACAGTGATTTTTCTGTTTGCTAAGAGTTTGGGTCACATGAATTTTTTGGTAAAGTCACTGAATTGAGGTTATTACTTGGGTTTGTTGGACTCACCTTGAGAGTAATGGAAGTGTGTTAACTCGATTGCTACATGTCTGTGAGCAACAGAGGGACAGGAAAGGTTTTTGTGGGAATGTCTTTAAACCAGGATGAACTTGAGATGAAACTCCAGGTGGCAATTGGTGGTGGCTAAGGGTAAGAACATTGTTCCAACATGGCTTCTGGTGAGTGGCTCTGATACACGCGTGCTCTTTGGGAGCTCTGGTTACTCAGCAAGGGGATCCTCATAGCTCTTCAGAGCATGGCATGGAAAGATGCCACCTTGATGGTACATCCATTCCACTTAAAAGAAAGGAACCGTGGCTATACTCAATATCTTAGCAAATACAGAGTGAACTTTACATGATAATTTAACTTCAGAAAAACTATTTTATGTTGAAAAAATATTACTTTAAATGCTAGTTACAGTAGAACATTCCTAAATTCAGAACTAAATTAGTGTTAGTATGTCCAACTAGGCCTGGAAAACATTCAGTTCTTCCAAAGAACCATAGGCTGTGTTGCCCAGCTGGTCCCTCTGATCATCTATCAGTCCATTTGTAGTCATTGTTGAGCATCTTCTTCATACCAGGGCTTTGGTTGGTACTCAAGAGCAGTAACCACAGCTTAGGCATGTCTCTATGAGTGAAAGATCCATCACTGAAGATGATGGGGAAGGTCTACCTCAAAAATGACTCAGCAATAAAATTGAATTCCAGGAGAAAGGGCCATTAGGCTTAATATTGAAGGTCATAGTCCATTTTAAACTCAGGATCACTTAATAAGCATAAATGTGATAAGGCTGCTTCATAGAAACAGGCTAGGTCCATGATGGTGCACTTTTATCTATGAATTCTTAATGACCTCATATCTGCTTTAGGAGCAAGCAGTGAGTGAGTCTTTTCTCCTCCTGGCATGAAGGAAAGCATTTGTATCTTTTGGCTCAAACAAGCAGGCTGTGCTTGTGCTAAACTAAGGTAATGAAAGCTTTACCTCGAGTAAATGCCAATCAAGATGAGCTAAGAGCTCATGTAAGACATCTGAAACATCTCAAGATAAATCCTGCTTGCTGAAACAATTTGCCAGACTTTAGCATATCATTTACCGATAAATTTTAAAATGAATTACACAGGCTATGCTAATGGATCATTGGGCAGAAATGTTACTGTATTTCCTTTGGTAATAAAAATGAAAACTGTCTTTCTGTGCCAGCATGTGGATGGGCACAGGATGCCTGGTTGAAGTTTAACTGAAAACTCATCAGTCCTGATGTGAGTATGGGAAAGAACAGTCAGGTAGGCTATGATGGACAGAGCCAAGCATTTCCCTGAATGTCTGCCAGCCTATGAGTCACTGGCCCCACAGAGGATTTCCATTCTACTTTACCTCTTCAACTCAGATGTAGGAGTGGCCTACTCAATGCTTCTCCACTTCCAAACAGGCAGACACAGCCATCCCAGAATTTTCCTACTCCAGGAAATGAAAGCTTAAGTAATAACCATAGCAGATCTATAATTGGCTTGCCAGCTCATAAAAACTGTGGATACTGTAGAAGCAGTGATTTGGATTTCGTTGAGCTTCTTGCTAACAGGACTGCAGGTGAAAGCCAGCTCAGTGAAAAGAAAGAAAGGAGGAAAGAGAGAAACTTGATCACACACAGACTGTATCATACTCAGATGGTACACAGAGCCGAGTGAGGGAATCCCACTATGCTCATTTCCATGCTTGCATAGGAAGGCAAGCAGCTGCTTGTCTGCTTGTCTTCAGCCAAAGGTGTCAAATCATCTAACATGCTTTAGGATCCAAAACACCGAGCATATGGAGCACACTATAGAAACTAGTGAGTAGGTTGCCTTTCACTGCACTGAAACATTAGCCAGCCTCTTACAGTATTGGGCAGCATCAGAACCTCTGTGGTGAATAAAAAGGACTTGAAGAGTTTATGCATGAAGGCTCCATCAGCAATGCTAAAATCCAATATTTTGGGATTTGGGGACTTGATTTCCTGTAAAAGGGGAAATGGGCTTTTCTGGAAAGTTACAAACATTCTATCTGTTCTAAGAGTATGAAACCATTGATGGATTGTCAATGATTCTCTCACTGCTAGCTCGAGTTGGGCACCGAGATTTTTGAAAACATTGCCTGTTTGATGTACGATAGCCTGGACTGGAAGAGGCAGCACCAGCACTATTTGGAAAACATGCAGCTCATCAATGTCCCACAAGTGGTTAGCGAGAAAACCATGTTAGAAACAATGCCAATTCAAGAGGTAGGCATGGGTGTCTGTAGTAGGCTACAGGATGGAGTTGAGTGACTTGATTTTCATATTCAGAAAGCATATGAAGAAAAAGTTATAGTAAAGACCTGTGTTGGTGTACTACTGCTTCTTGTATTGAGGTGTGAGGGTGGGAACAAGGAAACATCCCCTAGCAAAAGCATTAAAAACCTTGTGTTGAGATCTTTATGAAGCTCCTTGTACTAACTAGTTTTATGTCAACTTGACACAAGCTAGAGTCATCTGAAAGGTCTAGCTGTAGGCAAGCCTGTAGAGCACTTTCTTAATTAGTGATTTATGGAGAGTGCCCAGACCACTCTCCATAAAGTATTGAAGGTATTTCCATCCCTGGGCTGGTAATTCTGGGTTCTGTAAGAAAGCAGGCTGAACAAGCCAGTAACCAGCACCCCTCCATGGCCTCTGCATTAGCTCCTGCCTCCAGGTTCCTGTCCTGTTTGAGTTCCTGTCCTGACTTCCTTCAGTGATGAAGAATGATGTGGAAGTTTAAGCCAAATAAACCCTTTCCTCCCCAAGTTGCTTTTGCTCATGGTGCTTCATCAGAGCAATAGAAACCCTGACTTAGACACTCCTCAACTGCTTGACACCTGGGAAAGCACAAGAAAAGCCAGCTGTCAGCTCAGGGTGCAATGGCTAGCATGTAGAGCAAGAGGAAAATTGACAAAATAGCCCCGGTGTTTGCACTCAGCAAGATCCTGGTCACATAGCAGGACTCATTTCCTGCCATCTTTCCTGAAAGTGAGCTTTTGAAGAGGAATACAATGTCAGCAGTTCCAACATGGTCTGGGAAGGATGAGAGCAGTACATGTGATCAAAATGATAGCTGCCTTAGTTGGGGTGTCTATTGCTGTTATAAAACATTGTGATCAAAAGCAGCTCAGAAGAGATGTGTTTGTTTCATCTCAGAACTCTCAGGTCACACTCTCTTGATGAGGAAGTCAGGGCAGGAACTCAAGGCAGGAACTGAAGCAGAGGCGGTGGAGAGCACTGCTCACTGAATCTTTGGAGATACCCAGGCCCTTTGGACCCCAGATGTGAAGCATTTAACTTTTGACATTGATAAAGTCTGGGTTTGCTTTAACTTAGTTGTGGCTGAGCCTGGACAAAAAAAGGTATTTAACTTGTTTTTGACTTTATAGGACCCCACATTCAAGAGTCACCGGACTTTTGAAGAGACTAAACTTTCAAAGTCTTGGAATTTTTAAAGACCTTGGAACTTTTAAAAGTTTGAGTGTTTTGTATTGTGATATTGATGTTAGTGTGAGATCTTGGAGTAAACAAAGAAGGAAAGGTTATTATTTAATAGTGTTGTATTCATGTGTCAACGTGACAGGGATCAAATACCCTAGTTAGATTTGGTGGGGGGAGGGGGAACACAAACAACCCCGCACAAGTCATGTCCATCTGGGAAGAGGGCATTTCAACTGAGAAAATGGCTCTTTTAAATTGGCCTATAGGTGAGTCTGTGGGGCATTTTCTTGACTAATGACTGATGCTTACTTAAGGGCCTGGCCCACTTTGGGCAATGCCATTCCTGGGTGGTCCTGAGGCATATAAAAAAGCAAACTGAGCAAGTCAATAAGCAGGTCACACTCTCAGGTCACACCTCCATGACATCTGCTTCAGTTCCTGCCTGCCCTGACTTCTCTCAGTGTTGGACTGTGTGACCAGAGAGTGTAAGATGAAATTAATCCCCCACCCCCAAGTTGCTTTTGGTCATGGTGCTTTATCATAACAACAGAAACCCTAAGACAGCCCCCTGAGTTGGAGAACAGAAGGTTTGAGAGAGGGGGACCAGGGTTAGACATATGGTGAGAGCTGAACATGAATTGCCTGGTGGGAAATCTGTTGGGAAATCAGTATAATAATGTCCTGAAGAACAGGGGACAAGATGCACAAAGATAAGGATGCTTAAAAAGAAAAAAGTACCATGACTGAAACCAAGACCAGGGGGATGTTCTGTGTCTGATCAGCTTTTTCACATCCTCATTTCTTAGGCTCCTGGGGGTGGATCTGTAATGTAAAAATAAGTTTGATGAAAGTACTTCTTTTCATTTTTTTTTTCTCAGCCTTCACCTCCAACTGCTCCAGCCCCTGGAAAGAAGAAAGCACAATATGAAGAGCCCCAAGCTCCCCCCTCAGGCATGTATGCAATCAGATGCTGAGGCGCCACCTCCTCCTGGCTTAAGCTGCCCTCCTTCCCTTTGTCAGCAGCCCCTCCCCCTACATTCTCAACATTGGTTACACCTGGCCACAGTTTGGATTTATGCACAGGATTTCAGGAAGAAATAGAGAATACATCTTAACTAGGCAATGTCATTTTCTGCATTGTACAGCGGCTTTTATCATCACCACCGAAGTAGATATGCGATATTACAATGACCTGCTGAATCCAATTCCGGAGGAGTTTATTTCTGTACCACTGATACTGCACTGCATGCTGGAACAGGTGGGTAGATGTTGGGGCTTCCTCCAACCCAGATACTAACCTGGACTAAATTATCTTTCTTCATTTCCAAATCTTAATATGATTTTATAATTTTACTCAGAATACCTGGATGCATTTCCACTTATTAAATCATAATATTTTAGATAAAACTAAAATTTGCTTTTATCATCAACTTCAGGCCTTTCTCTTGCTGTACTCTATCATTCATTTAATATTTCCCAAAGTTTGGGTAGAATATATACTTAAAACTGTCTTTACATAGGTATTCTGACTAATTTTTGTCAGCTTGGCACACACTAGAGTCACCTGGGAAGAGGGATTCTAAATTAAGAAGTTGCCTCCATCCAATTGGCCGTGGGCATGTATGTAGAGCATGATGAATGTGGAAGGGCCTAGCCCACTGTGGGCAGTGCCACCCCTGTGCAGGCTGAGGGAGTCACACAAGCCAGTAAGCTTCAGGTCTCTACTTCAGTTCCTGCCTCCAGATTCCTGTTGTGAGTTCCTGCCTTGGCTTCCCTCCATGGTAGACTATTACCCGACCACCAAAGGAACCCTCTCCAAGTGGTTTTTGGTCAGTGTTTCACTACAGCAACAGAAAGTAAAGTTAGACAGTAGAGTTATTTTAATGAAAGAGGAAAAAAAGCCTAGACAGGGGTCTAGCCTGTTAATGGCTTTTAACCTTTAAGTGTTTGTTTTTAATTTATGTGTATGCGTGTGAATGCCTTCACGTATAGATGTACACCACACATATGCAGGACTAGTGGAAGCCAGAAGAGAGAGTTCTGTCCTTTGGAACTGCAGTTACAGGGGCTGATAGCTGCCTGATGTGAGAGCTGGGCACCAACCCCAGTCCTCTGCAAGAGCAGTAAGCACTCTGCACTGCTGAGCCATCTCTCCAGGGTTGTCTTTAAAACCTTTGTCATTTTAGATTTAATCAGGGTGGTTTGTTTTTTTTCCTCCATTTGAAGCCAATTCTAATTGTTAGTATTTTACACATAAATGTTTATTTGATTTTCCCGTAGGGGTCAGGTTCTTTACGGTAGTCACTTAAATGCATGATGACAGTGACGCAGTGAGGGCTGAGTATAAACCACCTTGTGGAAAAGCTGGTGCAGAAAAGGACACATAGTGTTCTCAAAGAGCCAGCTGCCAGCAGGATGAAGCATTAGGACACAAACCAAGCCATGGGGAAGCTCGGTGCTCCCAGGGACACTTCATAAACAGCACAGCCCCGCTGAGTCACACTCCTGAGTCTGGTGTTATTATCTTTGTCATCTCTGTACTTGATCATGGTCCTAACACCACAGCTGTCATATTCATCTTTTCAAAGAAACATCTTATTTTGCTGACCAACTCCTTGTTACTTATTTTATGATTTCTCCATTTGTTTCCGATGGTTTGTATTTCTTTTCAGTAAAATCTTACTTCTTTTATTTTCACTCTTTTATTTGGGGCTTATATTGTCCTTGTATTTCTTAGGCTGCATCAGATGTTTTCAGCATATTTAATTCTAAGTATGGCACAGACTTATTTTACATGTGATTTCATGAAGATTTATTACATTATTGACCAGTAAACATGGTCTTCAAGTAAGCAAGATAAAATTTTCTGACCTGATGTACATGGTCATTTCTTTTGATTATTTGAAAAGAAGCACACACATATTCTTTCTCCTCTCTCTCTCTCTCTCTCTCTCTCTCTCTCTCTCTCTCTCTCGCTCTCTCGCTCTCTCGCTCTCTCGCTCTCGCTCTCTCTCTCTTGCGCGCGCATGCGCGCGCGCGTGCGCACATCACTAACAAACAATGCCATGAAGCATAAAATATTTTATTTTCTCATTTTACAGATATGAAAACTGATGCTTAAAAGGGCTGAGTAGACTGTTTAGACAGTTAATAGTGGGAAAGGGAACCCACTTCTTCCAACAAAGTTCCTAATGCCTCCACAGCCTTCCCAAAGAGCACCACTCCCTAGAGGCCAAGCTTTCAAACCACAACAAAGGGCATCATCCTGTTGACTTCCCATGGGACTCCACCTCTTAAAGGTCCCAGCACCTCAAAACTGCAACCCCGAGAACCAAGCTGCTAACACATGAGCAAAGTACACCCAAGCCTCAATAGCGCTGAGTATGACATTAGCTTATATGTTGATGTGATATAAAGAGATTATAAACTGTCTTCCAACCACAATTCTAAGTAAAATCAAAAGTCCTTAGATCCCTTAAAGGTCTCAAAAGTGTGTTTCTGGATGTTTGTGTCATTTCCTCCTGCCCCTCCCCACACAGATGCACAGATGAACATGCACACATATGTGCACACTCGTGTACACCCACATTTCTCATTCACTTGAGTCTTCTATTTTTTCTCAACTACATTATTCAATTTTGCGTATGTTATTCAGCTCTACTTTGGTCTTCTACTCCACTTCTCTGCATCACATCCCCTGTGAACTCATCTCCAGTACAAACGGCTTTCTCAGGTTGGCCATCTCTGCCACCTCCTTTTCAAAGTTCCACAACACACAGGCAACTCCCTGTTCTTATCAACAGCTGTCCTTTTTCAAACATTTGGGCATCATGGAGTCTTAGCCATCATGAGTGCTCACCAATACCTGACTGTGCTGGCTAGTTTTATGGCAACTTAACCCAATCCAGAGTCATCAGAGGAGAGGAGGGACCATGAGAAAATGCCTGCCCAGGCTGTAGGCAAGCCTGTATGGCACTCCCACTCCCATCCACCAAGGGCAGGCATCCCATGGATATCAAACAACCATGGTATAGCAAGTTGCAGTGAGACTAGGCATATCCTCTCCTGTTAAGCCTGGACGAGGCAACCTGGTAGGAGGAAAGGGTCCCAAAAACAGGTAACAGTCAGAGACAGCCCCTGCTCTCACTGTTAGGAGTTCCACAAGAGGACCAAGCTACACAAGTGCAGCATGTGCAGAGGGCCTAGGTCAGTCCCATGTAGGCTCCCGGGTTGTCAGTTCAGTCTGTGTGAGCCCCTGCGAGCCCAGGTTAGTTGATTCTGTGGATTTCCTTGTGGTGTCCTTGGCCCCTCTTGCTCCTATAATCCTTCCTCCTTTTCCCCAGGCTTTCCCTAGCTCTGCCTAATGTTTGGCTGTGGGTCCCTGCATCTGTTTCTGTCAGTTTCTGGGTGAAGCCTCTCTGATGACAGTTGAACAGGCACCAATATCATTAGGAATCATTTCATTGTCTTTTTTTTTTTTAATTTTTTTTTTTGCCAATCATGTTTGGTTCTATCCTAAGATTTTGGGCTACCCCGCCTCTGGGTTCTGGCCCTCTAGGTAGTGTCAGGGGTAGGCTCCGTTTCATGGTAGGGGACTCAGGCTGGATCAGTCATTGGTTGGCCACTCCTACAATTTCTGTGCCACCTTTACCCCAGCACATCTTGTAGTCAGGACAAATTGTAAGTCGAAAGTTTCATGGCTGGGTTGGGGGTCTCAGTCCCTCCACTGGAAGTCATGCCTGGTTACAGGAGATGGCTGGTTCAGGCTCCATATCCTCCATTGCTAGGAGTCTTAGCTGGGCTCACCCTTAGAGATTGCTGGGAGTTTTTATTACACTAGGTTTCTAGCTCGTCCGAAGATGTCCCCCGATTCCAGTTGTCTCTCCCATACTCTCTCCCTCCATCCTCCCCCAACCTTATCCTTCCTGTTCCCATCCCCCACCCCACCTTCCAGACCCTGCCCCCATTCACTAGCAATGTCTATTCTGTTTCCCATTCCCAGTGACATTTGCGTGTCCCCCCTTGTCACCTAGCTTCTCTGGGTCTGTAGAGTATCCTTTACTTTACAGTTAATATCCACTTACAAATGAGTACATACCATGTTTGTCTTTCTGGGTCTGGGTTACCTCACTCGGGATGATCTTTTCTAATTCCATCCATTTGCCAGAAAATTTCATGATGTCATTGTTTTTAACAGCTGAGTAATACTCCATTGTGTAAATGTACCACATTTTCTTTATCCATTCTTTGGTTGAGGGGCATCTAGGTTGTTTCTTGCTATTATGAATAAAGCTGCTATGAATATAGTTAAGCAAGTGTCCTTGTGGTATGGTGGAGTGTCATTTAGGTATGTGCCCAAAAGTGGTATAGCTGGATCTTGAGGTAGATATCTTAGCCATTCTGTCAGAGGTAAGATGGAATCTCAGAGTCACTTTGATTTGCATTTCCCTGATGGCTAAGGATTTGAACATTTCTTTCAATGCTTCTTGACCATTTGAGATTCCTTTGTCAAGAATTTTGTTTAGATCTGTACCTCATTTTTAAATTGTATTATTTGGTTTGCTGATATATAGTTTCTTGAGTTCTTTACATATTTGGAATATCAGGCCTCTGTCAGATGTGGGATTGGTGAAGATCTTTTCCCATTCTATAGACTGCTGGTTTTCCTTTTGACTGTGTCCTTTGCCTTACAGAAGATTTTCAGTTTCATGAAGTCCAATTTATTAATTATTGATCTTAGTACCTGTGCTATAGGTGTTCTGTTCAGGAAGTTGTCTCCTTTGCCAATGAGTACAAGGCTATTCCCCACTTTCTCTTTTATCAGGTTCAGTGTGTCTGGTTTCATGTTGAGGTCTTTGATCCATTTGGACTTGAGTTTTGTGCAGGGTAATAGATATGGATCTATTTGAATTCTTCTACATCCTGACATCCAGTTAGACCAGGACTATGTGTTGAAATTTTTTTTTCCATTGTATAATTTTGGCTTCTTTGTCAAACACACACACACACACACACACACACACACACACACACACACACACACACACACACACATATACACGTGTCCATATGCGGGTGGATTTACTTCTGGGTCTTCAGTTCAGTTCCACTGATCAGCCTATCTGTTTTTATGCCAATGCTATTTGGTTTTTATTACTATATCCCTGTAGTAGTAGAGCTAGAAATCAGGGATAGTGATACCCCCAGAAGTTCTCTTATTGAACAGGATTGTTTTAGCTATCTTGGGTTTTTTGTTTTTCCATATGAAATTAAGTATTGTTCTTTCTAGGTCTGTAAAGAATTGTGTTGGAATTTTGATGGGGATTTCTTTGAATCTGTAGATTGCTCTTGGTAAGATGACCATTTTTACTATGTTAATCCTACTGGTCCATGAGCATGGGGGGTCTCTCTATCTTCTGATATCTTCACCAATTTCTTTCTTCAAAGATTTGAAGTTCTTGTTGTTTGGTTAGAGTTACACCAAGGTATTTTATATTATTTGTGCCTGTTGTAAAGGGTGCTGTTTCTCCAATTTCTTTCTCAGCTCATTTATTGTTTGTATATAGGAGGGCTACTGATTTTTTGTTAGTTAATTTTGCATCCAGCCACTTTGATGAAGGTGTTTATCAGCTGTAGGAGTTTTCTGATGGAATTTTTGCAATCACTTATGTATACTATCATATCATCTTCAAACAGTGATACTTCAACTTCTTCCTTTCAAATTTGTATTCCCTTGATCTCTTTCAGTTGTCTTACTGCTCTAGCTAAAACTTTAAGTGCAATGTTGAGAATACATATGGAGAGAGTAGACAGCCTTGTCTTGCATGATTTTAGTGGAATTGCTTTAAGTTTATCTCCATTTAATTTGATGTTGGCAATCAGCTTGCTGTATATTGCCTTTATTATTATTAGGTATGTCCCTTGTATCCCTGATCTCTCTAAGACCTTTATCATGAAGGGTTGTTGGGTTTTGTAAAAGGCTTTTTCAGAATCTAATGAGATGATCATGTGGGTTTTTTTCTTTCAGTTTGTTTATATGATGGATTATATTAATAGATTTTTGTATGTTGAACCATCCCTGAGTCTTTGGGATGAAGCCCACTTGATCATGGTGGATGATCTTTTCAATGTGTTCTTGGATTTGGTTAGTGAGTATTTTACTGAATTTATTTGCATCAATATTCGTGAGGGAAATTGGTCTGTAATTCTCTTTCTTTGTTGAGTCTTTGTGTGGTTTGGGTATCAAGGTGACTATGACCTCAGAAAATGAATTTGACAATGTTCCTTTTGCTTCTATTTTGTGGAATAATTTGAGGAGTATTGGTATTAGCTCTTCTTTGAAAGTCTAGTAGAATTGTGCATTAAAACCATCTAGCCCTGGGCTTTTTTTGAGGGGTTGGGAGACTTTTAATGACTGCTTCTATTTCCTTAGAGGTTATAGGTCTATTTAAATTGTTTATCTGATCTTTATTTAATTTTGGTAAGTGGTATCTATCAAGAAAATTATTGATTTCTTTTGGATTTTCCAGTTTTGTGGAGTACAGGTTTTTTGAAGTATGACCTAATGATTCTTTGGCTATCCTTGGTATCTGTTGTTATGTCCCCCTTTTCTTTTCTGATTTTGTTAATTTGGATAGTCTCTCTCTGCCTTTTAGTTAGTTTGGATAGGGGTTTGTTGATTTTTCTCAAAAACCCAATCCTTTGTTTCATTGGTTCTTTCAATTGTTCTCCTGGTTTCTATTTTACTGATTTCAGCTCTGAGTTTGATTATTTCCTTCCTTCTAGTCCTCTTGGGTGTATCTGCTTCTTTTTTGTTCTAGAGCTTTCAGGTGTGCTGTTAAGTCACTAGTGTGAGATCTCTATAATTTCTTTTTATGAAGGCATTCATTTAGTGCTGTGAGTTTTCCTCTTAGCACCACTTTCATTGTGTCCCATAAGTTTGGGTATGTTGTACTTTCATTTTCATTGAATTCTAGGAAGTCTTTAATTTCTTTATTTCTTCCTTGAATCAGTGATAATTCAGTAGAGTTGGTCAGATTCATGAGTTTATAGGTTTTCTGTTGTTTCTATTGTTACTGAAATCCAGCTTTAATTCATGGTGGTCTGATAAGATACTGGAGGTTATTTTAATTTTCTTGTGTCTATTGAGACTTGGATTGTTACTGAGTATGTGGTCAATTTTGGAGAACATTCCAAGAAGTGCTGAGAAGAAGGCATATTCTTTTGTGTTTGTGTGAAATGTTCTGTAGATATCTGTTAGGTCCATTTGAGTCATAACGTCTGTTAGTTCCATTATTTCTCTGTTTAGTTTCTGTCTGGACAACCTGTCCGTTGGTGTGAGAGTGGGCTGTTGGAATCTCCCACTATTATGTGTGGGGTTCCATGTGTGATTTAAGCTTTAGTAATGTTTCTTTACAAACACGGATGCCCTTGCATTTGGGGCATAGATGTTCAGAATTGAGATGTCATCCTGGTGGATTTTTTCTTTAACAAATATAAAATGTCCTTCTCCATCTTTTTTGATTAATTTTAGTTTGAAGTCTATTTTGTTAGATATTAGGATAGCTGTTCCAGCTTTCTTCTTAGGTCCATTTGATTGGAAAATCTTTTACCAACCCTTTATTCTCAGCTAATGTCTATCTCTGAAGTTGAGGTGCATTTCTTGTATGCAGCAGAAGGATAGATCCTGTTTTCATATCCACCCTGTTAGCCTGTGTCTTTTTATTGGGAAATTGGGTTCATTGATACTGAGAGATATTAATTACCAATGATTGTTAATTCCTGTTATTTTGTTGTTGGTAGTGGTGGTGGTTGTGTGTGTGTGTGTGTGTATGTGTGTGTGTGTGTGTGTGTGTGTGTGTGCATGTGTGTGTGTGTGTTTTCCTTCTTTGGATTTTGTTGGTGTGAGATTATCTTTTGCCTCTGTGTTCTTGGGTGTAGTTACCCTCCTCAGATTAGAGTTTCCCTACTAGTACCTTCTGTAGGGCTGGATTTGTGGATAGATGTTATTTAAATTTGACTTTGTCATGAAGTATCTTTTTTTTTCTCCATCTATGGTGATTGAAACTTTTGCTGGGTGTAGTAGTCTGGGATGGCATCTGTGGTCTCATGGAGAAGGACATTTTATATTCATTAAAGAAAAAATCCACCAGGATGACATCTCAATTCTGTACATTTGTGCCCCAAATGCAAGGGCACCCACGTTTGTAAAAGAAACATTACTAAATCCAGGCCCTTCTGGCTTTTAGAATCACTGTTGAGAAGTCGGGTGTAATTCTAATAGGTCTGTCTGCCTTGTGTATGTTACTTGGAATTTTTCCCTTGCAGCTTTTAATATTCTTTCTTTTTTCTGTATGTTTAATGTTTTGATTATTATGTGGCACAGGGACTTCCTTTTCTGATCAACTCTATTTGGTGTTCTGTAAGCTTCTTGTACCTTTATAGGTGTATTCTTCTTTAGGTTAGGAAAATTTTCTTCTATGATTTTTTTAAATAGACCTTCTGAGTTTTTGAGCTGGGATTCTTCTCCTTCTTCTATTCCTATTATTCTTAGGTTTTGGTCTTTTCACACTGTCCCAGGTTTCCTGGATATTTTTTGCTAGGAGTTTTTTAGATTAAACATTTTCTTTGACCCATGAATCTATTTCTTCTATTATATCTTCAACACAGATTCTCTCTTCATATGTAGTTCCTGTTTGCTTTCCCAGATTTTCCATTTCCAGAATTCCCTCAGTTGATGTTTTCTTTATTGCTTCTATTTTGATTTTCAGGTCTTAAATGGTTTCTTTCACCTGTTTGTTTTTATTGGCTTTCTTGGCATTCTTTAAGGGATTCATTGATTTCCTCCAATTTTTTGGTTGTCTTTTCCTCAATTTCTTTAAGGGAGTTTTTCATTTCCTTTTTAAGGACTCCTACCATAAAGTTGTTTGAAGGTCACTTTCTTGTGCTTCAGCTGCTTTGGAATATTCAGGACTTGCTGTCATAGGCTAGCTGGGCTCTGGTGGTGCCAAATTGCCCTGGCTGCTGTTGATTGTATTCTTACTCTGGCATTTAGGCATCAGGGTTTAGGATGATTAGGTCTAGGTCTTGATTTCTGAGTTTGTCTTTGTTGGATGTGTGTTGTGTTCCTTGGTGTGTTTCCTCTTTGGTCTTCTATTCTTTGTAGCCTGGACTTCTGATGGCCAGTGTGACCTCTAATCTAGTAGGGAGTTTCTGTCCAAGTTGGGAGCTGGCTTTCTGGAGATTAGCTTGGCCTTTGGTGCAGCGGGGAGGGTGGGGGGTAGGGGTGGGTCATTGTTCTTCTGACTGGTGTGGCCTAAACCTGAGCAGCAGGAATATCCAGGGGTTGGGGACAGAGCCTGGCCTCAGGGCTGGCATGGGAGGGGCTGGTGGTGGAATGGATTTGGGGAACAGAATCTAGGGAGTGGGCTTATGACATTTTCCTAATTAGTGATTAATGGGGAAGGCCCAGTCCACTGTGGGTAGTGCCATCCCTGGGTTGGTGGTCCTGAGTTCTATAACAAAACAGACTGAGCAAATCATGATGAACAAGCCAGTTAGCAACACCTCTCCATAGCTTCTGCATCCACTCCTGCCTCCAGGTCCCTGGCCTGTTTGAGTTCCTACCCTGACTTCCCTTTGATGATGAACTGTGATATGGAAGCATAAGCTGAATAAACCCTTTCCTCCTCAAATTTCTTTGGTCTTGGTGTTTCATAGCACAAATAGTAACCCCAACTAAGACACTGAGCTGCTAACTCACTGAGTGGACCCTCAGGAAATCTCTTATATCTTCAAGTGCTGTTTGGAAGGATGTCACCTCAGGATTTTCCATGTCTTCAAATTTTCTTTCTCTTTTTTGTTTGTTTGTTTATTTTGAGACAAGGTTTCTCTGTGTAGTTTTGGTGGCTGTCCTGGATCTCACTCTGTAGACCAGGCTGGCCTCAAACTCACAGAGATCCTCCTGGCTCTGCCTCCCAAGTGCTGGAATTAAAGACATGTACCTCCACCGCCAGCCTCTTTCGACTTTCTTGAGTGAGGATTTCTAGCTTAACTCCCTGCTGTTCCTCTGTTCCCTGGAGCTAGTCTGCTATTGAAGTTGTGTTTTAGCAAGCACATTTGTAGTTTGTAAGTTCTCTAATTCATTTCACAATGGCTTATTCTTGTCCTTGGGTCACAGAAGTTCTCTCCCTGGCACATAAATGGCCACACATGACATAAACATTCCTTCTTTAAAAAGACCTTATTTTTAATTATGTGTATGTGTTTACTACTGGGTACGTGTGTGCCCACAGGGGTCAGAAGAGGGTATCAGATCCCCTGCAGCAGGTGTTCCAGACAATTGTGAGCCACCAGACCTCAGTGCTGGGAACAGAACTCAGGTCCTCTGGAAAGCAAGGATCTTAACCACTGAGTCATCTCTCCATGCCTATACAAGGTTTCCTTTAAAGTCTTTTTCAGACTCTATCATCTCTGTTACCTCCAGGGTATTTTTTTAAATGTGTACTGACTCCATTTTCTAGATAGTTAACATTAACAGTTTCCTTTACCTTGGAAAGTTTTAGTGAGACCAATGGTTTTATTATGTCAATGTATTCGAAAAAAGCTTGAGTCTCTAAAACCTCTAAATGTTGCATTCTCATGACTTTGTTTACCAGATTCTCCTATTTTATTCAAATGAACTCAAAACAGTGACTGTTCCATAAATACCTACTAAGTTCCAGTTAACCAGAAGGATGGCTGAGGAGCCCCACTTTGCCCCTTGACTGACAGGCTCCTGGTAGATATGTGTGGGATGAATAAAGACCTGAGAGTTGAGGGGGCAAGAAAACCAAACAATGAAGTAGCGGGTGCCATTTTACAGTACTAGATGTAAGAGTTCAGCATTTCAGACATAGAGCAGTTTTAATTTTCCTTTACGATGTTAATGAATCTATGAGATAACTGGAAGATAAGAAATAGCAACAGAAGTGAGTGTTTTGAAAGACTGGGTATTTATCAAAGGTAAAGAACCTGGGACTCTTTTCTCTGAGAGCAGTGATTCTCAACAGGGAGTTATTTGACTCCCCTGAAGACACTTTGCAATGAGTAGAGGAGATGGGTTCACAACAATGGGAAGGACGCCACTAAATAGTGTGCAGGGCAGCACTCCCCAAAAATTCAAATAACTAATTCAGAATGTCACTGCTGCCAAAGCTGATCAGCCTTGTAGAAGAGTATGAAATTATAACAATGATGCTAATACTTAAAGGCGAAAAGGAAGACTGTTTATTAGATGTCTATATTAGGTATTTAGTTGTATTTCAACTTCTTTGACTTGCTACCCAAGCAAAATTGAACAAGACATTTAACCCTTCTAGACCTTGCTTTGCCCACATTAAAGTAACTATTATCTATTACTTATCTCATTATTCTACATTTCTCTATATTTGAAAACAAAACAAAAAACAAACAAACGAAATGAATAATGACTTGGCCTGACCTCCCTATTCTTCGGTTTAAAACATGTAGAGTTGGATTAAACAATTAAGTCACTCACCTTTGTTTTATTCTCTATCAAATGGAAAATGATATACATGCCAGCTAGTGGCAGTGAGGCTCATGGGAGTTACTATGTGTGCAGATACCACACAGTACCCGGCAGGTAGTAAACATATGCTTAAGTATATGCTGAATCCAAAGTTTTGTGAGCACTATTTTCAGGGTCTTATGAGAAAGAATGAGTACTTTAAAAAATCTGTATTGTAACTCTTACTGTTGTCAAGTTTACTGCTTTCTACTTCTAGCTGGTATCATCTATTTTAATGCAGGTATTAAAATGATATCTAATGCAGGGATTGCAAGCATTTTCTCTTTTATTTTTGTCATCGGTGACACATTGTTGCCATGGGCGCTGGTATTTCAGTGGACCTGCCTCCTCCTTGTTAAGAGCAATGGGAATGCATCAGCAAAGAACTGACTTTTAACCCACTCACCCCCAGCTGTTTTCCTCAATAGGTCATAGCAACTGAGGAAGACCTCATCCCCCCGAGTTTGGTGGAGCCACCCCCCAGAGCAGATGGGTTAGACTACAGAATTGCAGCTCACATCGTCTCCATCCTGCCTTCGCTCTCCCTATCTGAGAAGGAAAAGAAGGTCAGAACATGAGTGAATCCAAGTTTTTGTACTTTGAAAACCAGTATGTATCTTATCTCACTACATTGATATTATTTTAATTTAAATAGAATCTCCATGAGATCTTCCTAAGTGAAGGAGAAAGCGAAAGCAAAGCAGCCCCCAAAGGTCCTCTCCTACTGAACTACCATGACGCCCACGCCCATAAGAAGTATGCACTGAAGGTAATAATTAGGCCACCTCCCTCCCATAGCTGGTGAGAAGAGGTGTGCTTATGATTCATTAGTTCTGGGGATCTCGTTGGATGATCTTATCAACCAATGCTAATGGACTGATATAGAATAGATACCTGCTGACATGGGGGCTCAGAAAACAGGGGCTGAGAGGGGAGAAGTATGTCAGCAAAGAACACTTGCCTAATCACAGAGTTCGAGTTAACCACTGACTTGATTATCACCACTATTAGATTTGCATTAAAAGTTTATGGTCAGGTGCTGAAGAAGTGCTTGAGCAGTTAAGATTACTCGCTGCTGGTGCAGCGGACCCAGGTTCATCCCTAAAACCCATGTCAGGCAGCTCAGAACTGTGTGTAACTCCAGCTCCAGGGGATCTCTTCTGGCCTCCAGTGGCATCTACACACAGACGTACACACATACACGTAAATAAAAATGAATCTTGAAAAACATCATGGGCGTTTGCTTTAAATAGCTGCTGCTATGAAATACTAGCGGAGGCCATCAGAGGATCTCAGATGGGGTAGATAATGCACGAGAAACTTCGGCAGCTTATCACCAAGTATGAAGGCTCAGTTGTTTCTGTGTTCCAGGAACTTCTAGAAAAGTGAAAACTAGCTTTTTTGACCTTATCCCAAATACTGCATTTGTCATCCTCAATTACCCCTGATCTCCCCTGTTTCCAGATAATGAGAATGGAGATATCATGTTTAGCCTTCTCCGTATGCATAAGGTATTTGACAGCTCTCTTTAATGTTTTCTGACATGTTGCTCGCTCTCTCTCTTTTCTTGCAAGGACCAGAAGAATTTTGACCCAGTTCAAATTGAGCAGGAGATGCAGTCCAGGCTGCCACTGTGGGAATTCCTTCAGTTCCCTCTGCCCCCTCCATGGAACAGCACTAGGAGACTCGCCACCATCCACGAGCTTATGCATTTCTGTACAAATGGTGAGTTCATTGCTTTGTATATTCAACTTAACTAATAGTCACATGTCCCCTTTAAATTGTACCCCCCCAAAAAAAAAACAAAACAATTTGATCATTGAAAGGCCTTCCAGAGACTGAGGTTTGACAAGTTACAACTCTCTTGCCTTTAACAGAGCTGTCACTAGCTATGTGGCAGCTCTGACGTGTAGCATTCTGCAATTTGATGTACTGGGTTTTCTTTCCACTATATTTCCTTAACCACAACACTTCCCTGAGTCCCTCTATCCCACATCCCTACTGGCATCATTTAAGGGTGATGTAATCCATCCTACTTACGAGGAGGAATGGCTCATATATCCATAAAAATATAAAGATGAACAAAAACCTCCCACCATAGTCCCTTTCCCAGAAAAGAAAAAATGAAAAATAAAAAGGCCTCATCACGGAATGAACCCCTTTATGATTGTAGAAAACCACACAAACCACACAGCACAGTGGCATTCCCTGAGGAATGGGAAGAGAAAGTCTGAGCAGACGACTTTGCCCTAACTGAGCACTGTCAGTCTGGAGTCTCATACTCTAGTTTCAAGCAGCATGAGTCATTTTAGAATTCTAGAATTATGCTCAATGGAAACTTGAAGTCTTCCTCCTCCTCTGCCTCCTCCTCCTCCTCTTCTTCTGTTTTTGGTTTTGGTTTTTAGTTTTTGGGGTTTTTTGCTTTTATTTTTGTTGTTGTTGTTTTGTGTGTGTGTTTGTTTCAAGACAGGGTTTCTTTATGTAGCCCCAGCTGTCCTGGAACTTGATCTGTAGACCAAGCTGGCCTTGAACTCACAGAAATCCGCCTACCTCTGCAGGTGTGAGCCACCACCACCAAGAAATATCCTTCTTCTATCCAGCCTGAATCAATACATTGGACACATTTGTACTTGTCAGTCTATCTGTGCTGATAATAAAATGCATTATATTCCAGTGTAAAATACAGCCACCGAATGATTCTGGGTAGTATATTAGGAAGTCCCCAGGAACCTTATAACTGCACCTCATCATGAGAAACAACTCTGCCTCACACCATCCCCACTGCCTAAGTGGGCAGCTGTGTTTCCACTCTTCATGTGACCGAGGATGTTGAAGTCTGGACCGTCATCATCTGTTAATTTGGTCAAGTGGTTAGCCTGGGGCTCTTCCCCAGGTTGCAACATAGTGAGGGTCGAAGAGAACAGAAGAGACCATGAGAGGCAGATTTAAATACAAGCCACTCTTGTTGGTGTCTCGTATACAAGTTCCATGTTAAACTCTCTCTGCATGTCTTTGCCTCCCAGTTCCTTTCGGGTGCTTTCCCGGGAATCCAGGATGCTGCTCACCCTTCTTTACAAAGCAGGTTTTTTTTTTTTTCACAATAACCATGCCTCTTGTCCATTCTTCACTGAGGACTGATAGGTGGCAGATTGTTTTCTTCTATCTCTTTACCTGAGTCACTCCACAATTCTTTGCGGGTCAAAGAGAAGAAACGGAAGATCTGGGTCGTCTGAATTTGAATGTGGTATCCACTTGGTGGATTGTGAGCACTTCCTTGAATCATCCCTGCACAGGAGGGTGGAAAGGAAAGAAAAAGTGGTGTGATGAGGAGCAATTAAAAATCCCTGTCTAACGCCATCCTGAGATGGACTTCTGAAAGCAGTATTTATAGCCAGAAATTAAATTTCTTTTTTTTTTTCAGTACTGATGATTGAATCTAGGACTTGGTACAAGATAGGCAGTTTCCCTACCACTGAGCTACACTGCCAGCTACAGAAACTGAAATATGAAGAAAGATGTATTGTAGAACCATAAAATCTCCTAACTGAAATGAACTTCAGAATTCACCTAGTCCAAATGTATTTCCGGATAAGAAATCTGAAATCCTGGCAAGCTAAACTAATAGTTCCAGGGTTGCAGATCCATGATTGAAATTCTGGCCCTTGGATGCTCTCACTAGGGACATTTCCTTACTAAGCTAAAGGGAAGGCAAACATCATATAAAGCTCACGTGCCTTCTCTGAGCCTTAACTGACCCTAGTCCTGGGGGTAAAGGATGAAGAGACGGCCCCTTGTTAGCATGCCACTAAAGAGTGAGCAGATCCAAGCTAGCATGCTCTCATGAGAGGAAGGAGAGTAGGAGGGAGGGGCCATTACATGAGGGAGGAGGATGCCAGGGGATGAAGGGAGAAGTTGAAGAGAGGAGCGGCAGGGGGTGAGCATGATCAAAATATATTGTATGCATGTATGACATTCTCATAGATTTTTTTAAAAAAAGGGAAGTTATAAATCAATATTTCTAATGAATGTAGATATTAAACTCATCAAGAAAATACTTGCAAACCAAATTCAACAGCACATCAAAAGACTTGCACACACACACACACACACACACACACACACACACACACACGCACATGCATGCACGCACATGCACATTGAGAATCCCATCTCATCTCAGACTACTCTTGGGACTCTGATACAGACTGAACCCTGCAGTCACCCTGCTTCCTTTTCACTTATATCCCATATCTGCCATGGCCCAGTGCCACGCCAGGCTGGTCCACCACAGCTCCCCGGGCTCTTTCAAAGGCATCCCGACCACCTTATGTGTTTTCACCTTTTCACTAGGAGTCTTTTATCCGTGCAACAACCAGAACACCTTTCAGAGGATGTCCATCAGGCCGTGTGCCTTCTTTGCTCAAAAGCTCCTTAGTGACTGTTTGACGGATGCAGTTGAATAGAGACAACCGAGCTCTGATAAACTTTGAAGCACAAATATGGAAAGTAGCAGTTCTCAAAGGAGGCTTTTTCTGAACCTGAATTTACAGAGAAATCTTCTAAGTGTCATAGACATAAATGACAAATTTCAAAAGCCATCTGTGCCAAAACAAAACCTTAAATATATGGTATTTAAATCAATACAGTACTGTGGAAAGTTCAGGCAAGTGAGCATGGGTACCAAACACTGATCAAGCCATGAAGTTGTTTGGATGTATCCCTCAGATCTGTTACATCTGAACTGTGATTTTCTTAGTATTTGGGCCCTTTGATATTTGATGAAGACTTTTGAAGTCTGTATTTTAAGTGAGGTCAGCACCCATCATGGCATGAACCATTGGCACTCTTCAGCTGCCCTTGGGTCAGCCCTGTATCTTGTACTAATAAGAGCCTTCCTCAAGGCAGGGGGCCTGCTCTCTTGCAGAAGTGCTGAGCTGGAATGAAGTAGAACGAGCCTTCAAAGTGTTTACTTTTGAGAGCCTGAAGCTCTCAGAGGTGGACGAGGCAGGACAGCTCAAGCCCGCTGAGGTGGTCAGTCCGACAGACATTGAGAATTTCAACATTCCGTGGGACCACCCTGCCAGGTTTGCTAAGCAGATAAGGCAGCGGTGCATGCACAGGATGAGCACCCAGAAGGCCAAGCCAGGGACAGGTAAGCTGCATGGAAGGGGTGAGGGGCAGCCACCCCGGTACTGTATCCAATAGATGCTCTTCGTCCTGACTAGTCACCGAGAACAAAGACAGAACACTATTTGTAGACCAGAATTTGTCAAAGGCTGAGCCAGAAGCTGAGAGATACAGAAATTCCCCGGATACCGATCAGCCTGCTGCCAGCAGCGTGAAGCCTTCTGTTTCTGACACCATGCGACAGCTATCAGAGAAGGAGACCATTGGGTCCATGTGTCCCCAACCAGAGTCCTTGGGTAAGTGAAAGTGCGTGTAGACTCCGTTATGCTTAGACACAAAAAGAGAGCAAAGTTCAAAAGGGATCATTTAAAGGTAAATGCTTATTTACTTCATCTGAAAAAAGACTCAGTATCTAAATTAATTGGTTAAGTAAATGTACAGAGTGTGGTTTCTCGGTCCTTCCTTCCCAACTCTGTTTTTCAAAGCATCCTCTCAGTTCACTCTTCCCATAGGCAGCTCAGTACAATGAACATCATTAAAACTTTCACCATTAGTACTTCATGGTTGCATGGTAAAATTACTTTAAAATTATTTGTAATGACCTAACAAATGCCAAGTATAAATAGAGCTTGGCACGAAACCAGTACTCGATGGGTGTACCTTCCTTATTGCTCTTATTTTAGCTCAGGTTTACTTTACTTTAATCCTCAGGTACAGCCCTATAAGTAGCATTAGGAGGTACCAAGTGCACTGGGTTGAATCTGCATGTGCCTTACACACAGCTGTCCTGTGACTGTCTACCTGAAACACAGCTCCTCTATGTCCCTGCATATCATTCTCAACATCTACCTACTACCTGATGAAGGGAGTGTGGTCTCCTTCACATGTTTCTAGCATCACATCCTTATCCTAAAGTCTCTTTGCACCTTGTCCCTTTCCCCCATATTATGTGCTGTAGCCAAGAGATGTCATAGTTGAGCTATACTTCCTTTATGTCTTGTTAGTATGTCTTGCTACTTTCTGTAACCATTCACATGACCAGTAAGACCTCCATAATACCACAGCTTCTTGGAGGTAGCAAGTATGTTTATTTATGAAATATTATCTTTATCCTTTGCTGTACAACCAATTGTAGTAAATTTTCACAGGACTAAAATTACACAGAATATAGTCTTATAATACAGTGACATAGTGGACATTAATTGCAAAAAGGAGGTACCATATGACTGAAAACTAGGAAATACACCTACATATCACATCTAGGTGAAAGAAAACCTTACAGTAGGAATTAGGAACTATTTTGAACTGAGAAATAATAAAAACACTGGGCATAAAAAGGAACTAGGAGTTAGGAACTATTTTAAACTGAGTAATAATAAAAAAAACACTGAGCATAAAAATGTATATGATACAGCTGAAGAAGATTATGCTGACACACTGACAGCTTTGAATTAGCACATTCCAGAAAGATCCTGAAAGTTAACTAGTTAAACTTCAACCCCAAATTATTTAGCTATACAAAGGGGCAACATTAAGAAAACACCAAAGTGGCTGCTCCATGATAGGGGGGTGGAAGGGTATTATGGATAAGAGACAAACAGAAAGACAGACAAGGAGGGAGGCATAGCACAAATCCTAATTAGTCTTAATAACAAAGACCAGGAGCCAGATATCAGGGTAAATGCTGAAAGATCAGAGAGACAAAGGAGCAAGCCACAGCCACCTCCTAACTCATAACTCCTCAGCCTGAAAGGGATGAGCTCCGGGCTCTGCCCACCTTACATTCCTCTCTCTGCCCAGCCATATCACTTCCTGTTTTCTCCTCCCTAGTGCTCGGACCAAAGGCATGAGATCCTAAGTGCTGGGATTAAAAGTGTGTGCCACCACTGCCTGGCCTCTATGGCTAACTAGTGGCTAGCTCTGCACTCTGATCTACAGGCAAGCTTTATTTGTTAGAGCATGAACAAAATATCACCACACAGAGGGATGGAGAAAAGGGGAAAGAGAGAAACAGAGCTCGGGAGACGAGAGAGAATAACCAGAGACATCTGGAACAGTCCAGAGCAAAGAGAGAAAGAAGTAGACTGGACATGGCCTGGGCTAGGGAAGCAGAGCAAGGAAAATCATAGAAGTTATAAAGATGATGAGAGCTGGGAAGAAGGAAGCCCTGAGCTGGAGATGGCCTGGGAGTTTAGGGTAGAGGAGGAATGTGGGGGCTTTGAAATGTGTATCTGCTACTTGTAAATAGGGACTGAAGGAGGCTGGAGGCCAGCGGGGGCTTTGATATGCACCACAGGCACATGTCAATGGAGAGCCACATGTCCCTTCTGCAAGAGGTCAGAGAAATTACTCCTTATGGCAGACAGGCTGGCACCTGCTTCCCAAGTTCCTGAGGGATGCTGGCTTTTATCTAACCACCAGAAATCCTTCTATAGTCCAGGTTGAGCTCATTTCTGGACATATGTGCTTCCTGAGACCTAACCATAGTGATGAAAAAAAAAAAAGGCCAAATGAAATAGCAGAGGAAAACAATGACATGGAAGTAAATCAATGGACTAGAAGAACAAAACCACAAATGTTGGCTATCTGAAAAAGGCAAGTTAAATTACCAAACGTTTTATAAGGCTAGTTACAAAAACAGATGAGAAGGCACAAATATCCATATCAAGAGTGATACCTTCTCAGAAATAAAAATCCTGTCAGGGAGAAAGAGGCAGACTTCACTCAGATCCTGTAGAGATTAAAAAGATGGAGAGAGCTGAGCCTGGAGGAGCTGCCTGGAACCACATCTACTAGAGCCTGGGGCAAGAAGATCACAGGTCCAAGGACCATCTGGGCTACAGACTGAGTTCAAGGCCAGTGTAGGTTCCCCCGGGAGACCCTGTCCCAACATTAAAAATGAAAAGAGTCCAGGGGATAAAGTCCTTCGTAGAGTCCTTGCGTGGCATCCGCAAGGCCCCAGGTTCAATCCCCACTGCCACAAAACAGAAAGAGAAGGTAAACAGTTTTAGTCTACTAAATTTGAGAATGAAATGGGCAAATGACTGGAAGTTGATAATTTACCCAAAAAAAAAAAAATGATCAAACAATAGGAAACCTAAATAGTCTTGTAAGCAATTGATTTAATTGTTTGAAAATCACACTCAGTAGGGCATATCCATCCTGGAGCTGGTGTGTCACTGGCAAATGATACCAAACACTCAGAAAATCGATCGTTGTAATCTCAACAAAAATCATTCCAGAAAATAGAAGGTACAATATCCTCCCTTGTAAAGTCAGCATTTTGTAAAGTTAGCATAAACATTATATTCACCAAGATTGTCAGAAAACAAGCAAGCTCATGAGCATAGATATATTCATGAGCATGGTTATAAAATTTTGAGATGAAATATGAGAAAGTCTACCAAGCAGACACCAAACGATAATAGTATCTCCCAACAAAATTACATTGTAAGAGAATCAGAAGGAAAATACATAATTGTAAAAAAAGCAGTATGATTTATTGATTAACATTAATGAAAAACACAGATCAGTTTATAGATTATAAGTATAAAAGGCATTTAAATTTCTATGGTAACCAATGAAAAAATCCTTAGCAAACTGGCAAGAGTAGGACAGTTCCTCAGTTTTATAGAAGTGGTTTTTATGACAATAAACAGTATATACCACAATGAAAATGTGAGCCCTTTTCCTCCAAGATTGGCAAGATGTGTACCAGGAGCCCTGTTTTCTGTGCTAGCCAACTCCTCAAGAGAAGAAAATAAGATAAAAGTATGGCTTGAAGAGGGAAAAAAAAACAAGTGTCACTGTTGGTAACTATATGTAGAAACCTGAACAATCCCCTACACACACAAAGTCCAGTCAGAGTTTCAAATGAGGCTGTGGTTGTTAGAGATGCTCACAAGAAGGAGGCCCTGGAACTTTTCTTTATAATTGTTGTACAAGGCAGGCATGCTATGGGCTCTTCTCTCTGTGTGTTACAGTTCATAAGAGTAAAGGGTGTGTTGACGAGGAGTGTAAGGTCCCCCCAAGCCATAGGAGTTCAATTGGTGTTGACTATGGTCATCCTGACATCTCTCCTATCTGGATGAGGGGAGAAGGAAAGGTCAGAAGTGAGTAGACTTTTGAAAGGCATCCTGCTAGCTGTCAGCAGGGTAGATATATAAGGGAGAAGACAGAGAAGTTGGTGCTGTAGCCCAAGCCATGGCATTGATCTTCTGTATATTTCTGCTTTATAGAAACCCTGAACCAATGAGCAAGATGCTATTACTCCAGTTCAACAAATAAGGAAGTCAGAGCAGAGAGGTTTCAATAGCTAGTTCATCCATGAAGACATAGGAACGGGACAGCAGTGCTCTCTACCTCACCTCAGAACAATTCTTCCTAGCCCTAAACACTCCTCCTGATGCTACCTAAGAGCTTGGCCATATTCGGAATTTCTTTGTCATGTTAGTTCTTATCCCTTATCCTGGTTTTGTTGCCTTGTGTTTCTTCCTTCCCAAGAGTAGATCTCTTCAGAGAGAGAGAGAGAGAGAGAGAGAGAGAGAGAGAGAGAGAGAGAGAGAGAGAGAGAGAGAGAACCAGAATTAGTTACCCTGGTTGTTAGGGCATCTAACATCATGGACACATACATATGATAGAGGTCACTTTGTGTTAACGTGGAACCAGAATCAACTGGGAGAGACGGAATACAGAGGTGTTTGTTTTGCTTTTTCTGATGGCAGCTGGTGTACAGCTTTCTTTCCTCAGGCACCTTTCGCCACCTGGTGGTCAAACCACTTATATGCCGTTATGAAGCCCGGTGGAGAGTAGATAACTCTAAGGCTCTCAATCCTCAAGCTGAAATGCTGTTGTAGACAGCAGGTTCTGGGGCCCCAGCAATTTTGAGGGCCGGTCCCCAGCCCTAAGAGCTCCTCCGTGGTGAATGCAGACCTACACTTAGGAGCCACTGGATCTGAGCAGAGGAGGCAGCTGGCCGTGTGTCTCCATGACTGTTCCTGTAAGAGGAAGTTGTTGTTTGAGCTTCCACCTTCCCCCAACTCTAGTTCATACTTCAAAAGCAGCCACTTTAATTCCATTTACACAAAGCAGAAATCATCCTTGTGTTTCCTTGCACAACCGTTTTGGCATCACGTGCATTGATATGCCTGTTTCTGGACATGAAGGGCTGGATATTTGTGCTTTTCCTAACAAAACCCTGGGTTTCCATCTGAGACTGTTTTGAACTTGACAGGGCCCATTGGATATTTATGAAAAACCTGAGAGTTGATAACCGTGAGGCTGTAGGTTTGGATGTGCCCTTTATGCTTGTTGGGTGTTTTTTTAATAAAGTAACTGCTTTGCAGAGGGATCTTGTTATCTCTAAAGTAAAACAGATTAGGAAAGCTGTTTTTCAAAGGGAAGGGAAAGCGTCCATTTCCAGATGTGTCAAAAACTACTGAATCACACTGTCAAAGGATTATGTGGTTGAAATCAGGAATCAGACAGAGAGAGGAAAAATGGCTTTTATTCTACTGTTAAATAAAGGGTTCGGCTTAGTATTAGAATGCTCTCTCCTTTGAAAAAATCATTGGTACATAAGTTTTGAACATACTTTCTAAAGAGTTGGTTTTGTTCCTGGATCTTTAGACACAGAAGGGAGTATCAAATCTCCCGGAAATCTGGCAGGCCACAGAATAGAAGGATTTTTATTCTATAGATTTCATATCAATTGCATCAAAGACACAGGGGACATCATGGTCTAGGTAGAATTATAGTTGGCCTGAGTTTTGTCTTCAGTGGATATGTTTATATACATGCTGAACTGAATTGCCTTTAGCATCTCGCTCCAAATCAAAATGGAACATTCATTCTGTCACCACAACAACCTGGGACAAGAGGGAACCAGGGCCAAAGATGTAAGCAACTGTGCCCCTAAGAGAAAGGAACATTAGCTTGTCCTTGGTAGTTATCACTACCTTCCCTCCTCCCATCCCAGAATCCCATGTATGGGTCTCTTTGCAACAGAATGAAAAGGTAGATTGTGGTGATATTTTATTTGTGCACCCCAATAAAGTTTATCTGGGGATCAGATGAAAAAGCCAGTGAGTACATTAAACATAAAGGTCAGGCAGTGGTAGCACACGCCTTTAATCCTAGCATTTGGGAGGCAGGGATTCATCCAGATCTCTGTGAGTTCAAGGCCATATTGGGAACAGAGCCAGACGTGGTGGCACACGCCTTTAATCCCAGCACTAGTTAATCATAGAGGTCTGGAGGTCTATACAGACAGACAGGAAGTGATAGAGCTGGACAGAAATAGGAAGTGATGAAGCTGGGCAGAGAAAGGAAGTAAGATGTCAAAGCACAGAAAGGCATATAGGTGTGAGTATACAGGAAGTAGCTCTCTCTTGGGCTGAGGATTTCCTAGCAGTAAGAACTTGTGACTTGGCTTGTTCTCTTCCTTTGATCTCTCAGTTTTCACCCCAATATCTGGCTCCGGGTTTTTATTAATAAGACTGTTTAGTAATTTGTCTTACAGAAAATCTTATGCTCACAATCAAATTAGCCTTTCATATAGATTTCCTTCCACATTTCTATTTTCTTTATGACTCTACCATCATTTCAATGAAGTTCAATATGTGATATAGATTCACCCCATCCAGTCAAAAGAAAAACACATCACTGAATCCCCACTATGTGCTGGGTGCTTAGGATGCACCGAGGGCATGTTCTTGTTCTTCAGCAACTGAGATCCAAAGCAGAGGGGCAGACCAGGAACAAATAGGATCCCTCACCGATCAATGCTGTGATTTAAAATGAAGCATTGTAAGAGGCAGAGGCTCCCGAGAAGGTGACCAGAGTGTGAAATAGACAAATAGCTTAGAATAAACTATGGCGTATGGAGGGAAATCCAAGTGCAGGGCTGCCCACACACCCACAGCCAGTTGACCAGCCCACCGGAAGTGGGAAGAACAAGGAGGGAGTGGGGGCAATGTGTTGAGAGAGTTAGCCTGCAGCAATTTATGCACAGCTTTGTGGCCTGTGATTTGCAATCATTCTCAGGCTGGTAAGAAACCAGCTTGGCTCACCCATTCAGCAACACCAAAGCATGTTTCTGTAATACTTAACCGTCGTGAGCACACTCCATTTGTTTCTTCTGTGAGGGCAATTACGGTAGGGACTTCATCAACATTCTCTGTTGTGTCTCTTCTATCCTGATGCACTTCATGATGTGCCAATCACCAGCATGGATCTGTTCCTTTCTCATCCGTTCAGATGGCCACTGCTTCCTCGCCAACAGTGATATCACAGCCCTTACCATCGCATAAGTTTACTCTTGTTTGTGGGAGAGCTAATGTGCCTCACTCATGTTGATCCATGGCGTGGTGCATTGGAGTCCAAGTGCCCACTCACTTGCCCATTTAACTAAAGTCTGTTAAACTCCATCTGTCAATGTGCACATGCTCATTAAGTAATAAGTCAATAATGAATGGACAGAAGATCTCAACAGAATGGTAGGATGCTATCCCTCTCTAATAGGTGAATGCATTGCTAGTTCTCCCATCTGCAACACCTGCCCTTGCCCCACTCCATCTTCTACCAGGCAAGGCTCACAAAAACCTGCAAAGGCTTTGTAATGGTCGCCAGAGTAGGTGAATGAAAGTAGTGAGCCAATGATTTAGTTTAGCCAGTATACTTACAGTTTGTGAAGGCAAAGGTGCACTGCAAGAAGCAAGCAATATACAGCCTGAAAGAATGGCTGTTATGATTTAGTGCACATCATATAAGAAGCCGGGTTCTTTTCAAAGAATTAAGGATAAATTCTAGGTAGACATTGACTTAGAATTATTGACACAAACACCTCTTTGGAGGCACGAAACAAGCCTCTCAGGAATTACCTTTTCAGCACAGAGATATAGATCATATGGGCAACAAAAAGACACAGCACTGACCAAAGGCAAGAACAAAGCCCAAACACAACTGGATGTTGGTGTCTTTGATTTATAGAGCAGACCATGGACACTGAGATCAAAGAAGAAGCAGCCACAAAGGATGGTTCTCTTGAAAAGGTAAGGAATTCTTTTCCTAGAAGTGTAGATGACAAGTAGGATGATCTGAGAAAACCCCTGACCAAACTGAGAAATGAGAGAGGAGAGAGAGAGAGAGAGAGAGAGAGAGAGAGAGAGAGAGAGAGAGAGAGAGAGAGAGAGAGAGATTCTTAAAAGGAAAATGCTGCTGATGTAGGGGGAAAGGGGTTGTTTAGACATCCCATACCCCCTCCATCTGGAGAGAAAGGGGTTAACTTTACTGGCCTCACTAACTTAAGTAGAACTTCCCCGCTCCCTGCCCCTCTCTAGACAGTGTGGCTTGGCAACCTCACAAACACCTGCTGACCATACAGCCCGTGTAGAACTAACTCTGTCTTGAAGTGAGTTCAGAAAACCTGCCTATAATTGCTAACAGGACTCCAAAGAGTATAACCTAACAATAAAAATATTTAGGTTATGTTGCACATTTGAAAAAAAAAAAAAAAGAGTCAAAGGCGTACTTCTCTCTGGCAGCAGCTCTCCTAAAATGTTGCCATATGGATCTATACATATGCAGATTCCCACAATTAAATGGGGCGCATGAGGGTGAGTCCATAGAGTCTAACAGGGCTCCATTTGGAAGCTCACAAATTAGAGCTGAAATTGTGTTCCAGTGGATTTTTTTTTTTTTTTTTTTTTTAAGAAACCCAAGAAGATGGTGGTGGAAGCTAATCTGGAGGACATAAAGAAAACACAGCAGCGCAGTTTAACGGACTGGAGCTTTACTGAACATTTTCAGCCCAAAGTCCTGCTTCAGGTATTTATGGGCTGTGATTCTCCAGGAGACGCGTGCGGATAGGTCTGGAGAGCTGGGCTATAACCATGAACAGTTCACTTCTGGGTCACTCTCTCAAATCGAGCTCAACTCAGTATTCCCATTGACTTCGGCTATAAAATGAGTTTGTTCCCGCACCGAGCCATGAACTCCCAGGAAATCCCCCAAACGGTTGAAAGTATACTTTCAAAGAGAGGCTGTTTCCTTGAAGATTGTTTTGAGTGTTTGCTAGAAAAAAAAAAAGCTGGGCTTTACCAGGAAGCAACACCATTATTCCTCCTATGGTGCCTTTCCTTTCTGTTTAGACTTCATTATGTTCCATGGTGTTTTCTGTTTGGATGAGCAGGTCAGTGGTAGCTGTGATGGCCGACAGTTGCTGTGCTAAGTGCTGGGTGCTAGGCCACAGCTGCTGTGTATAAGTGTATTCCTCTGAATAAGCCTATGACACAGAAACTGTTAAATCGTAGGAATTGAGGCACCGTGACCAAAAGTCTGTCGCTAATTGAGAAACAGGAAAAAAAGAACTAAGAAAGAAAATTTGCTCCCCCATCCCCAAACATGCTTTTAACTGCTATGAGAAACAGTAAGGAAACACATGCTGGTTTTAAGTTGTATAAAACCTGTGCTCTGTATGATTTGTCTAATTTGAGTCTCATTTTGATCAGATTTACATCCCACATATTTTTAAAGCCAGAAGAATCCACAGAGCCATGTTCTGAAAAGAATAGCAATTTCCCAACCCCAATCAGTGGTAAAGAAAAATGGTTCTCCACAGAAAAAAGAGTAATTCAGCAGGAAAGAAGACAGGCACACGGCACTGTGTGTGTAGCTATACGGGCCAAACACACCGGGTTTCAAAGACTTGGCATGAAATAATGATATATCTCGTTCATAATTTTTATATCTACTACATGTTGAAATGATAACATTTCATATACTGAGTGAAACAAAATACACCCTTGCCATTGATTTTTACCTGCCTCAGCTTTTAAAATGTAGCAGCCATAAAATTTAGAATTACATATGTGGCCCGCATTTGTGACTTGTGTTTGCGATTTAGACATTTACATAATTTCTGGTTTCTCTCCAGTGCACTCCTCCTTCCCTAGTGGCTAGGGTCCTCTGTTCCTCAACCCCTTGACCCACCTTCTGTGGGCTGCCACCCTCTTTTCTGCTGCCGCAGGGCACAGACAATAGTCTGGTAGAAGATTGCCCACTTCTACAAGGTTACAGGGGTACCTTGTAAGGTCTAACTATGTCAGTTTTAATTGACCACAGTACTCACCTTCTATTAAAACATCTTTCTAAGTATCAGACTGCTTTGATTCTCACTCTGATCTTCCCTATAATTCAAATATTTCATCCACTGATGAGAACTCCAAGTGACCTGTAGTAACCTTAATCCAATTGCAGAAGAAAGTTTTGTCCATCAAGTTCATTTGTGTGTTCCTGGAACAGTGCTGGCACTTATTCCCGTTTTTTGCCGATTGGTATGGCCGTGGTGGTGGTGGTGGTGGTGGTGGTGGTGGTGGTGGTGGTGGTGGTTGGTTGGTTGTGTTGCTGGTGATCAACCCCCTTGCTTATGTTAGGCAAACACTCCACACTGAGTCACAGCAGCATCCCCACACTCACTCACTCATGAACTACATGAGACCAACAATATCAACATGTAGAAGGCAAACACCAATTTGTAAAAAGGAAAGGTAATGTGAACACTTTTCAAATGCTGACTGAAAGTCAGTCACGGCTCTGGTGATCTTTCCCAACAGCCAGCAAGGATGGCAGAGCTCCCTGATCCAACAGGAGGAGGGGCGTATGTTCACTATAAGCAAACATTTGTTTCCTGGGTTTATTGTCTCAGAGGTATTTGCCTTTCAAGAACAATAGGTAAGAAATGGGTAGTGACTCAGAAAACAGAAGTAACTATTTACATGACACTCCATCAAGACACTCATACAGGGGACTAGACTGGGGAATAAATGGATTATTTATCTATTTATCTATTACCAGTATAGAAATGAAGGCAAAACTGTAACAACTCTTTCCTGACATGCTAGCAGTTCCCTGAGATCATCCTCACGGCAGAGCACACAACGCTGCCTGCAGCAGATTGGTATTGAAAACGCAAACAAAAGCCCGCTGTTGTCCACTTCCTGTTCCTGTGGGCAATGTCCTATGGTTGACTGACGTTGAGAAGGAAGAAGGACCAAGCAGCTATGCCTTGCTGCCCTCTGCCAGTGGCTGTCAATGCAGTGCAAGCTGAGGGGGTTATATTTTAAAACAAGGCAAAGGAGGAAGGCAAATCGGATTGGCACCTGTCAGAAAGACCACTCACCTCATTTCACTATAACATAGTTATACACGGAGGGTACACTGTGAGGGAGAGGTAAGTCAGAGCTGGAAGGTAGCTGGCCTGAACTCCGGCACCAGAATCTACAAACCCTGTTCTTGGAAAGTCCCTTATCGTACTGGCAAATGAAACCTGATATTTAGAAACAGGAAAAAAAAATGTTCGCTATTTCCTTCGTCTACTCAGGCTGTCATAAAAAAAAATACTTCAGGCTAGGTAGCTTAAATAACGCAAGCGTATCATCTCGGAGCTTAGGAAGTAGGAGAACAAACTCCAAGTGCGCTTGGTTCCTGGTGAGGGCTTGCTTCCTGGCTTGCACATGGTGAGTTATCCATGGCAGAGAAAGAGGCAAGAAAGCGCCGGTGTCTCAGATGATAAGGACCCAAATCCTATCATGGGAACTCCACTTTCATAACGTTCCCAAAGACCTCCAAATATTATCACACTAGGAGATGGGGTGTCGGGTTGTGAACTTGGAGGTCATGCACAGCCTCGTTTATGATGCTTGCTTTGCCTGCAATATTTAATGATGCTAAAAATGAAGTGATCTATATGGAGGCAAAGAGGCCTATTAGATAAAGAACTGACTGATTAGCCGGGCGGTGGTGGGACAAGCCTTTAATCCCAGCACTCGGGAGGCAGAGGCAGGAGGATTTCTGAGTTCAACCAGTCTATAGAGTAAGTTTCAGGACAGCCTGGGCTACACGTAGAAATCTGTCTCAAAACAACCAAAAAGTAGGGGGTTGGGGGATAGCCGACTGATTGCCATCTACTAACACCTGTGGAGAACACTTAGCAAGTATCTCCACCCTTGGAAGCTACTATTCGTTTTTCTATATGAGTTATTGAAAGGCTCATAAAAAATGCACTGTATTTTATGATCTTATTTTTTGGTAATTAGGAATGAATCCACAGGAAACTCAAAGTTGGCCAACGATGTAGAAATGAGCAGCGGGAAGTGGGGGACAGACATGTTGCTCCAGCAGTAGGCTCTTCTCCTGGGGATAAAACAACTGAACAATACAATTATTTTATCTTCAGGTTCTTCAGGAAGCCCATCAGCAATATCGCTGTGTTGACTCTTACTACCATACACAGGACAATTCTTTACTTCTGGTTTTTCATAACCCAATGAATATGCAGCGTCTGCACTGTGAATACTGGAATATTGCTCTTCACTCTAACGTCGGATTCAGGTGACATTGATAATTTCATTAATTAAACAGTGGCTGAGTTAGCCTCTTAGGTTTTAACTCCAGCCTTTGTGGTTCAACTCAAACCACATATATATATGAAAGCATATATATAGTGCTATAGATTTAATTTAGCTCCTCAAACCAATGTGTACTATGTGCTATGCACTGTGAGAGGTATTGACACTTTACCATCAAGAGTGAGCATCACTCTTGCCCTCACGGAATTGAATGGAGATGCTATTAAAGCATTTTCTATTCATTTCAATTGTAGCAAGATGGGCTCTGAGACATTAAAGTAGTAACTACAAAACAGTTTGATTTTTTTCTCAACTCTAATTGGTCTGGGAAAGATTAAAGGGTAGAGCAACAGAAACTAGCACAAGAAGTAGGCAAGTTCCCAGAAAATGGAGATCTAAGAGTCACTGGTTCTTTTTCATTCTCAGTAGGTTTTTGTTTGTTCTATTTCGACTTTTCATTTGTTTGTTCCCGTAGAATGTGGCTCTCTCTCTCTCCTTACTAATAGCCAGGACATCTTGTTATCTCAATGCCATTTAATGTGCACTCAGTACTTACTGTATGTATAACAAAGATATAATCCCAAGGAAAACAAAGAGAAAAGAAATGGGTCTGAGGAACAACTGGGGGACAGACTGCCATAGACACTTTCATTTGAAGGTTATAAGATGATTGAATTCAGGTGTGCAGTAGGTGTATTTGAAGTATTAATCTGTAGTGTTCCTTGTTTTTAAATGCCTATATTTATGTTTCATGTCTTTCTTTCCTGGCATTACTTGATTACTAGACCTCCAGCGTGACTCAGAGAGCATTCCCCCAGTGTAACTCTGAGAGAGCATTCCCTCCAGTGTAACTCTGAGAGAGCATTCCCTCCAGTGTAACTCTGAGAGAGCATTCCCTCCAGTGTAACTCTGAGAGCATTCCCTCCTGTGAAACTCTGAGAGAGCATTCTTTATATTGCTACATGGGATAAAGGAAATAGTTTAATTTTTGTAACTATCCCTTATCAGGTTAAAAATGTTACTACTTATATTTTTTGGTTGTGAGCCTAGCCTTTAACCAGGTTGATCTCAGTCCTCGGGGGAGGCTTTGCCCTGGAGGAGGTGGGAATGGGGGGTGGGCTGGGGGGAAGGGGAGGGGGGCGGGAGGGGGGAGAACAAGGGAATCCGTGGCTGATATGTAGAACTGAATTGTATTGTAAAATAAAATTTTAAAAAAATTAAAAATAAAAAATAAATAAATAATAATTTTAAAAAATGTTACTACTTTCCTCTGACACGGCAGATACTCATATTTTTCCTTTAATTGGTGAAACTGCTGAATTTTGCCAGCAACTGTTCTAGTGTTAAGGGATTCTCATATCTATGCAGAACTCTGTGCACTGTGTCTCTTTGGTAATGGACTGCCTAGGAAATCTGTAGCTTTGAAGTGAGCAAGATTCAGCTGTTTTCCCTTTAAATGTTCTTATTTTACTTTGATATACAGGTTATAGAATTCTTATAAGGTAACTGAGGATAGTTTCCCTGTTTATTTCCACTTTTTATGTTTTGAAAGACTTTGTGTAAGATTGAAATATATATTTTTTTGATGGTTGGTACAACTTGAAAATAAATCAGCTACACCTGGAGAGATGTTTAAGTACTGATCCAAAGTCTGTTATAGTCACTAGACCCTGAAGATCTTCTATTTTATTTTTATAATTTTAAAATTAGATTTTAAAAGTTGGGCATGGTGGCTTATGCCTGTAACCCCAGTTCTTGAGAGGTTGAGTCAGGAGGATTGTCTTGAGTTCCTGGGAAGCCTGGTCTACCTAGCAAGACCTTGTCTCAAAGTTAAAAGACAAATTCATTAATAATAACAACTATCCTTACAAAAACTAATTAATGGTTAAACTCTATAGAAGTATGTAGTGACATCAGTAACACAAATGTAGATAATGGAAAAGAAAAATTTAATATGTGACCAAGGTAAGGCTTTTGTCAACTTAAAATACTTTTTTGCACATGGAGGATATTTTGAGTGAGCTTTATATTAACCAGAAAACAAAACCTAAAAATAACAGAAAACACACAAAAAAGGTAAGCAGTTAGCAAAGCAGAAGAGTTCACAAACTCCTGGCAACAGAAATGAAGGAAGAACTTCTGAGAAAAAATGCATAAAATAACGATAGTTAACCCTTTCATATCAATACTAAATATAAAGGGATTGGTTATCCATTCAAGAGGCATGGAGTAGATGGATAAAATCACTACGTGTTCCTATAAACAGTCCACTTTACATTTACAGACTTAATGTGAAGGGACAGAAACGTGTACTCCATGAAAATGGCAACTGAAGACATAAGAGATGTTTATACCTTCCTTAGACAATATAGTCATTAAACAAAAAAACTTTTAAGTGATAAACAATTTCACACTCTTTGAACCAATGCTGGAAGTGCTAGCCAGAGCAAACTGGCAAAGGAGAGAAACAGAGGACACCCAAATCAGACAGGGAAAAAGCAATTTATTCTGTTTACAGATGATGTAATCTTTGTTTTGGGTTTTTTGTTTTTTTGTTTTTTGTTTTTTGGGTTTTTTTTCTGAGACAGGGTTTCTCTGTGTAGCTTTGCGCCTTTCCTGGAACTCACTCTGTAGCCCAGGCTGGCCTCGAACTCACAGAGATCTGCCTGCCTCTGCCTAGTGCTGGGATTAAAGGCGTGCACCACCACTGCCCAGCCAGATGACATAATCTTATGAATGGAAAACCTTAAAGACCACACACGTGCACACACACACCTGCTGTTAGAGATGCTAATGAATTTAGAAACATTTTAAGATACAAAGCACATAGAAGTTAGTTGTGTTTTGATACATTGACAAAGAGCATCTAGGAAAGAATATAAGACAGCAAACCCTTTTAATAACACCAATAAGATTAAAATAAATATAAGTAAGGAGTGAAATATCTATACACTGAAACTATAAAACCCAGATGAGTAAAAAAGATATTCTGTAGTCCTGGGTTGGAAGAATTAATTGTTAAAATATCCTTGCTACGGAAAATGAGTTACAGACTTACTTTAGTCCTATCAAAATTATAGTGTTGGAGCTTGAGAGAGAGCACAGTGGTTAAGGTTAAGAGCACTTGTTGCTCTTGCAGGGGGACCCAGGTTCAGTTCCTGGCACCCACATGGTAGCTTTTAACTATTCATAACTCTAGTTCCGGGGAAGCCAATACCCTCTTCTGACCTCTGTAGGATCCTGCATGTATGTAGTGTATATACATATACTCACACACACATAAAATTAAACAAATAAATATAAAAATATGGTGTCATTTTGTATATAAAGTGTCATTTTATATAAAACACATAAACAATCCTAAAATTCATAGAAGATGAGCATAGAAATTGCATAAGTTTTAAGTTCTTTCTAAATAAATCCTCTATTCAGGCTTTCTAATTCATCATTAAATTTGGGTAATTTACATTTTCCTTATGACTAGTAATATATAGCCATACATTTAAAAAGAGTCTGCTCACAGTAAATAATCATTTCTTAAAGGGATATAGTAATGTCTGTCTTTAAAATAATGAATTTGTGTGTTCTTTCTTTTCTTACAAGCAGGGTATGTGTATAGAACTTTATTTTTTTTCCGAGACAGAGTTTCTCTGTGTAGTTTTGATGCCTGTCCTGGATCTTGCTCTGTAGACCAGGCTGGCCTCGAACTCACAGAGATACACCTAGCTCTGCCTCCCAAGTATGGGGCTTAAAGGCATGTGCCACCACTGCCCAGCCTTAGAACTTCATTTTTAAATCTGTGTTCTCAGATGTATCATTCTTAGTTGACTGTAACTTTTAACAATATGGATAAAATGTCCATATTGTATAGGGCTACATTAGTTTGAAATTAGGTTAAGCTAATAAAGGGACACTTTGCCCTGTAGCAAAAACTCTCTTTGGTCAGCACTTCAGGCATAGGACAGTTATCCACAAAAGTCACCAGAAATGAGAGCTTCTAAACTTCTACCCATCTGCTACCCTGACATTCTTCTATGCCATTTTGTTTTATGGTTGCATCCTTTCAAATAATAGCCTGGATTTTTAGTCCAAGAGTCTGACTCTTAAGGGGTTTTAGTATGAATTAGCATTGACAGTTTTAGGGCTATTACAAAGAATCTAATCTGTGTGTAAGCCCTTTGAGGTCCACATATGTCCATCTCGTTCCCCAAACTACAGTAATGGCCATTTCCAGCCTCGCCAGATGCAGGTGGCCAAGCTCCACCCTACAAGAAAAAAAAGCCCAAGATCAAGCCACAAAGTCCCACCAGTCCCCAGCCACCCTGGAAAGCACCTCCCCCACCCCCAAGAAACTCTATATAAAGCCTGACTCCTACTTTAGTTCTTTGCTGCTTCTCTCTGGAGCAGAGGCAGCCACTGTCTTGTGTCTTTCCCAATAAATCTCTCATGTAAGGCTTGTTGTGTGGTGTGACTTTGTGGCATTTCTTGGCTCCTGACTGCCAGGATCCCTTTCCCCTCAGAGCTGTCACATGTCCACCGTGTGCTTTTATTTTCATTAATAATGTGCTTTTATTCTAACTATTTAATTCTACAAATATATTTGTCTTAGTATTAATCCCTTTCTTCTTGGTAGATGAAATTTTCTTAGATACTTCTTAGGGTATGCTTTTTAAAAGATGTAATTTGATTTACACACTTTTAGAAATTATACTTGCTCATTTAAATCATGCATTAATTATTTTGTATGACATCTGGAGTTACTAAGTACTAATACCATTTCACTACAATGCTAAAAACATAAATGCAGTATTTTTTCTCCTAACAAGCTGTCTTAGTTAGAGTTGTATTGCTGTGATGAGACACCATGACAAGGCAACTTATAAAAGGAAGTATTTAATTGGGGGCTTGCTTATAATTTTAGAGGGTTAGTCCATGACCATCATGGCAGGAGGTACAGGCATGACACTGGAGTTGAGAACTTTACATCTTGATCCACAGGCAACAGACAGAGAGAGACTGGGCCTGACATGGGCTTTTGAAACCTCAATGCTGCCCATTCCCAGTAACATACTTCCTCCAACAAGGCCATGCCTCCTAATCCTTCTCAAACAATTCCACTCCCTGGTGACTAAGCATTCACATCTATAAGCCCATGGGGACCATTCTTTCTCTTCTAGTGCTTTCTGTAGGGCTGGGTTTGTGGATAAATATTGTTTAAATCTGGTTTTGTCTTGGAATGTCTTGTTCACTCCATCTATGATGATTGAAAGTTTTTCTGGGTATATTAGTCTATGCTGGCATCCATGGTCTCTTAGCATCTGCATTGCATCTGTCCAAGTCCTTCTGTCTTTCCAAGTTTCCATTGAGAAATCGGGTGTTATTCTGATGGGTTTGCCTTTATAAGTCACTTGGCCTTTTTCCTTTGCTGCTCTTAATATTATTTCTTTATTCTGTACATTCAGTTGTTTAATTATTGTGGCAAGGGGACTTTTGTGGGGGTCTAGTCTGTTTGGTGTTCTATAGGCTTCTTGTATCTTCATAGGCATTTCCTTCTTTAAGTTGGGAAAGTTTTCTTCTATGATCTTGTTGAATATATTTTCTGTGCCTTTGAGCTGGAATTCTTCTCCTTCCTCTATCCCTATTATTCTTAGGTTTGGTCTTTTCATGGTGTCCCAGATTTCTTGGACATTTTGTTATGACTCTTTTGGCTTTGGTATTTTCTCTGACTGACGAATCCATTTCCTCTATTGTATCCTCTACACCAGAGATCCTCTCTTCCCTCTCTTGTATTCTGTTGGTTATGCTTGCATCTGTGTTTCCTGTTTGTTTACTCAGATTTTCTATTTCCAGCATTCCCTCTGTTTGTGTCTTCTTCATTGTTTCTATTTCCCTTTTCAGGTCTTGAACTGTTTCTCTCACCTGTTTCATTGTTTTTTCATGGTTTTCTTTAAGGGATTTATTGCTTTCTTCCACTTTTTTATTTGTCTTTTCCTCTAGTTCTTTATAGATTTCTTCCCATTTTTTGTTTGACTTTTTCTCATTTTCTTTATTGATTTCCTCCACTTTTTTTATCTTTTCCTCAATTTCATTTTTCATTTTTTCTTGAAAGGCCTCTAGCATCTTCATGATGCTATTCTTTTTTTTTTATGATGCTATTCTTAAGGTTGCTTTCTTCTGCTTCTTCCACCTTGTGATGTTCAGGTCTTGCTGTTGGAGGAAGGCTAGGTTCTGGTGGTTCTGTATTGCTCTTTATGTTGTTGTATGTACTTCTACCTTGACGTCTGCCCATCTCCTCCTTTAATAGGTATAAGAGGTGCCTGTGTCTGAGCGAGTTGCTGTTGGTCCACTCTGTGTTTGTTGTGTCTGTGTCTCAGGGGGTCCCTCTGGTTCCAATCTTAGCTCTTGGTCTGATTGGAGCAGGCAGCTTCTGTGTCTCAGCGAGCTGCTCTTGGTCAACCCAAGCTAGTTGATTCTGTGACTCACGGATTCGTTCTTGGTCTTATCATGGCTCTTGGTCCAGTCAGAGATGACAGATTCTACGGTTCAGGAAGCCTCTCTTGGTCCAATGAAAAGTGGCAGATTCTACTTCTCAGAAAGCCACTCTTGGTCTAATCAGGGCTGGCAGATTCCCTGTCTCCTGAGTTTACTCTTGGTCCAATGATGGCTCTTTCTCCAATAAGAGCTCTCTCTTTTTCTGTGGGGGAGCTCTCTGGGCCCAATGGGAGCTCTCTGAGTTAGATGAGAGCTCTGGGCTGGATGGGAGCTGGGGGTTGGTCTCCAAGTTTCAGAAAGTGGCAGGGCGGCGGGGGGGGGGGGCATGTAGATTGCAGGGTCTGCTGGGAGGTCTTGGAGAAGGAGAACCTTCCCGCAGGAACCGTGCCCGCTGGCCAGCAACTGGGGCCGAATTGGGCGGGTGTTCCCCAGGAACGGCTGGGGCCCTGGGATGGGACCTAGGGGCAGGCCTCCCTGGGTATGAACCCAGTCACTCACCTCTGGGCCGGATGGGAGCTAGGGGTTGGTCTCCCATTCATTCTCAAACCACCACATATTCCTATTTTGAAATTATCTAGAAATATTGTTTCTACTTGTAAAATGACAGTTTTTAATGAGAAGAAGTACAGTTCTTTACATTTATAATTTAAACTATAAGCTAAATTTCCTTGACCCTTATATTTGTATCCAATGTTGGCATCTTTACTTTTTAAAATATGACTAGAATACACTTGGGAGTAATAAATTCACCAAATATCTATGGGTCATAAAGTCCATGAAGCATTGTTTGTTCATCCTCTTCTGAATACTGCTCTGGCTTTGTCTGAGCCTATATCCCCTTGTTGCCAAACACTAGGAAGAATTCTGTTCTTTTTTTCTTTTTGTGTGTGTGCATGTTCATCTGAATGAATGGGGAATGCAAATTTCCATGTATTTGAATTCCTGTGCATGTGGAGGCCAGAGGGCAACCAGGGGTATCATTCCTTAGGCACCTTTCCTCGGGTACCATGCACCTGATATTTATTGGTTCTTTGGTCGTTTGGTTGTTCCATTTGTTGAGACTGGGCCTTTCACTGGTCTGGATGATGGGCACTCACTGGCTGTTGGGACACCCAATAGTCACCTCCCTCGGATGCCTCTCTGGGATCACAAAGATGACTCTCTGGACTGGGATTGTAGGTGTCTCTGTCTCCACACTTGGCTTTTTTGCATGAGTTCTGGAGATCAACCACAGTTCCCTGTGCGTGCACAGCACGTGCATTACTAACAGAGCCGTCTCCTCAGCTCTCAAGAACTTTACTTCTTAATTTGAAATACTCATTGAATGGTACTAAATCAAAGAATAAGATCATCTAACTTACAAATGAAAAGGCTCAGTCTATTTGATGATTTGAGAGTAAATTTTAGATGTACGAGGGTAGAACAGAAAGACTAGGTAGAGGCTCTTGCAGCAATCCTAAGAAGAAATGAGTGAATTAGGCCAGAACAATGACAGGGAAGGAGAAAGGAGAACAGATTTTGAAGCTGTTATAAATATAGTATTCTTTAAAATGGTTATAAATCATAAGAAAATAACAGTCATTTCAGGATTTTACTTATTCAACTGGAAGTGTAACGTAACCATCAGCTAAAATGCCAGCTTTGATGTGGCAACCTGGGTACACTATAAGGCATTTGCTTAGAGACACATAGAGTTGGAAACGGCTGGTACTTCCTAAATGAAGGTGTCAAGTGCCCTAATTCATAACCCACAATTCCTATTGTATATCTTTAGAAATAATCAAAGGTCTACAAAGTGGTTCTTCAGGTGAAGGCAGTTGCCTGTCTGATGACTTGATTTGATTTACTTCAATTCCCCAGGACCTAATGATAGATGAAGAGAACTGATTCCTACAAGTTATCCTCTGGCCTCCACCTGTGTGCCGTGTCCTAAACACACCACACACATGCACACGCAGACACAGAAGAAAAAGAACAAAAATTAAAATTCTGGTGCATCCTGAGTATTCTATTCATCTATATTTATCTTTTCAATTGTTAAGGCTTACTTTCATGTAATCTTAAAATAGTATTTACTGTCAGACCTAAATGTTTCAATTTATTTCCTTGCAGAGGGGGGCACTCTTTAGACATCCATAAATACTTAATTTAAAGATACTGTCATCAGTACAAATAGTTTGAATAGACTTGGAAACAGCAATGACTCACTCTTAGTAAGCAGCAGCTTCCTGGAAATAGCATGAATGTGTGAGCAGCTTAGGGAACTGGTTTTACAAGGTAGATGCCCCCAAGACCAGTAAGCTTTATAGCAAGACAAGGGGGGTGTTAATGAAGTGACTGTAGTGGCTGGTGACCAATGAAAAGGATTTCTAATGTGCTGTAAACTCACCCTAAAAAGAGGTTGAATTACTGTATCACATTCCAATAATCTGTGTTGACAGTGATTATTTCTTCAACTGTCACTGACTCTCTTGGTGTTAATCAAGGTCATTAGTCATTGGTGCTGGAGAGATGGCTGAGTGGTTAAAAGCCTCCACTGTCCTTCCAGATGAGCAGAATTCTGTTTCCAGCACCCATGTCAGGAGGCTCCCAACCATCTGTAACTTCAGTTCCAGAAGATCTGATGTTCTCTTCTGGCCTCAAAGGGCACTCTGCATACATCAACCCATACATACACATAAATTTAAAAAGTACACTTTTCCAAAAAGCCTTTACTCCTTCACTTGAATGGAAAGGCCTCACTGTCCTCATATCTTTATCTGTGAAGAGAAGTGGGCATATTTCAGATGCTCAGTCAAGATCTACCTCTGACCCCTTTGTCATCTGGGCAGTTCCGAATTGTTGAAGGGTTCATTCACACTGACAGCACCTGTGTGCTCACAGGCTTTAGTGAGGACACCCATGTCCCATCCTCTCATCTTTGTCTCATCTAGGAATTATTTAGAACTCATTGCAACATCCATTCAAGACTGGGTCACAGAGGAAGAAGCGAAATATCAGGAAGCCAAAATGGCGGAAGAAGTCAACAGGGCCAAGATTGAGCTAGAAATGAAAATGTCTGCTGCCAAAATTTCTTCTAGCAAGGCTCTTGCCCTCAAAAAATCTAAAAGTAAGTAACCAGTGCATTTATTCATAGAATAAGGCCTCAAGGCATTCTCTGATCTTAATGTCAAACCTGAACATTCCAAGACTAGAAAGGGTTGCCCCCAAATGCCCGAGTCTTCACTTTCTCTAATAAATGGAACAGCTGCATTTCAAATGTGATGGCGTTGTAACCTGAGTCAGACATAGGAATGTTTGTCACAGTCCCATATACAGTTCAAACAGGATGAGTTAGGGAAATGCCAATGTCCTTACTGATAGAATCAATGGGTTCCACCATCTAAATTTGTTGACAGTGCGTGAGGTAGTCAGAGCTAGTTAGTGTCAACAGAATAATCATAGAGTCTAACAGCAAGACTAAATCAAGAACCTTCTTCAAACAGCAAGAAAACCATCCAAAGACCACCTGGAGGTAGGAGTCTACAGGGAAGTGGGGAGAGTTTCACAGATGCCTATGGCATGGACCTGACCAGATCTTAGATCAGTGCATATCTTTGATTTTGTTCATCTCTAAGCCTTGGGTAATTTCTAGAACTTTGGGCCCATTAGGGAAGAGAAAAGAAGGTAACAGAGAGCAGGTAATTTTTAATGAGGATACTTGATTAAGAAGTGAAATACAGAGTTCCTCTAGAAAGTATACTATTTCACAGTCTGTAGAAAAGAAACTCTCTCTGCTAGTAATATTATTTATGATAATCTCATAAGGAGACCAAGCTATGAAACTTCTAAAAATTTTGCAGCCTCTTTTTGTTACCAGAGGAGTTTGTATATGGCCTGACTTGAAAGTAAAACCTAAATCACACTGATAAGGAATAGTTTGGTATCCTGCAAAATGGCTATATTATTAGTAACTAAGCTTCTTCCAATGGGAGCCCAACAAGACTTCACCAAGTTCTTAGTGTCATAAGTGGAGCTGTCTAAGACATAAAAGGAGGGCCAGCTGTGTACTTACCTACTGGCAGGGAAAGTGTTGACCACCTCTTTAATGCTACTGAGCAAACAAAACACTCAAGATCTAGGTGTTGCAGAGAGCCATAACCTGGTTACTTCAGCTTGGAATGTACCTGGCAGGTATTGCCTTGAGTCTGCTCCTGTCAGAAAAGATGTCAGAATGTTTGGAAGACAGAATGACAACCCTGACAAGGAAGGACCTCAGTGTGGGAGGGAACATTAGGTGTGTTCCTGTGGTTTGGGACTACTAACCTAAGACTAATGAGGCGAGTATTTTAGGGAGAGGGATTCAGACATGTCAAGGCACTGTGAATGTGTTGTGAGACGCCATCACCGAAGGCTCTGCACCACTCAGGTGTAGCTCTGGAGATGGCAAGAGAGAATTTAGAGGTAAATACATGAGGAGCTGGTGCTGGTAGCCTTTGAAGTCCCCGCTAGCCCAGAGACTCATTCTTTCTGTGATAGCTCCCTCTCCAGAGTTGCTTAGAAGTTTGGTTTCCTCTGATTCTAGGTAGCAAAGTAGTCAGCAAAACAGAGGTACCAGAACAAGAAAAGGAGAAAGAGAAAGAGAAGATCCCTTTCGTTTTAGAAGGCTCTCTCAAGGTAATCCAAGAAAAGACAAACATCACAGATCAATCAAAAGTCCAAAGTTATCCTGAGACAGAGGGTTTGCGCTCATCACACAAAACGATCTTTTTGACTAAAACCTCAGAGATGACTGATGCCTCCATGAAAGGATCTGGGTGTTCACAGCTGTCATGTGACAAGTCTTCAAGAGAATTTATATCTCATTATTTTCACAAAACCACAACCTGGGATAGTAACTGGCTCACAGTGGTTTTCTCCTTACCTTTGTTGAAAATGTTTGATTTTGTTCACATATTTATATTTGAACTCTCAAATACAAAAGTAATATGTGCTTCTGGGATCATTCAAGATTATTTTCCTGTGCTATCTCTTTAGTTCCTGGAATAAGAAAGGTCAAAGTTTGTTAAGTTCCAGCGTACACAAGCACTCGTGCACAAATGTACGGAGGTGTTCTGTTTGCTTGTTTATGGTAAGTGTAGGTTTGCTCTGGTTTGGGACTTCTGCCCCTGTGCTGCGTCACCTTCCCAGAACGTGGATGCACTTACCAATGCAGAATTTCTCCAAATTGTGTGGTTTAGGAGTTTTTGTGGATTTTTTCATCATGTAAGTATGATGAATTATTAAATCCATCTGCTGCTCCTCTCTCATCCTTGAAGGTTGTAGGGAGGGGAGGGGGAAGGCTCCAAAAGTTCCCAGCTTCTAACTGGGGTTTGATCTTTCTGATGACCAGCTTCTACCCCATTCTGAAACTATCTAAGAGTTTGCCAAGAGTTGCCTCATTAGAACAAAAGACAGTCCTATCACTCATGAAATTCCAGGGGATTTGAGAGCTCTGTGCCAGGATCCAGGAATGAAGACCAAATATCTGGTTCTTATTATATCATAATATTACAGTTTCTATTAAAGTCAGTTGTTACTTATCTGAAAATGGCTTCATTTTGCCCCTATTCATTAAACATAGCTTTTTATTTATACAATTTTTGGTTGAGTTTCTCATTTCCACACAGGATTCTCAAGACATCAGTCTCCCTTTTCTTTGCTGACATCATAGATGTTCATAAACTATCACATTTTACATTCCTTTGTAGACAGCTTATCTTTTCTCTTTAGCTGCCTTGAAAACACTCTGTGATCGGCTGGTAAGCATTTAGCAGTCGATCTCTAGCAAAAAAAAAAAAGTGTGCATATATGTACACAAATAACTTTCCAGTAAATCTCACTGGTGGCAAAATTATTAATTAATTTATTAAATAATAACAAATCTTATAGTAATCTTCATTGCAAAGTCCACTTAGCAAATTAATACTTCATATATGCTTTCATGGATGTTTACTAAGTTATCATTTCCTTACACAGCCTATGGTTACAAGTAACAAGTATAATTCCACTATTAATACTGATTGACATTTTCATGTATGTTAATGAGACAAACATGAAACAACAAAAGGGGATATTCCATTTATTTGTCAATAACCAGAGCAATTTTTCAGAATCAAGAAAGAGAATTTGAATGCTAAAAGACTATTTTCTCATTTACTCTAATGGCATTGTAGTGGTTAAAGGCACTTAAGTTGAATCCTTATTTCTAACATTCTACCCATTGATGTTTTTTTAGCGCATTTAATCAATAGTCAATCAGTCTCCACGCTGTAACATTTGCTGATATCTGTAATGTAAATACTCCAGCGGTAACTGATTTCAAGCTACCAATGTGGCATTGTGAAAAACTGAGCTGGGAGCAGTGTGGATCTGTATGCTACTATATAGTATGTTTCTAATATATAGCATAGATAATAATGAAATCTAATACAATAATTACAAATCAGTGCATTTTGAGCAATTGTTGCCTTTGTTTTGAACATTGTACTTATATGACCTTTTAGATGGTGGTTTTGCTTAGCAACTATCTCATAAAATTCCCAGAGATTTATCAGTAAACTCATTAAATTAGTATAAGCTGGGATCAGCACACCACTGTTATTTTCTGCTTCGATTTATTGACCTTTGTGAATACTGGGATCAATGTCTATCACAGTTCTAAAAATGGCTCAGCCAGTGTCTGTCCAAATACTGTCTTTTCAAAAGCTGTGCCTTAATTCCAAAAGGACTATTGAGCTCACCTTGGCATTTTTATGCCCCCTACTTTCTTACTTTTGATAGTTCATTTTAAGCACCTAGACTTGTTTTATGACTCTTATTTCATAAGTCCCTTGTCAGTAATCTTCACAGATATGCTTTCAAAGTTTTTGCTCAGATTTTATTCAAAGTGGCTTAGTTCCTTGTGTTTTGCAACTTTTGTTTGTGAACTAATATCAACTCATAACTTGTTTTATTCAAGACTATGTAGCCACACTGTCTTAATCCCCTCCCTCAGCCTCCCAAGTGATGAAATTGCAAGTATTTACCAACATGCTTGAAAACTCACAACTTTTTTAAAAAATGTATTTTGTCCATACTTTTTGAAATATCCTGAGCTGGGAATGCTCCTCTGGGTAGTCCACCTTTCTGCTGATCAATTATATTTAGGATATAAACTGAGAACTGAAGGAAAGCAGACGGACCACTGGAGAGGCTGCTGCCGTGGTCCAAGCTAAAGACAATAAAAATCAGAACAGTGTAACTTATACCAGAAAGTTGGAGAAGAAACAGAATGGAAGAGATGTCTCCAAGGAGATAGACAGGGCGAGCATATAGAACTTGGGAGTGAGAAAGGGACAAAGATAACCACAAGGTTCTTGGCTCAATGTTCCAAAATGTCAGAAATAACACTTAGAAACATCATACTAAATTTCCTCCAAAATTAACCCAAATGCAACTCCCATTTGATCTTTTTCAAAATCCCTGTTTGATATGTCTGCAGGCATGGAAGGAAGAACAGGAGAGGTTAGCAGAAGAGGAGCGTCTGAGGGAGGAAAAGAAAGCAGAGAAGAAAGGGAAAGAAGTTGGTAAAAAGAAAGGCAAGGATAAGGTAGAGAAAGAAGAGCCTAAGGCTGTGAAGAAAAAACCTCCATCCAAGGAGAAACCTAAGGAAGAGCCAGTGAAGATCCCGGAAACGATCGAGGAGTCTGTCCCACTTCCCGAACCTGAGATAGTTTACCCGGTAAAGCAACTCTGAAAATTCTTTGGGATACTTGTAACAGTTTGAGGAAAACAAGGTTTTTTCTACTATCTAGGGACTAGACTTGAATTTCTATTTCTATCTAGAATCAAGACTCTTCTGTATAACTAAACACCAAAATGAGAACACCCTCAGGCCTGCTTTTCCTATCATGAAATTGGATTGCCGGGGGCTGTAAAGATGGAAGTTTGTCCCAAAGACTTAACATTTTAAACATTAAAAACATAAATAGACAGCTGCACAGATCAACTCAGCAGACTAGATTTGCTGAGTATACATAGATACCGGGTGCCACATTTCTGGTCTACATGCTTTGGTTAAACCCCCTCTTTACTAATTCTCTCTCAGATGTCTATTTATGAGAAAAAAACAGTCAGGAAAAAACTGGAGAGAAATGTCCTGGTCTAGTCTTTTCAGCTATAACTCCAGCCCAGTTACTCTAGAGTTTGAAGATGCATCTGAATCCCCTGCAGCTGTAGTAGCAACATCTAATGCTTAAAAATGTCCTTTACATATGCCCTCCTAAAGAATCAAGTGTCAGTATTTTACTTCACTTTGAAAAAAAAATTAGTGAACTTGATCTCTCCTCATGTCAGTTTGATGATAGAGCATGATTTCATTTGGACTAGGTTATAAACGCTCAGATGAGTATTAATAACAGACTGTTTTAAAAGACTTATTTATTTTTATTTATGTGTGTGAGTACCCACAGGGGCCAGAAGAAGGCAATAGATCCCCCATGGAATTGAAGTTATAGGAAGTATATGGGCACTGGGAACTCAACTTCAGTCCTCTGCAAGAGTAGCAACAGGTCTTAACTGCTGAGTAATTTCTCAAGCCCTAATCATAAACTTTTTAAAATCCTGCTAATTATAATACATTAGAAATTTCTAGAGAGTCTGGGCATAGTGGCATACAACTGTAATCCCAGCCTCACGGACACTGAAGCAGGGTGTCTCTAACAATAAAGAAAATTAATAATAAAATGGATTTGGGCTTCTGAGCCTACAAGGTATCAGATATAATTGTTTAATTTTAAAAATTTAAGCCTATGGAAATGGTAGTTGGCTAACCGTAGTAAGCTGATTATTGTCAATTTTAGTTCCACACTCAGTCATGATGTGTTCTCTTCTAGTTCCGAGGATACAATATGGGCGATGTACCCATCCAAATCTCAGGGGAAAATTACTATCTGTATCCATCTGATGGAGGGCAGATTGAAGTAGAGAAGACCACGTTTGAACGAGGTACATGTGTAAGAGCTGTTAATGTCATGGAAGATGTTCCTGCCTTTAAGATCAGCACGAGCCTTTGTGCTCTCCTGAGTGTGGTGGGTGACTGCCCACTCCATTCATGTTTACATTACTTTACATTTTCAGAGTTCACGTGCTTCTGCTATAATTGGGTCTGCAAGGAATTAGCCAACTCAGAATTTGCCCTAACTTGTTGATAGGAACATCCTAATTGTTATAAATATTTAAGTACTTATACATTAATGGTAGATGGTATATTATCATCTATAATAAGTAAATAGGTTAATTAATAATATTAATTACAACACATTCTGTCATGTTAGAGAGTAAACATATGCTTTGAGTTTCTGGCTTGCGCTGTGCAGCACAGTGCTCAGGGGACCTGCCACTGGTATTTTAGCTCTTACCGAGACTTGCATATGTGAACAGTTTATATAAATTTCAGATGGTTCATAGAAAATACAGTATTTTCATCTTAATCCTATCAATCTTAAGAGACACCAAAGCCACAGTTGAAAATGTAAGGCTGGATTTAAAAGGGGGATGGAAGGGAGAGGTGGGGAAAGCAAATGAGAACACTGGTAAGAGAGAGTGGACTGTTAGAAATGGCTTATGACCTGCAGAGTAATGATAACTGGAACACACACATAATTATGGCTGTCATCGTAGTGCCATAATCAGTTCTAAAGATGTCAGGTATGCTAAAACACATTTGTGACATCAGCACTCATGAGGCTGAAGCAGGAGAGTCAAGAATTTGAGGCTGGTTTGAGATACACAAATACATATATGTGTGTGTGTATGCATTATATATTATTGTATATAAATAATATTCAAACTTCTCATGTTAATTAGCTCATTTGATTTATCAGAGTTGGGTAGTATTCACTACCTCAGATGATGTGTTTTCTCTGTGTGATTTGGTTTGACATGTGATGAGAAGGCCTGCAAAGACCTCCTTGTCCATCCGTCTTACACATCCTTGTATAGAGTTGCTGAGTCCCAGGCATTCTCAATCCCTGTCTGATTCTGTGCTGCATTCTACTAGTATTTTGTCAAGGTGCATGTATGGTATCTTCAATCAGCCCACCTTTCTATCCTATGTTTCTTATTCAGGCCCAACTTTTATCAAAGTGAAAGTAAAAAAAGATAAACACAATTTTATAATTCACCTGAAAGACCCAAAGGAAATTGTGAAAAAGAACAAGGAAGAGGATTACTCTTCAGAAGAAGAGGAGGAGGAAAAAGTTAAACAAAACGCTGAAATGAGTGAGTGTCTTTACCTTTGTGGTATAGCACGAAGTGCATCAGACCAGCCCCCAACAGAACCACACAAGCATCCCTTGCACTCAACACATGCAGATTTTACAGGTGCCGCCTGCAGCATTTGCTGTCCTGCTTACATTTGTCTTCCCTAATGTACCAAGCATAGATGTCGCATGCACAGCACATCTGCAGTTGGCCATTGACTGATCTTGCTGCTGCTCGACAGGAGCTCTGGTTCCAGTTTTTGTAGTCATAGCAAGGTGCTAGGCAAGCTAACCTGATAGAGCAGCACTGTGTGCAATGTCCATTCTGACCTTAATCTTGATTCGTGCAGACTTGACCTCAGCTTCTCTCCAGCTGATCTTGTCTGTGGCTTACTGGTCCCCGCACTGTAAGCAATGGGGTCTCCTTCTTGCGCTTCCCAATTGCTTTGCTTTATAACACCAATTTCTTAGGCTTCAAAGACAAGGTTTTAAAAAAAATCACTAATTTTGCCATGAGTTTATTACCTAAATAGAGACACGAGGTACAAGTGGCTGCCCAGCACTGTAAAACCTCCCGATAGTATCTCAAGGCAATGCCACCTGGAGCAATTAACTGCTTCTTAGCCAAAGTGGCATGAGTTATAACTGCACACGGAGATGAGTTAATGTTAAGAAAGTTTTCAAATCCACTTAGTGATAGGACTAATAACTAAGTCTTGCCTATAAGTTTAATTACACTGATACTTTCCAAATTCAAGAACACAATGCTTGAGACGTTGAATGTACCCAGAAAGTTAGCACAGAAAACAATTTCATTTGAATAGCTCATTAAAATATATTAATTGGGGCTGGGGAAATGGCTTGGTTGGTAAAATTGTAAATGGCTGTGCAATCATGAGGACTCAAGTTCAGAACTCTTGCACCCACATAAAAGGCCATGAGCTTTGATACACACCTATAATCCAGCACTGGGAAGTGGACATGGCAGTATCCTTATTGCTCACTAGCCAAGCAGTCTAACCAATGAGTGAGCCCCAAGTTTAGTGAGAGACCCAGTCTCTAACAATAAAACAGAGAGCAATAGAAGACAGCACCTGAGGTCCACCTCTGGCCTCCACACATGCACAGACCAGTTCATGCACAGCTGTGCTCATCCACACACACACATGTATAAACCATACATACTCAGTATATATGTATATATATATATATATATATATATATACACTTATATATATATTTGAAATATTAAAAGAAGCTAATAGTTCTAATTCTACCACTTCCATGATACTCAGTGTTCAAAGTTTCTTTCTGTCTTAGTGTATCAATATAAGCATTTTCCCATTCACTAAGTAGTCTTTGAAAACAAGATTTTTAAATTATTTAATAATGTATCATTAATATACATGTATATCCCAGTTTATTAGTTAAATGATTTTATTTTTAGGTGATTTCTATAAAAGTTAATAAATGAATCTATATATAAGTCCATGATTTATTTAATAATGTCCTTTTTGCGTGGTTAAATAACGGTTGGTGTTTAGCTTTACTGCTAATAAACCTGATTATCTTTTGTTTGCTAAGATTACCATGTGTTCATTTCAGCTTTAATTTTCTCCAGGTTCGAGCTAAGATCTGGTTCTGGATGATGCATAGACTAAGAATAGATTTGATATTTGTAGAGCAGTGTTCCATAGAAGAGCAGAGAGTATGTGAGAAAGACTGGACATGGCCTGCATGTCCTAAAGTGTTCACTGTCTGGCCAGTTTCAGAAAAAGCGTGTTGGCTTCTGATGTGAGCAGCCTCAGCAGATAAACTGGCAGAAAAAGAAGAGCAGTGCCTGCTGCCTGCGAGCTGTGCTCGCTTCTTGCCTCTTGATGGCGGTTTCTGTTGTGACCCATTTCGTTTTACTGCCTCAGTCTCCTCTGATGGGATCTGTGGGAGCATGTGCCCCACATGCCTGGTCTACCCGAGTCTGGCTTGGTTATGGAGCTTGTCTTGCCAGGCTTTTCCCTGTGGGCTGCTCCTTGCTGTTGCAGCATCTTACAGCTCCTGAGGTCTGAGGAGATTTCAGCTAGGGGCTGGACTTCAGTTCTTCATTAAATGTTTTGGCGCACCTTCCTTCATTTGTTCCTTGTTTCCCCCCATACTGCAGTTTGTAAGATTTTGCCTCCCTATCACTTACATCTTCTCCCTAACTTGTTTGTGTTTAAATGCTTCCCCCGGACTTCAAGATGTTTGGGTTTTGGTTTTTGTTTGGGGGTTTATTTTTTGCTTTTTTTGTTTTTTGTTTTGTTTTGTTTTGTTTTTCCACTTGATTTTCCTAGAAATCAAGTTGAATCTTAACCATGACCACCACTCACTTTCACTTCATTTGTTGAACACTGAACAAGGTTTAGTTGGGAACAATGTTTTTAAATCACAGAAAATACTCTGTAAAACATCTGTATGCATTTAAAACTCCAAGTACTTCTATTTTCCATAATTTGTATTTTGCTGAACATGTGTTCTAGTTGGCTTTGTTAACTTGATACTGCACATTCGAATTTCTACCATGTCTTTTCAGGACACAATAGTTCTTTTCTTTATTCTTTGTGTGCATGTGCATGCGCACGTGTGTGTGTGTGTGTGTGTGTGTGTGTGTGTGTGTGTGTGTGTGTGTGTGTGTGTCTCACTAGGAATTAAAACTAGAACCTTGCATGTTCTAGAAAGTGTTCTACAACTGAGCTATGTTCCCAGCCTATTTCATACCTTCTTATCACTAAATAATACATGATTATCTGGGTATTCCAGTTTATTTATCCTCTGTCCAACTGGAGGACACCTTGCATGTGTCCGCATTTGGGCAATTATGAATGAAAATGCCATGCTTATCCATCCATGCTTTTTTGTGAGGGCATACATTTTAACTACTACAGATAATAGCAGGGAACATGGCTGCTGAGTCATATAGTAAGAGAGAGAGTAGTGTTCTAAGGATCCACCAAACTGTCTTTCAGCACTAAATGTGAGCTTGGTTGTTCCAATCATCCCAGTCTTCAGTGTTATCTCTGTTTGGGGTTTTCTCCATTCTGACAGGTGCCTAGTTTTACTCATTTTTTTAATTTGCATTTCCCTGATGACATGCGACACTGAACCCCTGTTCATGTGCTTATTTCTTATCTGTGTGTCTTCTTTGGTTAGGTGTCTGTAGAGGGCTTTGGGATGTTTCTTCATCAGCTTATTTGCTATTGCTGGGTAAGAGTTCTTGTATGTTTTATGTAACAGTCCTTTGTCAGATGTGCCTTTAGCAAACTTGTAGCATGGATCCTAAAGGGTCTTATTAATAAAAAACAAACCTGGTGCTGGGTATTGGGGTGAATGTTGGAAGATCAGAGAAGCAGAACAAGCCACAGCTTCCTCACCTCACCAATTCCTCAGCTGATCCTGTTTCCTCAGACTGGATGCCTCTCAGCTGAACTGTGCTGCTCAAAGCCTAAAAGCTTAACCAGCCTAGTTCCTGGTTCTCATGCCTTATATACCTTTCTGCTTTCTGCCATCACTTCCTGGGATTAAAGGCTCACTTCCTGGGATTAAAGGTGTGAATCACCATGCCTGACTGTTTCCAGTGTGGCTTTATACTCACAGAGATCCAGATGGATCTCTGCCTCCCAAGTGATAGGATTAAAGGCATGTGTGCCACCATTTTCTGACCTCTTTATCTAGTGGTTGTTCTGTTCTCTGACCCCAGATAAGTTTATTAGGGTACACAGTATTTTGGGGAACACAATATCATCATATTTCCCCTTTTTTGTCTAAAATTTTAAAAAGCTTATAGCTAATACAAGAAAAACTATATCCAATAAGTACATACAATACATACAGTCAAGAATTATATTAACAATGTCTAGTCCATTAACATTTGACAGATTCAGATGAAAAACTCCATTATATATATTAACAATGTCCAGTCCAGTACATTTGATAAACTCAGACAAAAAATTTCATTACTTATCCTATGTAAAACAAGTAGTTCCTTTTTAAAAGTAGATTCAATAATCTCCCTTTTTATCTTATCATATCCATATTCTCTCTTTTTTCTTTTCATAATAGATTCAATAATCTACCTTTGGTCATTTTTATATCTTCCCCTTTTTCTTTTTAGAGTAGATTCAATGATCTATCCATTTATCCTATTATTTCTTTATCTTTTTTCTCAGAGTAGATTCAATGATCTACCTCATATCTATATTCTCTTTTTTCTTTTTCTTTTTTTTAAACAAAAACTCTGAATCTAATCTCCTTGTTGAGCTTTTTTCCTGACCATTAATAATTAACAACTTGTAACCAACCATCATAAACAATGACAATATCCATAACTCATTAAACAACCAAAAGCCTCCCATCCCACCTCTTGGAAATGTGGGTGTCATTTTATTAAAATTACTGCCTGCTTTCTGGGGTTGAAGACATCTTTAGGGAATCCTGAAAAGAAAACTTTTGGGTTAATTGTCAAGTCCTGGGAGAGGTAGCTGTATCATTTGTTGTCCAGTCTCTGAATAATGGGAAAATGTAGGGCTTGTCTCAAGTCCTTGCTCGAGTTGTCTGTCAGGTTGGATCATCTCAGCTAACAATCTTGAAATCATCCTGAGCAGTTTGTAGTCCAAAGCTGATCTTTTCCATGGTGTTAATCAGCTTAATGGCTTTACCATAGTCCATGTGAAATCATCATTGTGGGGTCCCATCATTCTTTTGAAGATTTCAAAGTTGCTGTTAGGCGTGGTCATGGTTCCCTGTAGAATTTTTTTTCTTTATTTTCTTTCTTTTTTTTTTTTTTTTTTAATGCCTCCTCTGTGGTTTGGAGCAACCACAGTCTGATAAATGTCTGTCTCTTGGAACCATGAATGTTCTTCCCTAGAAGAGAATATCTTCACAGCAGTTTCTCCCCACCATTTGTCTTGCCAAACTTTTCCAAATTGACTTTTGCCAATGCTTTCTTTTAACATGATGGTCCGGGCAATTCTTCTCTGAACAAGCAGCAATAAGCCCTTTGTCCCAGGCAGTAGCATCTCCGGAGTCACCAACATGATGAGAAGGAGCCAGCAACTCAGAGCAGCAGCTGCTGCCTCAATGGTCCCACCGCCACCATTTGTGGCTTGGCCGAAGCTTCTCCTTAGCAAGCCTCCTAGGCTGGCATCAAATTTGGGATCCTTCTGCCTCTGCCTCCTTCAGTAAATCCAACCAGTGTGCCACCACAACCGGCAATGTGTAGCTTGGGTCTGAGCTGGGGCCTGAAAGGCCACAGGCAAGTAGCTTTTTCAAGAATTCATACCACGAACGTTGGGCACCAGATGTAGCATGAATCCTAAAGGGTCTTATTAATAAAAACAAACCTGGAGCTGGGTATTGGGGTGAATGCTGGAAGATCAGAGAAGCAGAACAAGCCATAGCTTCTTCACAGATTGTGAATTATGGTTTCTTTCTCATGAAGCATTACCCTTTTCTGTTGTTGTCCCACTGGGTATTTAAAAATTCTCAGTCAGGAAGTAATCTCTTCATGGATTAGAGTATTTTAACCCAACACTGTCCTGTTTTTATTATATGATGATGGAGCAGATAATAAAATGGAAATAAAATAGAAAGTTTGTGATCCTTCACATATGCCTCAAGAATGTGCATTTTAACAAATTTTCTTTTAAAACTTATGCTTGATTAAAACCATTTTCAATTGTGTTTAAAAATATAAGGGATTGTAAATGTAGGGATTTAAGAAAGTGTTTTTAAATGTGAAGAAACTTGGACTGACCTGGTGGTTTTCATTTGAAAAGTCATGTGAATGGTCTCAGATTGATAACCAGCATATGGCTAAGCCATTAACTGGTTTATATCCTTTCTTCATTTTGACCCAAAGCCCTTCAAACAAGAGTCTCACGTTCCACCCCTGAAACTCTGCTTCACTTCCCTGAGTCCTTGGTAAGAGCCAAATCAATTATTTTTTAAATTGATGGTATTAGAATAGCTAAGACCCCATTCTCAGAATTCCCACTGAATTCTGCTTACACTTCTGGAGAAAAATGGAAATATATCCTTGATACAATTTTGTCTTTTAGAAAGACAGCAGGCAAAGAATGAAGTTGTCAGCAAGTTTGGATCATTTTCCGCCACCTTAGAAAATGGAATCTGCCTCTCAATAAGTTACTATGGGGCAAACGGGATGGCACCAGGTGAGATGAACACAAGGCACACCACAGGGGAAATGTCCCAGGATGGCGGTCCCTGACATCCTCAGCTTGTACACTTGTCAGCAAACTAGCCTGTTCTGATTTAAAGCTTCACATAGTTCTTTCCCTGCAATGTGGAGATACGTGGTGTATGGAATGTGTGTATGTGGCGGGGGGGGGGGGGGTGTGGGGGGGGGTGCATGCGCACATGGATGTGTACGCGTACAGTTTTTCCTCCACATCAAATAGCAGTGCTTTCACTTTCAAATTCCTTTTATCATTTGTGTAATCTTTTACATAGTCACTTCTGCACACATATGTATATTCTGATCATCTTTATTAACTAGTCCATGAAAGTGATTCTGTAAGTTTGGTGCAAGGAAAACATGATCTTCCGGGGTGTCCTCTTGGGTTTCTACAGAATAATATTTCTATGAGTCCTGTGATAGTAGAACTTCAGTGCCAGTGTCCTTCAGAACACTGGTCTAAAAGGAGCTGTTCATTGGATATCTTGGAGCATATCTCGGCTCCACTTTCAAGAAACGAATTTTCCAACTGGAAGCTCTTTCCTTTCAAACCACAAAATATTATGTCACTTTACCTAGAACCAATTAAGAAATCTGTGGATCCCTACCAACTGTAAAGAGATCTAACTATAGGAGGTATTTTTTAAACATTGCAAAATCAATACGTAATCCCTCTTCCATCTAGCTTTAAAACTCTATGCTGATATAGATTATAGTGATCATTGTACCTCTTGACTGTGCACCTCTTCTGCAGATTACCATGAATCATCATACCCTTGTTTCCTAAAAGTTTGAAATGTCTCTAAAACCACACCAAGAGGTGGTTAAGAGCAGAAATATGGGTCTGGAGCTGAGAAGAAAGGACATGCCTACTATGGCCATTGTAGAGTCAACACATAAGTGGCATTTGGAGTCCTCGAAGTGAGCAAGATAGATAACATCTAATATATGCACAGATCAGATGGCATATAACAGTCAAATAGTATTTCACACACTTACCTATCTGGGCCTCCTCCCCTGTGAACCTGATTCAGTAGGTCAGAGGAAGACTTGGGCATTTGTTTAAATTCTGTGAGTAATTAGTGTGGTGGCCACTTGAGAACATAGAGAACCTGGGACCTGGAAGCAGCTGCAGGATTAAAATGTATGAATGAGTTGGGGGGTGGGTATTAAAAATTGACCAGAAAGGTACGTAGAGGCCAAAGAAGAGTCATGCTGGATTTTGCAGGAGAACAGATGACAAGATAAAAGGAGTCTTCTGGAACACACACACACACACACACACACACACACACACACACACACTCACACACACAGTATCACTGTTCATGGCCTACAAGAAAACTACTTCACTCATCTTAGACAAAAATAATCTATGTCTTTGTTGGATTTCCTTGTTTGTGTTAGCTTGTGTTTAATGTGACCTCGGGTTCTGTTGTCTCGGTGCTGGTCTTACTACTGTGAATCTAGGACTTTCAGGATTTTTTATGAGTTCTATTTCACACATAAAGAGAACATTAGTAGAGTGCACAACAGCTAGGAAGGCGAAGATATGTGAGGCAATGACTATCAACCACACTAAAGCATTAAGTGTTTCAGATTTTCTAACTATGATCTGATTTTCAAGATAACTATGTTTTCTCTGAAATATATCCGAATGGCAAAACATGATTCACATGGTAAAAGTTAATGCCAACTGGAACCAAATTTTTAGATGTGTCATTTAACAAGCATGTGAAATATGAATATTTAATTTTCTTGTTTTCTCCTTTCTCTGTTTCTAGAGGTTACAGATCCCAATTTGGACACAATGATGAACATCCCCTCAGCTCTGACTGCAACTGTGATTCCCACTATAGTGACAGTTCCTCAAGGCAAAGGGAAGCCGAAAGGAAAGGGCAAAGAGAAACCCAAAGAGTTCGTTATTGAAGAGGAACATCCAAAAGAAGAAGAGAAGAAGGTAGATGAACACGGCTGCAGATTTCCAACCTTTCTACCTCACTGTGACTTTTAAAAATTGAAATGAAATTGCACTGTTTCCCTATACTCTTTCCTTCCTCCAAGTCCTCCCATGTCTCTTCCCAACCTCTCTTTCAAATACCTGGTCTCCTCTTCTTTAATTATTGTCACACACACACACACACACACACACACACACACACACACACACACCCCACATACACACCAATATGGTTGCTGGTTTCCTCAACACTACCTTAATCTCTTTTAACTACTATTTCAAAATATTGTAGACTAAGTAATTCACAAACAGTAGAAATTAATTGCTCAAACTTAGGCTGGGAAGTGCAAAGGCAGGTGCTGGCCATCTCTATGTCTTGTGAGAGCAAGTTCCTGCAGATGCTACCTTCTGTGTTCTGCCACTTTATAGAAAGAGTGAACCTTTGCCATGCAATGCCTTTTTATAAAGACTTCAATCTCAATCATGAAAGCCAAACCTTGGGATTTAATCAGTTACTCAAAGACCTATTTAATCCCATCATTTTGAGCATCAAGTTGCACCATCTGAGTTTTGTTGCTAGAGTTTTTCTGCCTGACCCACAGTCAGGACAAATCTCTCTCACCCGCCAGTCCCAAGCCGCTCAAACCCGATCAAGTAAACACAGAGACTTATATTGGTTTCAAACTGTATGGCCGTGGCAGGCTTCTTGTTAACTGTTCTTACAGCTTAAATTAATCCATTTCTATTAATCTATACCTTGTCACGTGGCTTGTGGCTTACGGGTACTTTACATCTTCCTTGTCCTGATGGCGGCTGGCAGTGTCTCCCTCACCCAGCTTCCTGTTCTCTCAATTCTCCTCTCTGTTAGTCCCACCTATACTTCCTGCCTGGCCACTGCCAATCAGTGATTTATTCATTGACCAATCAGCAACACATTTGACATACAGACCATCCCACAGCAGAGTTTAGGAGGATGCAACATAGTATTGCCCATATTCTACACATCCAAATAGGGGCACCATTCAAATCCCAATTCAGTCCATTTGCTCAATAAATCTTTTCACAGTGACCTCTGTTAACTTCAATGCTGCCTTCTCTCAGGGAAAATGTTACATTTGATACTATTCTTTGTCACATCTGGTTATATGCCAGTTAGCAAGTAGAGTAAAAGTTTGATGACCGTGAAGATTCTTGCATCATTTTTAGAATCATTTGCAGGGTCTCCTTACTTGCAGTTGTATTGTTTGACAAACCCTTGCTTGAGCAAAATAAAGGTGTCTCATTTAGAAAATAACAAGCTCTTATTCATGTACAGAATAATTTACAGGAAGAAGTAGAGCCAGAGATCGTTGTGCAGGAAGCTCCTTATGTTCCCACCTTTCAAAACCTAAATGTGTCTTGCCCCAATGGGCTCCTGCTGACCTTCATTGGGCAAGAATCTACAGGTGAATGTTAACTGGGGTGGGCAGGGAGGCATGGGTCAAAAACTCACACAGAAAATTTCACCATTAAAAAGTGTGTCTTTCCTTACCAGTTATACTTATTGGTAATGAACAATGGGTAGTTTTCAAGTAATGAGCATAACAATAATGATCATTTTTCAACCACTTGCTATGATGAAGCACTGTCAAATTCCTTAAAATGCATGTAAAAACACAAATTTTATGACACAGGTACTGATCACACTCCATCTTATAAAATACAGAAGTTGAGACTTCTGGAGGTGCAGTAATGTGTCCAAGGTCACCTGACTCCTAGGAGGCAGAGGTGGGAAGTTATTCTTGGTCTAGTGATGGTAAATGCAGCTTTCTCAATGGCTTTTATGTGGTCCTGTCTTCCTTCATACAATGAGTATGAAGAGAATGAGAAGAGTGGACATTAAGCAAATAGAGAAACCCTCTCCCCATCCCATAATTTTTATATAGTTTGTTACTTCTGTTGGTTCTAAACATGGCTTCTTACTTATTTGGATGAATACATAAGTACAATAAATACTTTGTTAACCTGGCGAGAGCTACATCTGGGATTGAGTCTGAGTCCATTCAGCAGTGTATAAGGATTCTTTTTCCTCCTATATCCAATGGTGTCATTTTTCATTTTCTTGATGATAACCATCTGGCTAGAGTAAGATGGAAGCTCAGTATAGTTTTTGTTTGCATTTTCCTAGTAGCTAAGCATGTTGAAGATTTTTTTCATGTATGTGTTCATTTGGAAAGTATCTATTCAGTTCATTTTCCCATTTGGTTGGATTACTTGCTCTTTTAGTTATTTCTGTATATCTGGAAATTGAGCCTCCATTAGACAAACCACCACAAAGATTTTCTCCCATCCTACAGATTCTCTCTTAACTCTGTTCATTGTTGCTTTGGCTGTATTTCAAGAAATAACAAGAATTGACAAATGGTATTGCATCAGATTGAAAGATATCCCATAGTACTTTGGTTTGGGGGGAAGGTATTTATCAAGTGCTTTTCTTCTTGATTACCAGGGAGCAGCAGAACACTGAGAATGGTCTGGATGGAGTTAGAGATGGAGGGTTGTTAATTTTGAAGGATGATGGATGAATTAGAAAAGGTTTGAATGAGGCTGTGTTTGAAGGAGGTTGCTTAGGCCTGTGGCTCTGAGAAACTAGGGGATACCAGAGCATTGTCTACCATGGAGCCAAACCTTACCCAGAGTAGCATGCCTTCAGAGAAAATGGAATCACTAAGACATTGAAATTCTGCTCCCAAATCATTTCACCCTACATACTCTGGGCTCTAGACTCTGGACTCTAGAGTATGTACATACACTAGAAAGGATGTACTGTTTACTATGTTATTGAAATGGCCTTGCTCACTACATTGGAATGGAAAAGGTCAGCAAAGAACCAGTTTGTTGGATGATGAGTCATGACTGGAAGGAAACTTCCCTATTCCTGGAACACAGATACTAGAATAAAAACAAGAAAGAAGATAAAAATCCCAGCCCCAACTCACCCACCAATAGCTTTATTCTCTTTTGTCTCTTAAGCTCGTCCTGTGGTAGATGAAGAGCCCACCTGGGACATCATGATCCGTCAGAGCTACCCCCAGAGGATGAAGCACTATGAATTCTATAAAGCAGTGATGCCACCTGTGGAACAGGAGGCATCAAGGGTTATCACCAGCCAGGGCACCGTTATCAAGTATATGCTGGATGGATCCACACAGGTCTATAGTATTTAAATGACCTTCCCCACGGCAAAGTAAAAGACAATTGAACTATGAGTAAAGAGAAACACTACAGCACATGGGAGGCACAAATAAAATGCAAGGGTACCTTAAAGTGACAAATGAAAAGGAGCATAGTGAAGGCGGGTGCTGTCTATGAAAGCCAGGATGCAAATAATATATATGGTGTATAGGGAAGGACTTCTCTAGACAGACATTACACTATCAAGAGCCACGAATAAGAAACAAGACTAGGCATCTAAGAAATCCCAAGAAAGTAAATGACAGATTCAGTATTTTTAAATCACCTAACAATAAATACTTGAACATTAAATGAGCAAAAATAATATAGACAGAGACTCAAGAAGTTAACGTTCTATTTAAAAAAAAATTGACTGCTATGATGACAGTGAGATATCTCAGTGGGTAAGGGCACCAAGTGTGATTGCCTGAGTTTGATCTCCAGAACTCATATGTTGGAAGGAGGGAAGAGACTCTGGAAAGCTGACATCTGGTCTTCATATATGTACCATGACATACACAGAGTGGGGTACAGGTAGGGATAGAGAGGGGAGTGAATAAGTAAAATATAGTTTAAAAATAAGTATAAAACTGCTGTGGGAAAAATCAAGAGTTCTAAAAAATTAAAAGCCGGCCGGGCGGTGGTGGCGCACGCCTTTAATCCCAGCACTCGGGAGGCAGAGCCAGGCGGATCTCTGTGAGTTCGAGGCCAGCCTGGACTACCAAGTGAGTTCCAGGAAAGGCGCAAAGCTACACAGAGAAACCCTGTCTCGAAAAACCAAAAAAAAAATAAAAAATAAAAAATAAAAGTAATTGTGAATGGTCAAGTAGTAAGGAGGGTGACTTGCAAGAGAGAACCAAGTTAAGAGGTATGGAAAGGTAATATATGCCCTAGGATTTCCAGAAGAAAATAATGAGAATGAAAGGAGAAATATAATTTAGAATATGACATGTGAAACATTTCTAGGGCTTAAAAGCATACTTCCAATTCATCCCAGCCACCAAGTGCCAGTCTGAATTGATGCTAATTTAATCTTGATACTTAGGACTGCACAGGTAGCCTGCAAAGCTCCTGAGGAGACCAGGAAGAATCAGATGAGAGTCACAGAGGCAGATGACTTCCTTGTCAGACTCAAGGGAGGCTGTGCATATGGGTACTCATAAGGGTATCTGTGATACCTAGAGATGGCAGACATCCTTCACAGAGGGTAACAGAAATCAGGCATCAAAAATATAACACATTTTAAAACATAATTGTTTGAATATTATTCATCCATATGGTTTTTCAATTATATAGAATAAGGGTGAAGACTAGAAAAAATATATGAACCCAATGAAAGGTAGGAAATAGAAACAAGACAGAGGTGGGTAGAGAATATGAAATCATATTCTTTGTTGTCTCCAGGTCCGAATCTCCCCTCTGATGGCACTTCTGGTGTAGAGCATGGAGGTCTGCCGTCAACCTTTCTTCCTTAGATTATTTTGAGCCCAAAAATATTGGACACAGTATTCATTGTGGACTGGCCTCCTCTTGGCTTCTGAGAATTCTGAGACCTAGTTTCCCTTTCAGATTCTCTTTGCAGATGGTGCTGTGAGCAGAAGTCCTGATTCGGGTCCTGTTTATGTGTCTCCTGATATGTCTGCAAGCCCCCATAATGGAGATTTGGTGGACTCGGCTTTTCAGCCCAAATCAGAAATAGGACCATCTGAGATTGTCATTACCAAGAAAGGTGACCAATGAAGTTTCTTGACTTGCTGAACTTAGTAGTTTTCAAATGCTTAACGGGTGTTCAATATTATTATGATACTGCTCATCTTTCTAACACATTCATATATATTCATGTATATGTATATACACATATGTATATGTGAATTTTCATTGCCGACACAGGATTGCTTAGTATTTCATGAACTGCTTTTTCCTCTGTATAATAAATATTGCATATTTTCCAATGCATAGCAGTCTCCTATGTCATTATACCCTCTTCCACATTAGCTGTACAGTCTGAGGTAGTGTTTGAGGGAGTTGCTAATAGGATAATACCAAGATTCTGAATCAGCATCCCTGGGGTGCTATTGATCTTTCCTTCAAGTTGAGACAGAGCCCCTCAGATGCACTCATGAGGTTTCCATGTAACAACTTCCATAGCAGAAAGGAAAAAAAGCAAATTCAAGAGTCTGTGTTCACAGAAGACTCCTGACTCTGGCCCTCATCCTCCCTGTGTTTGTCATGGGCTGCACCTGGCTGGGGTCCAGGGCGCCAAAACAAAGAACCAACATTTTGTGCCTTGTTTTCTGGCTGCCTTGTGAGGGTTGGAGTGTAGGGGTGTTAGGTAATAGTTGATAGTGTCTGCAGTAGTTGACATAAAGATTGCTGCCCATAAAATTTCTGTTTCTACCCCTCCTACTACCACAATATGCAAGCAGATGCTTCCTCACTCCCATGACAATGCCAAATATTATTTTTAAGGGTCATTCAGATCAATAACTAATTAGTGAATCTTGTTATTATTTGATTAATAGTGAGGTTGAATATTCAACAGTGTTTATTGAGTTTAGTCACAGGAACTTCCACAAGAATTATTAATTTTTAGTTTTAATATTATCTATCTTGTCCATTGTAACAATTTCTTTGAAATTTTTTGAATTATTTAAGTCTCCATCTATATTTATTTTCAAATCTCCATAGTGTTCCTAGCTTATTTTAATCACTGATTCTTAATTGCTGAAATATAATTTATAACCTAATATATGGTCAATAATTCAAATCTATGCTTTAAAACAGCATACATCATGTAGTTATTTGGTACGGTGTTCTCTTTATATTTATTATTTAAAACTTGCTAGTTGTGTTTTCCAGATATACCTGAGTTTAGCAACCTTTCTGTAAAGGGCAAGATGGTAAATCTTATAGACTTGGCAGGCCATGTGTTCTCTGTCACAATTACTCAGCAATTCTGCTGGAGCATGAGAGTACTTTTTGATAATACATAATTCAATAAGCCTTGAATCTGTTGCATCCCAATGAAAACTATTTATGAACACTGAAATTTGAATTCGGTATTGTTTCCATGCATCATGAAATACTTTTTACATTCCTTCTAGCTGCTTAGAAATATGAGGTGTCATTACCTCACAGACTACACAGAACAGACTACAAGCCTCGCTTGTAGATAAATGGCCAGCCCTTACCGTGTGTCCTCGCACGCTTTTACTCTCCCCGCCAGTTTATTCACCACGTTTACATTTACTGCAAGGAGGGCAGCACCTCCTCGGTGCTGTGTTCCTTGTCCTCTCGCATTATTTGTGAGCGAAATTTGTCTCTTTAACGGTTCTGTCAGATTTTCCTTCAAATAGTTCAGTAATATAATTTTAAATACAGTTTTAGAATTATTCTTTGTGGTGAGTTTAACTTGTCATCATTTGACAGTGTTGCTTTCTACTTGAATTAGGAGGCTCCCCACCTCCCCACCCCGCCCCCATCCTACAATGCCTCTTTGCTTAGGTTGTTGTACCTCTGCTATCCATTGTTCTATGAAACTTCACCGACAGGACTTTTCCAGTCTCATGTTCCTCTTTCTATGGCATGTGCGTAAATGTGTCTCTTATATGCGGCATGTAGATGGGTGTTGTCAAGGCTAAATTTGAAAGTTTCTGTTTTTTGAGATTTTAATTTATTATCATATAACTGATATTTCCTGAAAAACTCATTATACTGTCCTAATTCTCAAATGACAGTTTCACTGAGTGTGGCATTCTAGACTGATGTTTGACCTCCTCTGCACTCATTTAAAGATGGCTGTTAGCCTAATTCCTACTGCTCTAAAGATCATCTGTCCTCCGATCCTTCTTCATTTTTTATAAGGATTCAAATACAATCTAACTATGTGTGGGTTACTGTTTATTCACACAAGTGGGAATGCATTAGGCATTTTGAATCTGTAGTAAGTGTCTCTTGCTGATGCTTAAATGTCCCAATAATTATCTCATCAAATATTATTTCCATCCACATCTTTTTCTCTTTTTTTGTAATTCTCATAAAACATTTTAGAGGCCTTTGACCTCTTATTCCTTACTTCTGGGGTGATGAGTATTGGGACAATCACCTTCAGTCTAAATCATTGACTCAAGTCTATATTTGAAATCTCTTCTAAAGTATATTATATATTCTATTAAAATCTCATGTTAGGGGGCTGGAGAAATAACTCTGTGGTTAAGAGCACTGGCTGCTCTTCCAGAGATCCTGAGTTCAATTCCCAGCAACCACATAGTGGCTTACAACCATCTGTAATGGGATCTGATGCCCTCTTCTAGTCTGCAGGCATACATGCAGACAGAGCACTCATACCTAAAATAATATATAAATAAATAAAAATTTGTCAGGCAGTGGTGGTGCATGCCTTTAATCCCAGCACTTGAGGCCAGCCTGGTCTACAGAGTGAGTTCCAGAACAGCCAGGGCTACATAGAGAAACCCTGCCTTGAAAAACTAAAAGAAAAAAAAAATCCTCGCATTAATATGCTTAAAATTCAGTTGTTACCTTTTTCCATATATATTTTCACTTATTTTATTTCTAATCTGCATTCTCTGTTTTTATTAAATTTTTTAAATAAAAATATAATTACGGGGCTGGAGAGATGGCTCAGTGGTTAAGAGTACTGGCTGCTCTTCCAGAGGACCCAGGTTCAATTCCCCGCATGCACATAGTGGCTCACAACTGTCTGTAACTCCAGTTCCAGGAGATCTGACACCTTCACACCAATGCTCATAAAATAAAGTTAAATAAATTTAAAATATATACATATATATAATTACATCACTTCTCCTTCCCTTTCTTCCTTTCAACCCCTTGTTCCCCCACATGCCTCTCAAATTGATGGTGTCTATTTCTTTGATTATTGCTAATACATATACATGTAAATGTACAAGTATATACATACAATCTGCTGAGTCCATCTAGTATGGCTTATATATGTGTATGATTTCAGGACTGACCCATTGGTATTAGACAACCAATTAGAGTGCTCAACCCTGGAGAAGTCTGGTTGCCCCTCTCACAGCAGTCACTGGTTGCCTGTAGTTCCTCATCTTGGGGTAGGGTCCTATTATGTTTCCCCTTTCCCAATTAGCCTTTCTATTGCTATTATCATCATTCAGCTCTTGTTTAGGCAGCCATATGGCTGGGGTATCATGAGTATGGCTTGCTGTTCTTTCTAGGAGACAAAATCTAACAGTAGACTGTGATCTTCTGTCATTTCCAGTGGTTCTACCCACTCTTCCATGCTGTTTTCTGTGCCTTGTGTTGTAGATGTATTCCTGAGGACTGGACTCCCCCCAGTCTGTTGATCACTGTGGTATGACTTTTTATGGTTTTCTGTAATCGTCTCTTTGCTATAAAGAGAAGATTATTTGAAGTGGGGTGAGAGATATATTTATCTGTGGGTATAACGGTTTTAGAATGTTATTAGGAATTACATTCGTTTAGTAAAGTGGTGGTATATGTTCTCTTCTAAGACCCATAACCTCACTAGCCCCTGATCATTGAGTAGGTTTCTAGTACCAGGCATGATTTCCCTCCTACTGCATGAGACTTAAGTCCAATTACACAGCTGTTGGTTACCACCAAGATATGAATGTCACTATTGAACCTTTAGGTATCTCTTACCATGTTGGTCATTGTTGTAGTTCATAGACATTACAGCTGGACAGGACTATTGACTGCTTCCCTCCCTTGGCAACTTACATAATGCTTTCTCATAATACAAAAGCTAGCGTGCAGGAAGGAGGCTTTTGGGTTATATCGAGCTCAAATCTTCCATGCCCTCTGTCTAAAGTATGCAGTGTCTTAAGCAGTAGGGACTTACCTACATGAAATGTACAGGTAAATGGATGGAACTGGAAAACCTTGAGTGAGATAACCCAGACACAGAAAAACAAGCACCACATATTCTTCCCTTTCTAGAGTTCCCAGCTCCAAATCTTCAGATATGAGAATTTAACCTGGAGTAACAGAAACCTGGAAAGTAAAAGAACTGGAGAGCAAAAGGGCAATATAAAAATAGAAATGAGACAAACAAGGAGGAAGGCTCTAATTTGTGACTAGGAAAGGAGGTCAACCCAGAGGACAGAGGAGGGAGAATGGACAAACAACATCAAGGATGATTCATAAAGCCTCAAGGAATCATAGTACTTTATATTTAGCTAAAATTATATGATCTATATTTTGATGAAGTTATATCACTTGGGACGACAATGCTCCCCACAAGAGCAATATACTATCTAGCAAAAAACCCAGCACCAGGCATGAGAAACCTCCATTAGAGTTCGTGGTCAGGGTTGTCCAAGTAACTCCAGGCTATGGCTGTGGCCCCCTGTTGCTTCTCAGAGGTTGAAGGTAGCCTGCCTTCTCTTTATTCACACTTCCTGGCCCCATTCTACCCAGAATCTCATATTTTAGATTCTGTGCCTATTCAGATGCTTCCTCCGACTCTCCTTTGAAGAGCTTAAACTTCAGTGCTTTGGGGCTATTACGTGATTGTTTTTATTTCTTATTGCTTTAATTCTAAATTCTTTGGACTGATACAAATATAGCTGCATTCCTTTGAAAATAGTTTTGTTTCAGGAAGGAAAATATCAGTGCTTCTATTTTAACCCTAATATTAAATTATTATTCTGAGGGGTTTGAGAATGTCACCTAAGCAGTGGTCGTTTTCATACAGAGACCCACACAAGCCCTGCTCTTGATTATATAGCTGAAACATTTTTGCCTTCTGTACTCAGTGCCATATTTGAACATTGAAAACTTGCCTGGCAGTGCTGGGGACAGTAGAAGAAAGCATGCATTTATTCTGTAAATAATTCACACTTTCTTGGAGGCCAGCTCTTTGCGCTCTCCAGCTTCTGAGAGTGTTTCATGTTAAACTCCCCGGCACCAGCCTGAATGAGCTCTGGCTTTCATTCTTTCCTTAGTGCTATGCCACCCCAGTTTGAGAAGGACTCACAGGGCAAAGCCCTCTTCAGGCCAAGCTTCACTTCCTTGCGTCCTCCCCCACCCCTGGTCCTTGACTTGTGCTGACTATATCATTCAGTTATCAGTTCAGACACTTGTATCTAATAAATACTTTCTGGTAGTTTTAGTTATCTTCTGTGGAATTCTTTGTATCTAGTTGCTGGAAATGGAATACCAGCTGCACCTATTCCTCATGTCTGGTCACTGCCCGGTCTTCTTACTTCAACTATTTGTGCACTTAGTAAAGGAAGAAAGTAGTTATTTAAGATTTCAGAGTCTGCACATGATCCTTCCTGTGTGTTCTTCCAGCTCTCATATCCATCCTCATCCTTTCACACCTGAATTCTCCCATCTCTGTTGGCACCAACACTGTGTTTTTTTATATCTATTGCCATCTAGAATCTCTACTTCTCTAATATTTTCTGATTATTGCTCATACTTTCCTTATGACTAATTTTCCATATTCCTGCCAAAAGCGCCCAAGTTATCTTTTGACAATGTCACGATCCCTCTTAAATGTTTTCTGTAGGAAATCCCAAGGTCTGTAACATGCCATAAAGATACACTTTCACTGGATCCATGCCTCCCTCTCCAGTCTCGCCTCTCAACCAAAGTTTATCCCCTGACTAATAAACTGCTCGAGGGTGTCTGCACATAACATGCTGTCGTCACTCCCCTCCCCCATTCCATTATATTTCTTGTAGTCTCATGCTGGCATGACTTTTCCACTGCTGTCGACAAGAAAATAAGAGAACAAGGCAGGGGAAGAGAGGAAAGAGGGAGTAGAGAAAACACAGCACCCAGTATTTGCTCCCTCTTGTGGGGGAGGGTCTATGCATTTTCTGCAGCTGCGCCATGTTCCTCTCTGATGCTGTTGAGAAGGTATTAACAAGTTACAGACAAATCCAGGGGCAATAGGAGAGCTGAACTTACCTCACTTCTCTTCTTTAGTTCCTCCCATTCATTGAGTCCCTGTGCACTGAACTGAGATTTGTACTCCCATGCATGAACATTTTATGTTCTGGGTTTAGAGACTCTTCCCAGAATTAACAAATCCTTTACTCTCTGCTTGTAATGTATTACTAAGTCTGTGTTTATGTCATCATTGAGGCCCGATGATCAGAAAATCTGACTTATGAGTTTTCTTAGAAAAGTGAAAATCTACCAGGATAGAAAATTGAGACATTGGTAGCAGAGTCCCATGAGAAGATCTATGGTTCTATACATATTCCCCCAGATGTGGAGGAAGATAGAAATGGAAGCATGCATCTGATGGCTGTTGATGTAATGATTCAACTGTACAAAGTCATTTCTGCTAGTGAGAAGTCAAGGGTATGACTGGCTTGTGAGGTTCCCCAGATTCAGAACAGACAAGATAGAGGAGATTAAGGGTCTAAAAGACAGGAAGGAATAGATTTGATATGCAGGAGAAAAGTGAGGCACCAAAAAGTAGAATATAGACTACACAATCTTGGATTCGGGGATAAATAAGGAAGGTCTAAACTGTACAGAAATAAACAGAATTGATTTTGTTCCCCAAACAGCGAGCTGCATGTATGTGTGTCTTTCTGGAGGAAGGCGATGACAATTCAGCTAAGGTTTAGTTCCCAGACTGATCTATTTGTAGCCCAACTTTCTCTGTGGAAAAGTAATATAACTGATGACTATTGCTTTGGCTTTTCTATGTCAGTGTCTAAGTAAGTTTATGCTGTGTCAGGACTTAATGAACAATTTATGAAAGTGTTATAGTTACATTTCTCTGCCTAATTGTCCTTGAACATCAACAGGAAAAGGTCATAAAAATCAAACATCTGTGGCACATAAGAATGAAACCCATGATGCTCTCCCAGAGGTGACTCATACAGTAACTACTATGGATTCCCACGCTGGCACTTGGTTTACGACAACACCCAATGGAGATCAGATTGGCACCAAAGGACTACAGAAAATTGCCAACTTGAAACCATTTTTATCCTTCCAGGCTACAGATCCCATCAATGGAACGGTATGACAAACTAGAGCACATCACAAAAAATGTCTAAACCATTAAGACAAAAATGTCTAAACAAATTTATTAGAGTCCTGAAACAACATGTAGAAGAATGTGTGGTAAATCATAACTTTCAAATATTTGTTAGGTGGTAGGTGGGTAGGTGGATAGGTGGGTAGGTGGGTAGGTGGGTAGGTGGGTAGGTGGGTAGGTGGGTAGGTAGGTAGATGGATGGATTGGTGGGCCCATTGTCCAATCTAAAAATCACTGTGTAGTGTAGTGGCAAGCATACTGTTTTTTCTGAAATTCCTCTGTGTGTGTGTGTGTGTACATGAAATCATATTAGAACAAAATACCAACTTTTAATATGAGGTTCAGATCATGGATTTTTTTTGTTCTTTTTCTTTTCTTTCATTTATTTATTTAAATAAATAAATTTTGTTGTGGTTGCTGTTGAGATAGTCTTGCTGTGTAACCCAGGCTGGCTTTTAACTTGAACTTCTACCTTAGCCTCTGTAGTACACTGCAATGTTGGCTACCTCATGAATATTTTATACTGCTTACAGATAAATGTGATTAATGCCACATGTCTCTTTATGTCAAATATATTTGTATACCTGTTTCATCTCTGGGAATGAGAGGCTATACGTCCTTGTCCTACTTCTCTATAGCCCTCTGTAGTGAGTGATCAAAATTTGTTCATGACCTATGCCTTCAAAGAATCACACATTGCATAACTAAAGCACTCAACATCAGTAAACAACTGGACAGGGTGTTATTCAACAAGAAGAGTAATTGGCAAACAAATATCATAAAAGTTTGTCACCCAGCCATCAATGGTACCAGAGTTTGAACTATGACAGTGTGTTTTCAAAGCTCATACTCTCAGTTAGCTCATCATACAGCTGTATTTCTCATTATGCATTCCTGACTGAGATTATCAATGATACAATGAGAACCTAAAATAGAGCTCAGCATACATTTCTCTCCTAAGTTAAAATGTCTGCCTATCGTGATGATATGTGACAGTCACCTGTTCCCAGAAGGCCTAGAAAAACCTAGAGAATATATTCTCACATACAGACCACTGATCAAAACCAAATGTCCCCAATAGTTAGGGCAGTATACATCTAGAAAATTGAGAGTGCCTAATTAGTGGATATGTATTTTATAATCTACAGAACTGCATCAACAAGTTGGAATATCCAAACAAATACTGAGGTGGAGTTTGGGATATATAACATTTCTTAGGGATGCCATCCCTTCAAAGAAGGGGGAGGAAATGGTTGAATTGTAGTATAAACCCAACAAAGTTGTAATCCACCCAGCAATGATCTCACAGACAAGTGCTACTTGTCCTGATGTCTCAAGTCTGGGAGGAATGACTAGACCCATAGAACCCCGCCCCATTTGGTCTCTGGAAACAGCTACCCAGAAACAGTACAAGTCTAAGACAAAGTTGCTATCTTCTGAAGAGGCAAGTGTTAAATGAGCCTAGAGCTGGCATCAGTTTGCCGACTTCACTCTCCATGCTGGGAGTCTTCTCTTGAAGAAAGTTCTAGACCACATAACACAGCTTCCCCCACTCCATGCATGACACATGCACATGGCTTGGGAACTTTACCAGTGGTTTAGTCCATTCAGGTTGCTATAACAAAATGCCAGAGCCTGGGAAGCTAATACACAACAGAGATTCATTTATGGAAGCTCTGAAGGTGAGATATTTCAAATTAGAGTGAATAACCTCCATGGCCTGAGCACATAATTCTAGGTTGCAGACTGTCTGGTTTCATTGCAGCCTCACACAATGGAAAGAGATTCTTCCCTGGGGTGACTTTTATAAGCTTACTAATCTAATTAAAGAGGACTCTAGCTTCATGAGCATGTCATTTCCCAAAAGCCCCAATTCCTAATGGTCCCACTGTGGGAGCTGGGATTTTAGCATATCAGTTTGGGGGAGACAGTCAGTTCACAATAGCTGGTCAGTGATTAGCTATAGTCCACAAAGGTCTGGTTGTTCTTTCAGATTGAAGGAACTGCCAGAATTAGTTGACTGTTTCATGATTCCTACTCAGTCTATGTATCTAAAACCACTCAGTGGTGTTTCATTTCACTTAGGATAAAGTCTGAAGTCTCTCCCACTTGGTCTGTAGCCTCCCAGACTCCCATTATCTGCCCACTCCCTTTTGTCTCTCCGTATGCTTTGCTCAAGCCACAACTCTTCTCTTATATACTGGGCTCAAGTTCAGCACCATTTCCTTAGGCAGAAAACTAAGCCAAGCCAAGCACCCACCACAGAACCCAGCAGCCATGCAACATCCTCCTACCAGTGACCTCTAACTCTATAGAGTAAGGAATTCTATGCCAGTTCACCATACCACTCATCATAATGCACACCATGCACTCAGCACTCTGTAATTGACAGGTGATGGAATGTTGACCTGTTGTCTTTCTGTCTGAGGTCATCCATTCAGCCATTTCCCTTCTGTGCTGGTTAATCTTCATGGTCAACTAGACTAGATTTAAAATCACCTGAGACCTGCACCTCTAGGCATGTCTTGAGGGTAAGAGAAGACTCACCCTACTTGTGAGCTGGATGTCTAGACTGGTTTATGCAGAGCAAAGAGGAGCAAGCCAGCCCAATATGCATCGTCACTCATCTCTCCTACTTCCTTCTACAGACATAGTATCATCAGCTTGTGCTCCCACTGCCACGCCTGCCCTGCTGTGATAGACGGTTTCCTATCAAACATGAACTCAAATAAGCTTCCTCCCTTAAGTTGTTTCTGGACATATATGTATTCACAGAGAAGAAAAAGTTACTAATACTTTGCCCATTTCATATAGGAAGACACTCTACTTGAACCTGTGTTCAAACTAACAGTACAGAATAGTCTTTCACCCATGATTACATTTACTCAGCTTTAAGGAAAGATTCAGGACAAGAAGCACAGTACAACTGGCATTCCATTCTCATAAGCCAGAACACTAACAGCAACCCACATGCATAGCATCCTGAACCCCTCAAGTCCATACACAGCATGTATGGCAGGCAAATAAAAGTCTATGTAGATGTGGGTCACCATGACAGACAAATGAATCTATGTAGATGTGGATCACCATGACAGGCAAATGAGTCTATGTAGATGTGGGTTATCTTGGCTAGAAGGAGCTTCAGCGTCTCTCCTCCACAGTCTCCATCACTGTGCTGATAGCCAACTTGCAGCTCACCCTCTCCGGGGTGGTCCTTTAAAGCAGGGATTTCACAACACAAGGGCAGCCTACATGTGCCACATTTATCTCATCTCAATAGTCTCCAAGGAAACAGATCCTATGAACTGTATCCCAGACTGACCTCTATTGACCCAGTCCTGATTCTTTATCTTTTATGTTTTGAAATGTTCCCTGTCACTTAATTCTTGAGTGACTTTAACATTTTTTCTTATACATCATATAAGCCTAAATTTCCTCATCTATACAATGGGAGTCCTATCTATCTCAGGAATCATTGAAAGTAATAGATCAAGTAGATGACAAACCTTCACATTCACTGAGTATAGAATAAGTTTACTGGGATCTAACCACCCAGCCTGAAGATTATGCTCTGCTTCTGATGTTCAGGTCATGACTACTCGAGAAGACAAGGTGATCATTGTTGAGAAGAAGGATGGAACCCGGATTGTGGATCATGCTGATGGTACCAGAATCACAACCTTTTATCAGGTTTATGAAGATCATATTGTTCCTCCAGATGATGGAGAAACAAGTGAGTTGTATTTTTCAAGACAGTAACAACAGAATTTTACAACTTTTTAGTATGAAACAAGTAGAAAGCTCATTATCAAAAACATTTATAAAAATAAGTTAGCCAACCAGAGAATACGCATGCAGTCCAAAGAGGGTTCTTTGGTCCCCATTGTGATGATGATGGTGCTGGTCATAATGTTTATCGTGGTGTCTTCTTTAAATTGTAAAAATTGTACCTCTTTATCATATGCAACATATTTTGAAGTATTTGTATGTTGTGCAGTAGTCAAGCAAGCTACCTCACACACATCATGTTTTGAGTCGAGAACTCTTAAAACCTATACTTATCAGTTTTCAAGTGTTATATATTATTATGTTTACTTTAGTTATGCCTTGAAGTTATCTTGAAGTTATGTTTCCTCTGTAATTGAACCTTTATAACATTTGACAAACATTTTTCCAACTCCCACAGCTAGTAACTATCATTTTACTCTCCACTTCTGTGAATTCAACTTTTTATAATTCCATGTGTATGTTTATGGTGTGCATACATGTATATATGTGGTATATATGCAAATGTATACATATGTGTGCCTATATTTGTGCATGTGTGTAGACATGCATGTGAATGTATGTTTGCATGTATATATGTATGTGTTTCTGTGTATGCATGAGTGTATATGAGTGTGTACAGGCATGTGGTGTGGATACATGTGTATTGTATGCATGTGACGTGTAGTGTGTGCGTGCGTATGTGCATGTGTGTGTGATATGTGTGTGTGATTGTGCAGCGTTTGTCTTCCTAGTCCTATCTTACTCAACATAATGTCCTCCAGTTTCATCACAAATGACAGGATTTCCTTTTTCTTTAAAGTTGACTAGTATTCCATCATGTATTTTTGTCACATTTTCTTCACTCATAATGGATACTTGATTGATTCTTAAGCTTGGCTGTTGTGAACCATGGCCATGGCGGCAGTAAGCAGGAAGTGCATTAGTACCTTCTATCATGCTCTTTGTCCCCAGTAGAGACAGGTTTGTCACAGCTGTAGTTGGCTGATTGATAAAGACCTAGGGCCAAAATTGGCAACTAAAAGCTAATGATCACAACTCATCCATTCTTGATGTTGACTCCAAGATCTGTCTCCTTCAATCCTTGGTGTATTCAGTTTGCATAACTGGGTGAATTCGAACAGTCTTCCTTCACAGCTGAGCATCTCATTGTCAGAAATATATGGATGAAAAAGGAAGCTACAGCTGCTAATTAATTGGAGCCTACTCAAAGAATCTGGGAGGGTACCACTCAGCCTGGCCTAAATTTAAAGAGTGTTTACAAATCCAAGTTATTCTAGGCTTTTTCTCTTTAATGCCAGAGTGGTTTTCTTTAGAGTATATTTAAGGCATACAGCTTAATGTTTTAATACATTCTTATATAGTTGTGGTGGTTTAAAAGAAAATGGCCCCCAAAGGGAGTGGTACTATTAGTAGAAGTGGCTTTGTTGGAGGAAGTATGACCTTGTTGGAGGAAGTGTGTCACTGTTGCGACAGGCTTTGAGGTCTCTTTTGCTGAAAATACCAGCCAGTGTTTAAGCCCATTTCCTGTTGCCTTCTGATCAAGATGCAGCCAGCACCAAGTCTGCCTGCATGCCACCATGCTCTCTGCCACGATGATGCTGGACTGAACCTCTGAAACTGTAAGCGAGTCACCCCAATTAAATGTTTTCCTTTATAAGAGCTGCTGTGGTCATGGTGTCTCTTTACAGCAATAGAAACCCTAAGACAGAAGTTGGTCAGGAGTAGGGTATTGCTGTGATAGGCCCGACATATTTTTGTTTGGAGGAATTTGGACTTTGGTCCTTTGGGTTAATTAAAGCAGTGGAATGCTTTAAGCACTGCTTAATGGGCCATACTAGTAGGAGCATGGAAGGCAGGGGTGCTAAGAGTGATTTGAACTGCTGCAAACTCTTCAGGGGAGAAGAACTTTAGTATTTTGCCTAGAGATCATTCTTGTGATATTTTGGTGAAGAAAATAGCTGCCTTTTTCCCTTGTCTGAGGAGTATGCCTGAGGTTAAAGTGGAGAGTTTTGGATTAGTTCTATTGGCAGAGGAAATCTCAAAACATCCTAGTATAGACTCTGTTGTGTGATTAAGATTTATAATGGAAAGGAGCAAGCTGAGAAGGATAAATTACAAAATGTACATTTTAAGGAAAAAAAGAGTTCTAGGAAGTGGAATGGAGCTAAATCCTCTGTTCAAGGAGATAAACAGATTAAGAATAGGGAGTGGTGACCTGAGTGTAAGATCTCACTCAGCTAAGTTTCCAACTTGTGAAAATGAACTAAAGAAAAGCTGAGAGCTGGGTATGATGGTGTACACCTTTAGTTCCAGCACTTGGAAGGCAGAAGCCTGAGGCCAGCCTCATCTAGAGATCCAGTTTCAGGAAAGACAAGCTTAGGCAGTGAAGGACAGAAATCTTCATGTAATTGGATGAGGGGGTCTTGTTCCAGTCCCAGTAAGCAGCAGAACTTGACAGCTTTAACCACATGATTTTAGAGTTAAGGATAGAAGAAATGGATTGTGGAATTTGCCTCTGTTCCTGAGGAAAGCTGCTGAGGCCAGGCAGGTGTCAGGGATTTAGGCTAGGCATGTGTCAGGGGTATTCCTGAATGGAGGCCTAGAGAGGCCCTTGTATGAAGCTGTGATGTTGAAACCTGGATTGCCTTGGAGACCCCAAGATGTTGGAAATGCCAGAGCTCTGGAATCCCTGCCAAGGAGAGCTGCTAACAGGGAATGGAACCAGCCCAAGAGAAAGAAGTGTGCTGCAGTCAACAAGACTGAACAGTTGGAGATCAAAAGAGCGTTTTGATAGTAGACATGGAGCTGCAGAGTTTGGAGTTTGCCAAGCTGGGTTTTTTTTGGTCTTGCTTTAGTCCAGTATTTCCTCACTATGCTCTCTTCCCTACATTTTGTAACAGCAATATATATCCTGTGCCATTATATGTTGGAGTATGTGACTTGCTTTTTTATTTCAATTTTACAAAGGATTACAGTTAAGAAATTGCCATAAGTCTCAGAAGAGACTTTGGACTTTGGACTTTGAAACAACTTTGAAAAACTGTTATAGACTATGGGAACTTTTGAAGTTGGACTAAATGCACTTTTGCATTATGATTTGGCTACAAGTCTGGGGGCCAAGGACTAGAATGTGGTGGCTTGAAAAGGGGAGTGGCACTGTTAGGAGGAGTGGCTTTGTTGGAGTAAGTGTGGTCTTGTTGGAGGAAGTGTGTCACTGTGGGGACAGGCTTTGAGGTCTTTTTTGCTGAAGATACCACCCAGTATTTCAGTCCATTTCCTGATGCTCTCTGATCAAGATGCAGCCAGCACTATGTCTGCCTACATGCCGCCATGCTCCCTGCCATGATGATAACTGACTGAACCTCTGAGCCACCCCAATTAAATGTTTTCTTTTATTAGAGTTGCTGTGGTCATGGTGTCTCTAAGACAACAGTGAAATGATGACTCCAATCAGGAAAATTAATAACTCCATCACCTTATAGTATTAACTTGTATATAATAAGAACACCTAACAGCTACTTTTTTGGAAAATCTCTGTTGTGTAATACAATATTATCATAGTAGATCTTGTCCATCTTTCCTAAGAGACCCTCACTTCCCCACCCCTCCCTATAACATGTATATCATATAAAATGTTAACTTTGAGCTTTTATTATACAAATTCCCTTGATGAAACAGGTACATGAATGCTATTTTCAATATTTCAATGTCACATCATTGAAATATTGGGAAAAATATAAATGTTCATCAGTGATAGAATGGAAAAAATAAAATGTATTATATGCCTAAAAGGGACACTATTTCATGATGATAAGAAACTACATACATACACAACTACAAATGCACACACACATACACACACACACATACATGCACTAAATATACACTAAACAATCCCACACTTAATGCAAGCACACATACTTACTACAAATACACTGTATATAAACATATTATGTATAAAAACACATGGCATACACACACACACACACAATTTCTAGAGACTCCAACTTTGGTAGCACAGGCCTGTCAAAGGAAGGACCAAGAGGTCAAAATCAGTTTTTACTACATAATGAAACCATCTCTCAAAAATAAAAATTGTTAGAGACCTCAAAACAATGTTGGGAAAAAAAGGGTATAAAATGATATGGTAATTATGTAATTTGAAAGATTTTTATGTAATTTATGTAAATTTAAAGTACATAAATCTCATGTGTTGTTTGTTCTTAGCATATATTCATATAAAATATAAAAATGACTTGTAACACAAAAACCTAGGCATAGGAGAAAACTTCAACTTTACCTGCAATTTTCCTCATAAACATATAAATTTGAAACAACGTGACAGGCTCGGAACAAGTGTCAATTTTCATTTGTGAGTATATTTTATGAATTTAAATTTTTAACTTGAAAAATTAAATATCTCCACTTCTCAAAATAAAAAGAATATTAACCACATACTTAATAAGACAGTATACTAAATCATATATCAAAGTAGATTCTAGAACTATTCCGAACTGACAAGGATTTCAGGCCATACTCTCACCCTGTGGAGAGCACCCAGGTCTTTTTTTCCATGAGGAAGACAGCCTGAGGCTGATTGCCCACTGTATATACCCCATCCAATCTCCTTACCTTGCATTTTACTTGTAGCCGAAGGTCCAGGGACTGTCACCAGACAGGTGAAGTGTATGCGGATAGAAAGCTCACACTATGCCACTGTTATCACCAACTGCGAGGACAGTAGCTGCTGTGCCACCTTTGGGGATGGAACGTCTGTTATTGCAAAGCCACAGGGATCATATCAGGTAGGTCAAGTTGGGAAATGAGGACTAACAAATGCGCATGTCCTGTTGCTAACAGAGCACGCTCTGCTGGGACAGTGGGAATTTCCGCAATGACACTTGCTGTTGCTTTCGTCACTCACCTGATCTTAGAATACACGTCTCACACTTTGGTTTTTCACTTTTTTCAACCCATTCTAGGAATACATTGTCCTGCTTGTTGGGGAAAGTTAGTAGCATTGAGTCAAGATTAGGCTAAGAAGATCCTCACGCTGTGCACTGTGGGGGCAGAATCACTCCAGTGGCCTGACATACACCCACCTGCCTCTTTCCTTCTCCTCCACCACTTGATTTCAGTCCCCCCCTAACTCCTCAGCAGAAATGAGGGAACAGGCAGTCTGCTTGGTCCTGGGCAACACAACCCTATCCAGTCCCTCTGATTGTCCTATCCAACACAGCATTCTGGTGTCAGCATAGAGTACCTTTAGTCTTTGAAAGGTTTCCACCACCACCCCTTTTTTTCTGTGTTAGAGAAGGAACATGAACTAAAATATCACACACCATGTTATAAGAGGCTGAGAACCGAAAGCTGGGATGTGATGGACACATGGTCGTCACTGTGACGGTAGCTGAACTGGTGTATCCTTCCCATCTCCCTGGTCATTGTATTTTCTCTCTTCATCCAGTGTAGATGGCTATGGGGCAAAGTAAGTGCTGAAAGTGAGAAATGAAAGAAAATACAAGTGTGGATGTTCATTAGCAATGACACACACCCAAAGCAGAAGCATCATTTTAAAAAAGCAGACTTAATCACTTCATTTTTCTGGTATAAAAAGTCTATATGCTTGTCACAGCTGGAGTCTGGGTCCTTTGAATAGACACTCTAGTGTGGATTTTCACAAGATGGCCAGTGAGTTCCTGGCAAGGAGACTTGGTGAACACAATCTCTTTCCAGAGGTCAGGAGTCAGGGAGCTGTGTCTCTTGAAGATGACACCAAAGGTTGCCTTGGCTAATGGACAATCAGAAGTGTTGGTAGCCTGAATTCCCTTCCACCCAGAAGCTGCCAGACTCCTAGGAATAGAGAAATTCCTTTGGGCATGTCTGCCATGCATGAGGAGGACATTCTCCTTTCTCCGTTAAAAACATACCAAGCACACACTGGGCCCATGTGATTCAGGAGAGCTGAAGGAGGGCAGATTTTTTTGTTTGTTTTTTGTTTTTGTTTTTTGAGATAGGGTTTCTCTGTGTAGCTTTGCACCTTTCCTGAATCTCTCTCTGTAGACCAGGCTGGCCTCAAACTCATGGAGATCCACCTGGCTCTGCCTCCTGAATGCTGGGATTAAAGGCATGTGCCACCACCGCCCAGCTGAGGGCAGATTTTTTAATTGAAATTTTTTTTGAGAATTGTATACATAAATACTGAGTTTACATTATTTCTACCCTTCCCCTTCTCCCTTCCAGCTTCTCCTATTCTCCCCTCTCAAATTCATGACCTCTTCTTCTTTGTTATTGTTATATATACATCTGTGTGTATTTATGTAAGTATAGCCCATGGAGTCTGTTTAGTGTTCCTTGTATGTATATGTATGTAGAGCTAATCACTTGGGATTGGACAACCTATCAGCATTATCCCCGAAGAAGACTGAACCTCCCTCTCTCTGCAGTTGTTAATTGCCCGAAGGTCTTCATCTAGAGCTGGGGCCTTCTGGGATGTCTCCACCCATGTTGTCCCATCAGCCGGTGGTGTCCTTGTGCTGGCAAATGGAATGAGCGGCAGGCTTCAAACTGCTGCTGCATCTTGAAGCTCTTATTTCAAGTGAAAGAAGCTACATAGTGATACTTCTACTTGTATGGAAAGTCTAGAATAGGAAAATCCATGGAGATGATGAATTAGTGGCCACCGAGGATTGAGGACAGGGGTGATACAGTGACTGCTAATGAGGTTGTGGTTTCCAGCTATATGGAAAAATCTAGAAGAGGAAAATCCACAGAGATAATGGGTTAGTGGTCACCAAGTATTGGGACCAGGGATGATACAGTGACTGCTAATGAGGCAGGGGGTTCTTTCTGGAGGGCATGATGTAAATATTCTAGAATCATGTATAAATGGTTGCACAAGTTCTTGGATATACTAAAACATTACCAAATACTACACTTCTAAGGGGTGAATTTACAGCACATGAATTATAATTCAAAGAAGGAACTAGAAGTTATTACATAAGTGCTACCATTTGACTGTGTCAGCCACCAGAAGGACTAAGGCTAGCCAACATTTTGAAGGACATTTATCCCTTTTAAAGATGTTTCTTGTTGAAAAAAAAACACCCAATGGGCTCCAAACATTTCACATGGAGCCTCATGTACTTACCTCAGTTAAAATGGAGGAAGTCTGAAATAAGAGGGCACAGAACAAATACCCGCTTGACAAGCAGTCCTTTTGAAACATTACATTGTTTCTTAGGCAGTGTTTTTGTCCTGGAAATATCTTTCAAATCCCTCAAGTTGCACAAGAAAATTTAGTATCTTTTTTCTTTCTCCTTCTAGGTGTTACCCCCAAACACAGGCTGCCTTTATATTGATAGAGACTGTTCAGCTACATACTGCCATGAGTCAAGCAGTAATATTTACAATCCCTTCCAGAAGCGTGAGCAGCTGAGAGCCAGCAAGTACATCATGAAACATACCTCAGAGGTGATCTGTGAGGTCCTGGATCCTGAGGGGAACACCTTTCAGGTAAGGTACAAGATCCGAGTGGAGAGAGAGCCCAGACTTCTGTCTTAGTTAGGGCTTTTTTGCTGTGAAGAGATGCCATGGACTTGGCAGCTCTTATAAAGGAAAACATTTAATTGGGGCTGGCTTATAGTTCAGAGGTTTAATCCATTATTGTTGTAGCAGGAAGCATGGCAGCATGCAGGCAGACACAGTGCTGGAGAGGTAGCTAAGAGTTCTACATCCAGAACAGCAGGCAACAGGAAGTGAGAAAACCTTCTGAAACCTCAAAGCTCACCTCCATTAGCACATATCCTCCAATAAGGCCACACCTACTCCAGCAAGACCACTCACCCTAATACTTTCAGATAACACCATTCCCAATGAGCCTGTGGGGGCCATTTTCATACGAACTACCACAGCTTGGTTTTGAGATGTATTGTACTAGATAAGTTTCATGTAGATTGAAACTGCCCCCCTGCAACCAATCATGAATGTCAGTATAGTTTCTTGGATCCTCAAGTATACTATCACAGAGAAGAACAATCTCAATAATTTGGGCAAGAAGGTGGATCTCGGTGAGTTTGAGGCCAGCCTGGTCTACAGAGCGAGATCCAGGACAGACACCAAAACTACACAGAGAAACCCTGTCTCAAAATAAATAAATAAATAAATAAATAAATAAATAAATAAATAAATAAATAAATAATAATAATAATAATAATAATAATTTGGGCAAGAGAAATATTAAAGTTAATAGGCAATTGGAGAAGTGCAAGGAAAATAAGAATGCAACCACAAACAAGGATGTAGGGATTAAGGTGAAAGCAGATGCAAGCATTCTGCAATTTTATGACGCCAGGGCAGTCTGTGGTGAGAAGGGCCTAGCAGGGCCAGTGATGGGTAGGTAGGGTCTGGAGGGCTTAGGCTGTGCTATGGAGATGCTCTTCTCTATCTGTATTTTAGCAACATGATTGTCCTCTTATCTTTGTCTGGGAATTGGCAAATTGTGTCCCTCTCTATATAGATTAGGACCTCAGATACTTTGTCTTACATTTAAAATATTGAAAAAGTCTAAAGAATACTTCACGTCCTATAAACGCACACACAATTCAGATTCCAGTGGTGGGATGGAAATCATTACTGTAAGATGGGCCTGTTCTTTTGTGTGTTCTCTCTGTCTGCATTGGGCTCAGCAGTGGAAGGGCTGTGTATTTGCAAGAGAGAATGTTTGGCCTGCAGCTCCTGAAGCATTTACTTCTGACCCTTGACCAAAAAGCCTTACCACCCCCTAATTAGCCATTTATCTTTTTTCCCCAATCCTCCCCTACAGTGGAATGTCCTCCATTGACTAGTGGGTATGAGGTTAGCTTTTAGATTTGGACTAAAAGCACAGAGTCCCTCATGCTGTTTTGGTTTGCAGACAAGTCCTAGTCTAGCTCATGCTTTTCTTTGCTACGGGACAGACTTTTCACAGCATGTGCATGAACAGATGAATTTCTATCGACAAGGACTAGCAATGGAAACAGAAAGCCAAAGGCCCTCCAGATTGAAATGTCTGGGGTGTTCCTTGCCAGCCGTGTTTCTGATACCCCTCTAGGGCTACATCACCTACAGTGGGCAGCCTGTGCCATGCTCCTTTCTGAAAAGGTGCATGCCAGATATAGACAGCACTAATAACTAGAATACTGCCTCTCATATGCATCCTAAACCTATTTCCCCATAGGCTCTACCAGGGACCTACAGTTCTGTACTTGAATCTCAACTTTCTCTATTCAAAGGTTCTTTCCATATTTTAAAACAGCAATTGTGTGAGTGGTCTTTCCTTCACGTTCAGTTTCTCCATCCCTTGAACTAATCACCCGAGGATAAGATTTTGAGTCCCCTCTCAATCCTGGTCACTTTCTTCTAAATGTGTTAGAGTTTGTTCTAACAGTCTAGGTGTGGTTTATTAGTACATCTGTACTGCTAGGGATTCTCCACTTTTATTCATGAAATTCATACATAATATCAATACTGTGTAATTAAACATACCTGATTTTCTGATAATCCAAGAGAGTATGTGATTGCTCACATTGGATCAGTGGCAATGTAGGCACTTTGTTATTTTTTTCCCTCAGTTTCTCATATGTCTTGTCTCATAGGTCATGGCTGATGGCTCTGTATCAACAATGTTATCTAAAAAGAAATTAGAAGATGATTTCGATGTACAAACTGAGGGCTATGATAGTTTATCATCAATTCACCTTGAAAAGAATCACATGCAAATCTATGGTGAACATGTTCCCAGGTAAAAATGATACTGACAACACTAGGATTTTTATTCTCCATCCCAAATTCAAGAAGCATCTTTCCCGAGTGTCTCGAATGTTCTGATTTTTACTTCTTCAAATAGGTTTTTTGTGATCTATGCTGATGGGTCTGGCGTGGAACTTCTCCGAGACAGTGACATAGAAGAATACTTATCCTTGGCCTATGGAGAATCAACAACTGTGGTTCTGCAGGAGCCAGTCCAGGAACACCCAGGTAGAGACTGCCTGCTGCCTGCAGCTCCCTGTGTCCTCCAGTGATTCTCATCCGCTTGCTGTTCAGCCCCCTTTGCTCACTTGACTACTCCAACTGGCCACTTACATAGCTCCAGAAGATGATATTCATCTCCAACTGTGTCTAAGAATCAACTTGTGTAAGCCAAGAATGAAAGCCTTTTGCTGCCCTAAGCAGGCTTGTGCCTAGGTCTTTTTTTTTTTATCAGTTCATTCCATCCTGTTTAGAAACAATACGAGGTTTCTTAAAAGTTCTTTTTTCTATTATCATTTTTAAGGTGATATTTTGTCAAACTGAATACAACAAGAAAACACATTGTCTGCATCAGTTAGACTACTAATCAGAGGTGTATATGTTATATGACATATTTGTTGGGGGTTTATATTATTTTTATCAATTTCAAAGAAATCATTGCATGAAATTAAAGGCACACACTTTGGTATAGATTTTGAGTCAACTTGAGAGTATGATTTCATGCCTGTGCTTGTATCAGCATACATGTACACATTATATGCCTTATTCTTATGACTGAGGAAAATAGAAGACTGTTACTGGTTATGCAGTGTATGTAAAAAAAAAAAAAAACTATGTAAAGTTGGTGGGCATGGTGATATAATAACCCCTGAACTAGGAGACCACTGCAAGCTTGAGGTCAGCCTACACTAACTACATAGCAAGACTCTGACTCAAAAAACTATGAGACAGCAAGAACTCTCCTTAAGTATTTTTAAACATTTAAATAGCATCAACTTAGCAGCCTATCCTGTGCCAAATACCAATTTAGTTTTTGGAGTACATAATGAGATAAAACAAACATAGACCCTATTTCCTTAAAACTTAAAATTTAATGACAGAAATGTGTGTTAATTAAATAGCCACACAAATAACTGTGTAATTATAATTTTGTATGAGATCTATGAAGAATAGAAATATTTTTCAATGAGAACTTTGAACAGAGAAACCTGGGGTTGTCTAGAAAATTTCTCTGGAGATGCTGAGACCCAAGAGCTTGTTAGCACATTCGGGTGTGTGTATTGGGGGTAGGGGTTTCTTAGAGAAGAAAACACAAAGAATTATACCAAATTGAAAATGGATAGGAAAAGGCCAAACCTGGCTGAAGTGTGGAAGGAAGACATGGATCAAGTTGAGGCAGGGGTGAGCAAAGATCCTGCTTTACTCTTTGAACAAGGGGAGGTAGAAGAAGGTTTAATCAATTGTGAACCTCACTGGTCAACCTGGCTGTCAGGGTAGGTTCACTCCAGAGTGCAGCCTGCCAGAAAAGCTAGCTGTTGCTTCAGTCCAGGGCGGGATACCTCTGAGGCACAGGACTGAGTGTTGCATCTGTGGAGAAGGCAGAAGAAGATGGAGTCAAGGCACCTTGGCAGACCTGACCCAAATATGGTTATTGAGGAACAGAAAGTGAATACTTTTGGTTGATTAGAGGCCATTTTTCAGGTAGTGACTGACTCATGGTCTCATCTTAGAGAATGACACCCTAAAGCATAATCACTGTCCCTGACTAAGGTTTTTATGTAAAAGGCCATTCAAAAGTATTTGTTATCTGTCCTATTTTGGTAAGTCCAAAATGTATCCTAATTAATCTTCAACTATAACTAACTAACCTTCAACTATAACTAACTAATCTTCAAATCCCTCAGAGACCCAAGAAGGAAATAATATTAGCTAACAAAAATAAAAACAGGAAGTGCATGCAAGCAACTTCCAAAAAATTTGTGAGTTGACAGAAACAGCCAGCTGTCTGGACAGTCACCTGAGGTTTCTCCGCAGTGCTGGGGCATCATCTTCAGCCTATAGGCTTAGCATATCTGACAGATAATGAAATTATTTTCTCTGAATTTGTCAAATACAAATGGACTAGACATTGTTTAGGTATTTATTACTTGTATATATTGTATATAGTTATTGTACTTTTGTATATAGTTTTTCTTATATTAGTTATAAGCTTTTTCTTTTTTTTCCTTTTTATTAAAATAGAAAAGGGGAAATAAGGTGATATTTTATTTGTATTAAAATGTTATTTGTATGTTAATAAATAAAGTTGCCCGGGGGTCAGAGCTATTAGCAAGCCATAGGAAAGCAGGGCAGTGGTAGCGTATGCTTGTAATTCCAGCACTTGGTAGGCAGAGCTGGGTAAGTCTCTGTGTGTTCAGGGATACAGCCATTATTGGATACACATGCCTTTAATCTTAATACCAATCATGGAAAACCTGGAGGCCTATACAGACAGGCCGTGAGGAGGCGGTCATGTGGTTGAGTTTACAACCAATGAGAAGGCAGGACAGGAACTATATATAAAGACTTTAACACAGGGGTATCTCTGGTTTGGAGAGGTAGGACCACCACAGGAGGAAGGGTAAGGTTTTAGCTCTTAGCTCTGACCTCTTGGCTTTCTTCTTAAAAAAAAAAAAAAAAAAAAAAGTATTTGTTGAACTTGGTTAATGCCCGTTGAACTTGTCAGAATCACTTTGGTAGAGAAATGACCTCTGCTAATCTCTTTAATCCAGGTGCCTTGAGCATCACAGTCCTTCGCCCTTTCCATGAAGCATCACCATGGCTAATGAAGAAGGAATTAGACACCATTGTTCCTCCCAATCTCCAGTCAAGGTCCTGGGAACATTTTCCTTCAGTTGAGGTATATGCTTCCGACCATAAAGTCACTCTCTTTACACTTCCATTCAGGCTCAGGTCTTCTGTAGTTTTATATATTTTCATCCTTCTGTGAGATAATGAATGAGCTCAAGAAATTTTATATTTGGAGATTTTAAGTATTTGTAGACGTAGCCATAGACTTTTAGAGGACCATGACAGGCTAACTAATTTGTTTCATTTTTTATTCTATATTATAAGCCTGGGTATATTCCCTATAATATTAAAACATCTCTTATGAATAACCTGTTACAGTTCATCTATCATGGACTTCCTGAGACTATACCACTTTCCCTGTCATTTCTTAGCTATTAATTTAGAAACAAAATTTGGTGCCTTAAACTCTCTGTTTTTTCTTCATGTATTAAAAATCGAGCAAAAAGAGAGAGGGGAAATAAAGAATTTTGCATGAATTTTGCAACTGCAATGTTAGCGAGTAAATACTGTGGTTATGATCATGCCAGATTAGTGAAACTCCACCCTAAAGTTTTAAAATCACATTTTGCTGAAGCATCACTAAATCCTGCATCTTGTAAGATTGTCATTTTGTTTCATACCACCGTATGCAACATGTCCAGCACATCATATGGTGTTCAATTATGAAATCTGTCAAGACACCGAAATGTGAACATAGAGCATATTGCTGTTAAGTGAGGAGGGTAATGTCTTTGAGTTTTTACTTGCAGTATCCTACAGTAAATTCTGCTATAGCAAGAGCAGAGAGGATGAGCAAAAATCACCTACATCTTTGTTTTAATTTGGTGACTCTAATCAAATCGATGAGATGAAAGTGGCCATGACGTCTTGTCCTGAATCTTAGAACAGGTTATACTGGACCACAATATTCTTCTCTGAAAGTTGAAAATGTCAAAAAGCTGAAAGTACTACAGGATGATAAGATAAATATGCCCCGTTCTGGACTAATGAAGATTAGTCTCTTCACCTGAAACTCTTATACTACAAACTGAAAACTACTGGGTGGTTGTCACTGGCCACTCTTTTTTTAAAACAAACACCAAGGCAGCGAAGTACACCAGTCCTGAAGGCCAATTACTAGGATGACAGAGATTTGCACTCACTCTTAGGTATTCATTCCTTCCCAAGAAACCACTAGAAAATTCTGGAGGTGGGTTTCATCAAGAGTGAGCTCAAAGTTGGCCCAGACCCATGGAATGATTTTGCTCTCAGAATCTTCCTACATAAACTCACACAGAACCAGGAAGTTAAAGGCTGCTGACTCCAAATGTTTTATGTGATCTGAGTGTGCTAAACAAAGCGTCGTTCATGTGACATGAATTAGATGGTTGCTGAATTAGCATGTGCAGAATCACAGCCCTCCTGAAGGGATGCCCATTTGAGACTGTTAGCGGCACACACAAAGACGAAATTTTGCTCAGATCCGTGAGGATGAGGATTTTTCCAGCACCATATTGTCCCTTGAAGGTGGTACTATAATAGCTTCAACTTCTGCTGAAAGGACTGGCTCTTTACTTGGCCCTTCAGATGTTCACTGGGCAACCTAAAAGCTAGTTCGTTTGGCATCTCTGCCTCCATTTTGCATCTGTCTCCTTTAAATTTGGATAATGTTGCTGCTCAACTTTTCATATAGACATGGTAATCATCTGAAGATCTTTCATCTAAAACCAGCAACCGTCCCCTTCAAGGCTAGAAGCACCAAAGAGTGCTTTTGAGATTTGCAGAGACACCATAATAGACAAATTGTCGGTCACCAGGTTTTACAACTTCCTTGTCCTAGTTAGCATTAATTATCAAATAGTCTAGAGTCATCTGAGAAGCAAGCCTTGATTGTGGGATTGCTTACATCAGGTGAGCCTGTTGGCATGTCTGGGGACTGCCTTGACTATCAATAGATACTGGAGGTCTCAGCCTCCTGTGGGTGGCACCAACCCTAGGTGGGTGGTTCTAGACGATATAAGAAAGCTGGCAGCATGAGCCTGTCAGTGAGTGAGGCAGAGGGTGAGCGAGCAAGCAGCATTTCTCCAGTTTTCCTTCCTTGAGTTCCTGACCTGACTTTCCTCAACAATAAACTGTGACCTGAAAGTATAAGGCAAATCAACTCTTTCCTCCCCAGATTGCTTTGGTTGGAGTGAAGTTTTTTGTTTGTTTGTTTGCTTGCTTGCTTGCTTAGTTTTAGGGAATTTTGGAATTAAGTTCTAACTATGTAGACCAGGCCTGCCTTGAACTCACAGAGATCCATCTGCTTCTGCCTCTGGGGTGATAGCATTAAAAGGTGGGTGCCATCACACCAGGTGGCTTGATTTTTTTTTTCCCCAGCAACAGCACCTCTAGACATCTCTGGGCACTGTCCAAAACCCAAAAGAATTAACACCTGACTTTCTGACTTACCCTTTGTTCTTAGCCATTGTCTCTGAAAGTCATTTTGGATTCCAGGAATAACTAGATGAGTGGAAACTATTCCCTGACCCCCAGTCTACCTCTGGCAGCAGCAACCTTCTAATTGTCTAGAAAGCTCTGATCCTGAGCTAATGATCAACCAGACCATACTTGGATCAAGACTGCCTGAGGATGCATACATATTAATTGCTCACCTTCTTTTTTCCTTCTTTTTTTTCCCTCCCTCATATCTCTCCAAAGCTCTTGTTAGCTTCTTGAAAATGGTGCATGAGATGCTAGTCCCAATGCTTCTCAGTGTAGCCATACAGAATGGTGAATCTCTTTCCTAATTTACCATTACTTTGGTCATTTGGATTAGGGCGTAGGTGACCAAACCTGGTCTGTTTGGATCCCTCAAAGTCAGATCTCCACTGGTTTTGGAACTCCATAACCACCCCTGATCTAGTATTCACATAAGAGTACTTGGCTAAAAAGTCCATCACTGCACTATTCTGACTTCTTTGGTGAAACCTGTACTTTTTTTTTTTTTTATAGAAAAAGACTCCAGGACCTCCATTTGGCACTCAGAATTGGAAAGGCCTCTGTATTGGGTTTAAACAGCTAACAAACGCCCCAGCCCCTATACTCAAAGGCCCCAAGGTACTACAGATGCGTCAGTTCATCCAGCATGAGGTCATAAAGAATGAGGTGAAACTGAAGCTTCAGATTTCCCTTAAGGTAAGAGAATCCTGGTGATGTGACAATCCACCCCCGCCAAAGATCAGGAACAAAGCAAATCATTCCTGTCCATCTCCTGAAGAGCCTGAAATCATCTAGTTTTACCGGTATTTAGAATAACACTTGAATATCGGTTTCCCAAAATACAAGGTTAAAAGGTAGAGGATACTTAATGATTCCTATAACTTAATATAGGCTTAAGTTATAGGAATCATTAAGAGGCCCCAAAGGTGTTGCTATAGTTTGAAAAACAAAACCAATATACAATTTCTATATAGTATTTTTTCTTTCATACTACACAGAAAGCCAACACTCTCTGGAGAAAATGTAGAGCCACATATTAATCAGATACTTGTTCATGGATGAAAACAGTTGCTGCTTTGAAAATGGTCTAAGACTTCATAAATAGATGGCTTGTTCTGCAATCATAGCTATAGAATCTTTCTAAGTTTAACTCTCTCTGCATAGATATTATATGCATTTTATGGTTATATGCTCAGAACCTAGCATCGAGAAGAGGATCAATATTGATAGATGTTGATCAAATACTCATGGGGAAGGAATATATTTCATCTAGAAGCAAAGGCATGGACTAAGTAACTTATACCCATGGACAGAATCATAGAGACAAGACTGAGAGACCAGGAATCATCCACCTCAGTTTATCCATCTCAGTGAAAAGGATGCTGCAGCACAGTGTTAGAAGCAGGGCCCTCCCTGTGACGTTCTCTCCTGTGGCTTTAAAGCTTTTCTTGAGGGCAGAGAGGGACTTGGCTTATCACTATTAACCTCCTGAGAAAAAGTTTTCCCAGTGCTTGACCAGCTAACTGATTGCGGAGAGGTAGAAACTTATCTCCTTAGTCCTTTTGGGATGTTCCAAGTTGACATTGACTATCTTGGTCTCCTTCTCTGCCAAGTTCTTGATCTTTATCCATTTGTTTGACTGTCCTGGTCTAGGATTATATAAACCATATTCTAAAGAAAGAAGACGAGCTACAGGAAATGACCGTCAAGGATTCCAGGACGGAGGAAGAAAGAGGCAATGCTGCTGATCTCCTCAAGCTGGTTATGGTGAGAGAATGGCTGGAGACCAGCGTTCTTGCTCCTCTCTCACTGTCAGGTGCTCCCAGACAGAATGCACAGGGAATAGCTGTGTGAGAACCCGCCAAGGTTCTGAAGTATTTGCTTTATCCTCATCCTAACTTTTTCTGTGCTAACTGGATTATGGATTTGTTGAATTTTCCAAATATATCTTCCTTTGACTATTCCTTTGCTCACAGCGAATTTGGAAGATCCTCAAATAAAAGATATATATGTTATTATTTTACTATGAATATATACTACTAATTTTACTCTAAGAAATTAATGTTTATTGAAATACTGAATAACTTAATGAATGTGAAAGAAAGAGTAATTTCCATAGGCCAAACTATTTCCATTCTTAGAAATTCATTAAATAATGAAGCAACAAAATATTCAAATAAATTGTATATTGGTATTTAAGAAGAACAAATTTACTTTATAGTTTTTTTCCATAACAAGTCAAATTGAGCACATAAAGAATGCTTCTAAACAAAGTATTTCCATGTGTAATATAATTAACATCAAGTAATTCTAATCTTCATTTCAGTCTTTCCCTAAAATGGAGGAAACTACAAAAAGTCATGTTACTGAAGGTAACTGGAATTTGATATTTTTCTGTAATATATCTACAGATTTCAGAAGGACTTCTTAAATATATTTGTTTGTCATTCTGTATACCACAGCAAATCCTCATCAATCAATCTCCACTCCTATCCTGGCCATGCTATTGCGAAGGTTTATATGTTTTCATTCTGCCCTGAAAAACAGTGATTCCCTCCTTAGTTCACCTTTAACCTTCCTTTGCCAAACAACAACAACAACAACAAAAAAAAAAAAACCACTGGTATTTTACCTTCTCTCTTACCTCAACTCCACAGAAAATAGCCACTAGCAAGAAGCCAGCTGACCAGTGCCCCCATGTACAATGCACACAGCCGCCAAGCAAGTGCCCAGACATTGCCCACACCTTGCACTCTTCTACACTGAATGTCGTAAAACAAACAGCTACTCTCAAAGGAGTACCTCCCTGACCCCTACAAGCTTGGTCATATCACAGCAACAGCACTAGAAATTTTACTGGGATTTTGCTTTCAGTTATATGACAGAGGCCCTAAGCTGGCTGCCTTGGGCTTCACTAAACCCTTAGACACAGTATTGACTTGTACTCTTGTTTTGTTGTTACTGTTGTTGTTGTTGTTGATCTAGATTTTTCTCTTCTTAAGATTTCATATTCCAGCAGTGACATCTAACTGGAAGTGCTGAGCCACTGCCCCTTTAGAGGGCCATTATGGAAGAGGCTATTACAGTCTCCAGTACTCCTCTGTCTGGATACTGTCATCACTCTTTCACAAGTTGGCCCCTGCAATAGAGTTCCCAGTGAACATAAATACAAAAGGCCTTGTTAAAACTTAATTTTGGATAAATAATAAATAATATGCATTGTAAGTATATCCCAAATATAGCATGCTACATACTTATCCTTTAGAAAGCATGTTTAACTAAAATGCAAATTTTATTTATCCTATATTTGATCTTACAAAATGACCCTGGGCTATTTGAGCTTGTGACATACGGTCCAAGAAATCAGGCATGTGTGACAGAGGCAAACCTACAGGCCACCCAATAGTAATGGTTAAACAAATTGTGTTTCTCAAATTGCTGCAGGAAGGAAACAGCATACGTAAAACTGACCTTGCTGATTGCCAATGATGCTACAAAGTCAGCATCTCCCATTGTACTTCCTAAGATGTTCTTTAAGGGGATGCCTCCAAAAAGCATGAGTTTTACACTAACACAGATTTGGATAATATTTTACATTGTCTCACTTTCTTAAAGACTTACAACATACATTAATTAAGGGTACAGAAAAGTCTCACAAGAAGAAAACTTACTTACCCTTGTCTACATCAGTGTTTTCTAAGTTTTCTTATCTTGACCAGGTATCCTATTCTTTCTCTGACAAAATGACAGCTCACTGAAACCGTATGCTATAGACAAACTCTGAGCACTATCACCCAAATTTTAAAAGTGTATGATATTCAGCTCTTTGGAATTGGATAATAGGTACATGTTTAGAATAACAACCTCAGTATGATGGCCAATCTGTTTTAATATGAGAAAATTCAGGCCCTTGCCATGCAGCTTCCCTAGTGATATAGGGCAAAGTATTTATGTCTGGATCATAAAAATGATGTTCACTAGCAGAACATGCCATGGAAAGTAGTCTGGTTGTTACAGCTTGGGTGCAGAAATCCTCCAAAACAATCAATAAATTTAATTGTGTAATGAAGAAATGTTATAAAGAAGTCAATACTAACACTAAACGTGTTATTTTTAAAGTTGCTGCCCACCTAACAGATTTGTTCAAGCAATCTATAACTTTGACTCCAAAATGTTCACCAGAAGCATTCACTAAAGATTACTTTGAGAAGAAATGGAGGTAAGCTGCACTGGATATATGTCCCAGTTAGTGTACACATAGGGGATGCAGAGGTGTGGGGATAGTTGTGGCCCTTCTCCTGTTGTAGTGCTGCTGCTGCTCTGTCGCTCGAGAGCACTGCCCGGTTCACCACATTTTTCTTCTTCTCACATAGGGATACATCACAAGGAAAGAGCTGGAAAGAAAAGCTTGAGGAACAGAGGTAATTCTGCCCCAGTGTAGACATAAGCCTGTGAAAAGCCCAGTTCCGGAATCTCTGAGTTCAGTAGGCTACAAGGTCCCACAGGCTCCCAGCTACTCCTTGGCATTTCAACAGGTCAAGGTGGCACTTGAGGAGGCCTGTTAGGCCATTGGGTAGATGTCGATAGCCCCATCTCCTGCAGTGGATTTTGGTGGTCACCCTTCGTGCTTCTGGTGATTCTAATATACTCATGAACACTTTGGGAATTAGTCATAACACTCAGGATTCATGTTGTTTGCCTCAGGAATGTGTCCTGAGCGTCATGATGTTTGTTTTCCTCCAGTCTGAGCTTAAGATTTAACTCTAGCTTTTTATCCATAAAGGAAGCCAAATATGTTTATGTAGCTGGGGTGGGGTGGCCATTTTTATGCATAAGTGTTGTTGGTTGCTTTTCACTCTTTACTCTTTGGAGGCCTGCCACCCAGCTCCCAAATAAGCCACAGAGACTTTTTCTTACTTATGAATGTTCAGCCTTAGCTTGGATTGTTTCTAGCCAGCTTTTCTTAACTTAAATTATCCTGTCTACCTTTTGCCTCTGGGCTTTTACCTTTTTCTATTTCTGTACATCTTTTCACTACTTCTTACTCTATGTCTGGCTGTGTAGCTGGGGGGCTGGCCCCTATCATCCTCCTCTCCTCCTCCTTTTCTCGCTCCACTCTTTTCTGTCCCTCCTATTTATTCTCTCTGCCTGCCAGCCCCACCTATTTCTCTTTCCTGCCTAGCTATTGGATATTCAGTTCTTTATTAGACAATCAGGTGTTTTAGACAGGCAAAGTAACACAGCTTCACAGAGTTAAACAAATGCAACATAAAAGAATGAAATGCATCTTTGCACCATCACACAAATATTCCACAGCATAAACAAATGTAACACATCTTCAACTAATATTCCACAACACATGGGTTGCTCCTTTCAGAAACATCACCTTCATGAAGGTGTTGGGGTTACATTTTGGAGTATATTGGGAAAATGGAATGATAAGACTTATTTCCCCACTTACAAGATTGAACTGGAGGGTGTATGCTGTTTGTAGTAGAAGAAAACCATTTGTTCCTACACATCTTAGGTCCCTGGCTGAGAACCCTATAACAAAAGACAGACTGGTCAGAGGAAATAAATATGGATTTATTTAAGTTTAATGTGAGACAGGGGATGTCATAAAGAAATGAAGATTCAAAGAGAAGACTGGGCCTGCATAGCTCTATGCCCCATTTGATTACTAGACAGCCAGGAATAAATATGATGGCACAAGAGTATTACCTAATAGTAGTAAACTGGGAGAAACCAATGGGGCCTGGATGCTCAGATAGTCAGGCATCCCTCCATCTTCCAGACAGAGATGCTCCTTTCCTCTTCACATAGGAAGGGTACCACTCCTGGGAGCCTGGTGACCTGCTTCATTGAAAGGGTAGGAAAAATGCTTTCTAGGTTTTCTGGCCTAGAAACAATGTGTGAGACTATCAATGGGGAATGAGCCTGGATGTTCAGGGAACAATAGGCGATGGAGACTTGATTTTATTTTTTCTTTAATGTACTTTTAAATTTTATTACCAATCTCAAATTGTTACAGCTATAAGACAATGGACATGGCAAATAAAAATAAGAATATCATTATGATCCAAAAATGATGAGAATTAGTATGATGACTTTTTAAAGTTCTGTAACAACTCCATACATGTATTCAGTGCATTCTGGCTACTGTTTTTCCTGCATCACTCTTACCCCTCTCCTCCCCCTCCTAGCCCCCCTCCTCCCTCCCTGTCCCATCTCAGAGTCATGACTTTGGTTTGTTGTGTCACTCATTTAGTTAGAGTTATCTATGTGACTGTTGGATGGGGACTATCCACTAGAGCTTGGCAGGGTCATCAGTAGGTACAGGAGCAAAGGCACTGTCTCCCCTTTCCCTAGTCTAATGAGCAAGGCATGGGGCCCCCTGAGTCCCTCCTCCATCCCTGTCGGCCCATTCTTGTGCAATCTCTGTGCGCACATATATAATTGTTAAGGGTCGATGGACTTATTCTTTTAACACCTTTTAAATTCTGTGCTGATTCATGAGTTGCCCATTATTTTTAACAACTGAAATAGTCACAATTCAAAATTTTAACGTGTGCGGGGTTAATCACAGCTAGGGAAGGTGAGACACATAATTGAATGTGTGGCATGAAAAGAAAAAAGTGAGAACAGGAAACGTGGGCTGAGTATAAGGAAACCAGTATGTCAGGGACTTGAAAGGTGCACAGCAAATATGAGCTCCTATAGAAGAATCAACACCGGGACTGGAACAAAGGAATGTAGGCCTCTCAATTACCAGGCTCGTTGCTTCCTTCATAAGAAAAATCGTAAGAGAGCCGTGACCCACCGCCAGACTGCCCTGCTTGAAGGGGAAGTCCCGTGAGTCAGGAGAGAGAAGGCATTTTTTTTTTTTTTTTTTTTTTTTTGGTTTTTCGAGACAGGGTTTCTCTGTGTAGCTTTGCGCCTTTCCTGGAACTCGCTTTGGAGACCAGGCTGGCCTCGAACTCACAGAGATCCGCCTGGCTCTGCCTCCCAAGTGCTGGGATTAAAGGCGTGCGCCACCACCGCCGGGCCGAGAGAAGGCATTTTAATGGCAGATTAAAGTCATTTAAACAAGATGGCTTACCGATTGTACTTCACAGTCCTTCTGGGCATGCAGTCTGTGTATGGTCACGGGTCTCAGAGTCAGTGTGTCTAGGGACAGTTGAAGTATGATTCCCGGTGGACTCTACTATGCCAACTGGCTATTTCACTTCGGGGGTTCAGTTTGCTTATCTAAAAAATATGAAGATGATCAGCCAGGATGACTGACTGTCGCTTAGAAGGTACCGTTGTCAAGATCACGAGCTTAAAGTTGTATGACCCAGATTGTTGTTCGGCTCCACCTTGTATTAATTATGCTTTAGAGTAAGTACTTAGTCTCCTGCACCTCGAGGTTTTTCCTATAAAATGGAGATGACAAGGCTTACCCAGTAACCCAGTTTAGAGCTCCTTGGCCTCCCCCGAGGATCGCCTCCCAGTGGAAGCATTCTGATTTGGAAAAGTCAACTCACAGCAGAGTCGTGTTGCTCTTTTACCTCCTAACAACCTCTCGGACTCTGCTCTTTGTTTTGTGTGGCTGCTCCTGCTGCTGTAATTATGGAGGCCTGTGGCTGTCACTTCAACTCCAGAGGATCACACAACCTCAAAAAAAAAAAAAAAAAAAAAAAAAAAAAACACTCAGGCACTGGAAAGGGACCTTGGCTTTAGACATTTGAGATCAACTGGCATCATTAGTCCCTGTCTCATATAAGAATCTGATTTACAAAGTAAGAAATGTGACTAGAAGTAAAAAGTGAGCAGGCCACCCCCAAATCAAAGAATCTGGGTGGTGCACACCTTTAATCCCAATACTAGGAAGGCAGAGGCAGGTGAGTCTCTGTGTGTTTAAGCCAAGTGTGTGTACGAAGCCAATTCCAGGCCAGCCAAGACTAAATAGTGAGATCCTATCTCAAGAGGAAAAAAAAAAAAAAAAAAGAGTCCAGTGAGTTTTCCCTTCTCAGTCTTACTGTTGGTGAGTGCAATGGTTTCCAGGGGGATTTGGGGCTAAAGCAAAATAATTTTTCAATGTGTTTTCTGTGTGTTCTTTTGTATATCATTGTGGAAATATGAACCAGAGAAAATATCGAGAAAACACGAAATTACTTGTTGCAAATTAGGACCAAAGAAGTCACACCTTATTTTAAGTCTGAATTGAGCCCACTATTTAAGTCACAGGTAATTGAACGTAATTCATAATAATTTAATCTTTATAAAATGATGCTTTGCATGTTAATCTGTAGGTTCTCTTTCCTGATACTGTTTACTTGCCTATTGCAACCATCTGACCGAATAACTCTCGTGCTTCAAACGTGTGATCACGTGACAGGGAAACTCTCCATGCGTGTATCTCTTTTGCTTCCTTCCCCCTTGCATGCAACTGTTAGCCATTCTGTCTCTTCCCTTCTTTGGGCCAAGTCCTCACTGATTTACCAACTGCTAACAAACTCTAATTATAGCTTTATTTCATTAGAGCTCCCTCAGCCATCAACAGTTAAAATACCATTAGCTACTGCAAGTTCTTAGAAGTCCACAGACATTCAACATTCTCCTCTTCCATGTGAGCCCACTCCGAAGACCCTAAGCCACACACTAGCCTGCCTCTCACTGCCCCTCACTGCCCCTCACTACCCTTCATGGCCCCTCCCTGTCCCTCACTGCCCTTCACAGCTGCTCACTGCCTCTCAATGTCCCTCACGGCTACTCACTGCCCTTCACTGACCCTCATGGTCCCTCATGGCCCCTCACTGCCCTTCACTGCCCTCCACAGCTCCTCACTGCCCTTCACTGCCACTGCCCCCTCACTGCACTTTACTGCTGCTCACTGCCCTTCATTGACCCTCATGGACCCTCACTGCCCTTCACAGCTCCTCACTGCCCTTCACTGCTGCTCACTGCCCTTCACTGACCCTCATGGACCCTCAGTGCCCTTCACTGCTGCTCACTGCCCTTCACTGCTGCTCATGGACCCTCATTGTCCCTCACTGCTACTCACTGCCCTTCACTGACCCTCATGGTCCCTCACTGCCCCTCAGGGTCCCTCACTGCCTCTCACTGAAACCTCAAAGCAAAGTGAACACTTTCGTGTGTCCACAATGCCCTAGAGTTCTTGAAAATTCAGGGTACTGCTATTAACCAGATGAAATTCCAAAAAAACAAAGACTAGAATTCAATTAGTCTCTCACTGAATTTTAGTTTTCAACTCATCTTCAGAGCCATGTCAGCATTGTCTGTCAACTTAACTAACATATTTGTGACAGTTACATAAAATAAATATATATCTGTGGGTTTTCCTTTAAGTATAATTATCTGGAGAAGCTTTCCAAAAACCTGCCTCCTTTTACAAAGAAAAATGAAGCCACAACCAAAGCATCTGATCTGGCTCTTCATTCAGGTAAGGCGTTTATATGATTACTATTCCTATCACCTCACCTGAACTGAGTCATACCCAATATGACCCCTTAGGACGTGGCTAGTTCTTACCATCCATTGTCTTAATGAGAGTTGGTAACAGAACATGCTATTATTACCTGCACACTACAGATATGTCTGAGTTATATAAACAAGATAGAAATTGAATTTCAGATTCATTTCTTGTGCCTAACAGCATTTAGAAGATCTGACTAACCAAAGGACTAATGAAAGGTTTTTTTTGAGAACCGGACATTCACATGATCTCAAAATAACTCACATGCTTATTAATTACAACAAGTAAAATGAATATCCATGTCCATTGGAGATTCAGTATCTGACACCTTAGTTAAATAGTCAAGATTTCATCAAAGGTAAGACTGTCTACCACCGAGTGCCTTTCTCACAGAGTGTAATGGACATAGTGACTGTAGAGAATTCATGTCCAAAGTCTTTTATCCGAATCTAACCAAGAAGACATAATTGACAGATGTGTACCCATCTGTAGACGTTGTACAACACAGCTGGCTTGGTCTCTTCAAACACAGTCATTGTCAGGGTAGATGTGTTGTCAGGTGGAGAGCCCTTGGCCAACAGGCATGTGACTTTGAGTTCAGTCCCCAGCACCACACACACACACACACACACACACACACACACACACACACACACACACACTCAGAGTCAATATCATGAAACCAAAAAGATGGGACAAGTGCTGTCATTCAAAAGAGACTGTATGACATAAAAACAACCTGAAACAGATCAAAAGGGGGAACATGGGACTTTTACTAGGGGACTGTATGTCAGAGGACATTGTGGAATTGTTCATTCCTTAGATATACTGATGGGAACATGGATAAAAAGAGAATGTCCATATTTTTAGCAGATGCATGTTGAAAGAGTTGACAATGAAATGGAATTTAGCACTTCTTAGTGAACTGAATAGTGAGAAGACTCAGATAGAGGACATTTCCATGTTCAATGTCATCCCTACAGATGACACCCAGACCGTGGGTGGCCAGGAAAAAAAAAAAAGCAGATACTTTCAAACTGAGCTTTCAAAGCAGAGATCAGGGTCAGAAAAATCACTTGTGATTGTGGTGAGGTGAGATCAGGTGAGCTGAGTTAATAGGCCTTGGGTTGTCAGTTAAACTTGCCACACCTCAGGGAAACAAGAGTAGCTCTCGCCCACCCCTCAAAAAGTCAACATGCTTTCAGAACAGTCACTGGGCAGCTACAGCTGACTGCTTATCCAGGCTTTACACATACACAAGCTGAAATCTATTTGCCTCCCCAGTCATACATACATTTATTTAAAGTTGTTTTGTTTCATATAGTACCTGCTTCTTAACAATACATATTTTAATGAAGAGATACATTTTCACAGTAATGAATAGATTAGAAATCATTTTTGTTTAGTAGGTAAATGCAGAGGCAGATTGCTTGGCCTCAGGCCGGTGATAGCTCCATCTGGCCCTACCGTCCACAAGATCCAGCCAGTTCCTAGGGAGTATTTGCTCTTCAGGAACCGCCTTGTTTGTTAGTGGTAAACACTGACCATATTATGAGGAATCTTTCAATGATGTTCTTCTGTGTAGATTTTTTTTCAGGATAAAGGGGAAACACCTTGCTCATTGAGAAATTCATTGTTCAATGTTGTTTGTACAAACCTTAGTTGTTTCTATATTGCTGGCCATAACATGACTTACATTGTTTGTTTTGGGATTTTTAGATTCTACACTGACAGCAGTTGTAGAAAAAGAAGCTGCAAATACACCTCCCCTTCCAAAAGAGGAAGCTGCTGAGAATATCAAGGAGTCTGATAGCCAAAGTGATACTGAAAATGTAACCAAACCTATCAAGAAGTCTTCCCACCAAAACCAAACTGAGAATTTAGCACAATCTACCCAAGAGGATAATAGTCAAAATGAAACTGAAATTGTAAGCAAGTCTACCAAGGAGTCTGCTAGCCAAAACCATACTGAAAATTTTAAAAAATCTACCAAGAAGTCTGCTAGCCAAAATCAAATTGAAAATTTAATAAAATCTACCAAGGAGTCTGCAAGCCAAAACCACATTGAAAATGTCGCCAGACCTCCTACTGAAGGTATGGCCATCATTATCTTTATCTCACAGGTTCAAAGTAAATGCTGTATCTCCTCAGAATGCAGGATTCTCCTGTCTCGTGTCTCCAGCACTGAGATTTCAGGCTCATGCTGCCATGCCTAAACATGGATGCTGAAAATCCAAGCTCAGGTCTTCTTGTGCAGCAAGTGCTCCATTGACTGACCCTTCTCCCTGGCACCACCAAATTTATATTTTTAAGAGATTACTCTGGGTGGGGGAGTGGCACTGGCTGCTCTTCTAGAGTTCTTGGATTCTATTCCAGGTACCAACATGGGGCTTCCAACCATCTGTAACTCCAGTTTCCTGGGTATCCAACACCCTTTTCTGGCTACTTTGGGCACCAGGTATGCATAGTACATAGACATACATGCTGGCAAAACGCTCATGCACACAATATTTTAAAAAGGAGCAATTACACCTATTTGAGAAGCTGAGGTAGTAGGATTGCACATTTAGGCTAGCCTGGACAACATAGCAAGATTGTACATCCAAAGAAAAAGAACCCACAAATGTAAGCAGACTTTTTCTTGGGCCACCAGATCCCAAATAACAACACAGAGACTTATTATTAATTCTGAAATTAATAATAAGCTAAGCTCAGCCTTAGCTTAGGCTTGTCCCACTGGCTCTTATAACTTAAATTAACCCATATGTTTATTAATCTATGTTCTACCACGTGGTTCTTATCTCTCTCCCATTCTGGTGTCCAACTCATTCCTCATCTCCATGGTGTCTCCTCCATGCCTCAGTTATCCTCTTCCTCTCTTTGCCCAGAAGTCCTGCCTATCTCTCTTGCCTAGCTATTGACCATTCTGCTTTTTATTGCATCAATCACAGCAATATATCTTCACACAATGTACAAATATCCCACAACATCCCCACTTTTTAACTAAATAGAAAGTAAAGATTTTAACTCTAACATAATAAAACTATATAAAATAAGAGCAATTATCAAGTAAGAATTACATTCACAGCTGGACAGGGGTGGCACATGCCTTTAATCCCAGCACTTGGGAAGCAGAGGCAGGTGGATCTCTATGAGTTTGAGGCCAGCCTGGTCTACAAGGTAAGTTCCAGAACAGCCAAGGCTACATAGAGAAACCCTGTTTCAAAAAAAAAAAAAAAAAAAAAAAAAACAAGAATTATGTTCACAATGTTTAGTCCATATGTATTTGGAAAATTTAGAGAACATATTTATTATCTATCCTACCTTAATGAGTCCAAAGTTTTTTATCTAATACATTTTCTATCATAACTTGTATAGCCATTCTAAAATTATCTCTTTAGACCCAAAAACATCTCCTTAGATAAACAACTTACACTTTTATGTTTTTTGTATCTTATGTAAGTTTTTTTCTGAATTTGGTATCAAGGAAAACTGTGTACTATCTAGTCTTCAGCCCCCATCAGAGACCCAAGATGGATATACTATTACCTGAAAAACAGCAAGTGCAGAGCAAGTAACTTCCAAAACTATAGAAAGAACAGACACGTCTGACTTCCTGAACAGTCACCCAAGTTTCCTCTGTAACATTGGGGCATCCATCTTTGACCTATAGGCCTAAAATATCTGACAGACATTTTTGTGAAGCAGGAAAGTTTAGAAGGACTGTCCTACCTTGTCTTGGCAAACTTCATCAATCGCCTCCTTTTTTTTTTTTTTTTTTTTTTTGGTTTTTCGAGACAGGGTTTCTCTGTGTAGCTTTGCGCCTTTCCTGGAACTCGCTTTGGAGACCAGGCTGGCCTAGAACTCACAGAGATCTGCCTGGCTCTGCCTCCCGAGTGCTGGGATTAAAGGCGTGTGCCACCACCGCCTGGCTCAATCACCTCCTTTTGTGACCTGCTTTTCCACGGCATACTGTTAGTAGTCAAGTCAAGGGCAGTTTCTTGCCCAGTGGCTAACTTTTTCACAATAAAAAGCAAACTCCATATGGAGGTTCTTCAATGCCCATCATCCTTTTTTGAAGTAAATTGGTGCTGACAGGAACAGACATGTCTTACTGCCATGAAAAGCCTTAGGTTATTAAGACATCTTAAATGCATATTCTGTAGGTCTCTGAAGTATTTGAAGACTATCTGTCTATCTAAAATATATCTCTATTTGACCTTGAAAGCATACCTATCATGGTCATAAACTTGATTGTTAGATGACTAACTACTAAACTGTATTTCTTAATTATCCTAAATAGTTTATAACAATAACATTCAAGGACTAGAAATTTACATTACATTGTTAAATGAGCTGCATAGGTACAAAATCTTAAACAAGAATAGGAACATACAGTATTTTCTAACAAAAATAACCTTAAATTTGTATCACTATACAAAAATCTATACCAATGTAAAATATTTGAGGTTAATAGTGACTTTTTAGTTTAAAGTAGATTCAATAATCTACCCTTTTAATGGGCCATTCCTATATCCCCTTTTTTCTTTTCAGAAAGAGATTCTTGAATCTATTCTCCTTTGTTCAGCTTTTTTCCTGACTATGACCAATAAAAACCTGTAACCAACCCTCCTAAATGAGGACAAACATCCATAACCCACCAAATGACCCAAAACCACCCATCCCAACTCTTGGGAATGTGGGCATCATGTTCTCTAGATTGCTTCCTGCTCTCTGGGGGCAATGGCATCTTTAGGGGACCCTGGAAAAATTGAGATAATGGTGAAGTCCTGGGAGAGCTAGCTGTATTATTTTTGTTTGTTTGTTTGTTTGTTTAGTCTATGTCTAATGGAAAAGTGCAGAGCTTATCTGAAGTCCTGCCTGGAGTAGTCTGTGAGGCTAGTCCATCTCAGCTAGCAGCTTTGAAGTTAGTCTAGATGCAGAATTTCTAGGAAACTACAACAGAGGCATCTTGGGAGGCTGGATCACCAAGGCTACTTGTTTTCATTGTTGTTTGGTCCTTTTTTTTCTTTCTGAAAACATACAAACTTCTAAAGGTAACATATTTATTTGCATTAATACAAGTATGGAATATGAAGTGTGTACAAGTCAGCTAAAGTTTTCTTCTGCTCTGTGTTTGAGCAGGTGAAAGGCATCTGTCAGCTTTGTAAGTCCATTTGGACTGTACAACCAAACCTTTATCCATACCATATGAAAGGATAGCATGTAATAAGTCATGAGAACTCTGTAGTCAATAAGATTTATCATGTTTCTTTTTGAAAACACACAAACTTCTAAAGGTAGTATATATCTGTATTAATACAAGTATGGAATGTGCTCTGTGCACAAGTCAACTTGTATGTTCTGTGTTTGAGCAGGTAGAAGCATCTGTCAATTTTATAAGTCCATTTGGACTGTATAGCCAAAATATAATATAAATCTCTATCCAGCCATATGAATGGCATGTAATAATAAATCATGAGAATTCTGTAGTCAACAAGATTTATTATGTCTCATCCAGTCTCAGAGCTGTTCCCATGTTGAGGGATCAGCATATATGTTATCTGTCCTATACTCTTTCTTGATTTCTTTTTTTATGTCTATAGCCAAAAATAGGAAGTCTCCCTCAATCAAATCTGATCTTCATTAATTTTGAAGAGAACCATAACTTTTTGTTTCCCATGGAAACAAAGGCATAACTTCTCTCCCAATGCAACAGATATTCTGAATTCCATTGTGAAGTTAAGACATTCTTAAAATATATAGTTTGGTTTAATTTAGCAGTTTACACAATCCAATGTCTCTCAGCAGCTATTGTTTTTTGCACATTAGCATTTTAAAAAATTCAAAGTCAACAAAGCATCATACAGGATCCAGATACCCTGTGTATTTCCCATCCTTATGTGACTTTTTAAATATTACTTTACTCTTTCTTTAAAGACTATTATTTTTAAACTCTTTTTCTATGATTGTCTATATCCATTTTCTTTTCTTTAGCATTCAAGCACAATTTTTAAAGCATACTGTACTTGTTCAGACATTTTCTGGATCTGGACCTGACTTGCTTCATGTCACAGCATTCTCTGACCACAAGACAAACTTTAAATGACCATGTCAGCACCGGGCGGTGGTGGCGCACGCCTTTAATCCCAGCACTCGGGAGGCAGAGCCAGGCGGATCTCTGTGAGTTCGAGGCCAGCCTGGGCTACCAAGTGAGTTCCAGGACAGGCGCAAAGCTACACAGAGAAACCCTGTCTCGAAAAACCAAAAAAAAAAAAAAAAAAAAAAAAAAAATGACCATGTCAGCTGCTACACAGCTCTGGTGCCTGGTTCCACCCCTCTCAGATCCCTGAAAGTCTAGCCTCATGCTCTGTGAAGTTGCTGTATCCACAATGCAGCAGGCATTTTTACCTAGCAGGCTGGCTGCTCAAGTGCTCTGCTGCGCTTAAAAGAGCCTCACCTCTGTTTGCTGGGCCTACCTGAGAGACGGCTTTCTTAGGCCCTTTCTTAGAATATTTGAGCCCCACATTGGGCTAAAAAAAGTACGTGTAAGCATACTTTTCTTTGGGCCACCAGCTCCCAAATAATGACACTGAGACTTATTATTAATTATGAAAGCTCATCCTATAGCTTAGGCTTTTTCCTAACTAGCTTTTATAACTTAAATTAACCCATTTATACTAATCTACATTCTATCACATGGCATTACTGCTCTTCCATTTTGTACCTTCTGTTTCTTCTCCATGTCTCCTGGCACCTCCCACACATCTTGATTCCTCCTCTTTTTCCTTTTTTCCCTGCCCAGAAGTTCCACATATACCTCCTCCTTAGCTATTGACCATTTAGCTTTTTCTTACACCAATCACAGCAATATATCTTCACACAGTGTACAACAACACACAAAGACATAAGAGATCACCATGGTGGTTGTGATGGTGAGAGCTTGTGGCAAGGGAAGGAATAAGTAGGAGAAGGTGGGGGCAGCAGGAAGGGACAGAAATTGTGTAGATAAAAATTATCAAAGACTTGGACTCACATGGCCAAGTTGAGATGATGAAAAATGGGCTGAGGAGATGGTTCAGTTGGTAAAGCGCTTGCCATTCAGCATGAGGATTTGAGTTCACCCAGAAACCCGAATATAAAGAACTGGATGTAACAATGAATGTCTTATTCCAGAGCTATGGAGGCAGAGACAGGGGGATCCTGGCGCTTGCTGGCCAGCAAGTCTAGCCAAGTTGATGAGCCCCCAGCTCAGTAAGAGACCCTGTCTCAAATGTTAAGGTGGAAAGCAATTGAAGAAGATACCCAGCATCAACATCTAGCCTCTGCACACTTGTGCCGTGCACCCACACATACCACACACACATAAATGTGTATATACACATACAACGTATACACACATAAGAGAAAGATGGTAAGAAGCTAATTACTTAGAAATATATCATGGAAGTGGGGCCGGTAAGCCTGATCAACTGAATGAGTGTATGAGAAAAAAGAAGAATCAAGGTTGGTTCCAAAGTTAACTTATATAACATGCTGTGGGACAAATAATTTGTAGTTCTTCTGTCTCCTCTTCTACCAGCCAGAAATCATGGTATGCACATGGTTATATGCATAAGAGGGTTATGAAAATTGAATTGCTTAATATACATGAGCTGCTTAGTGCAGCTCATGGCACGTAACAAAACTCCTCATCAGCATTTTCTATTAGGAGTAATAGTAGTATGAGCAAATAATTAATACCCATTGGATCAAGCTGTTACAGAGGATGCCTACCTGAAGAATGATGGCCCACAGAAATCAGAACACTAACTGCTAAGCTCCACCTCCAGAGATTCTGCTTGCTTGATTGACAACAGGATCTGTCTGGACTATGGCCTGGGAATCTGTTTTTCCAGAAGCTAGCTCCCCTGAGATAATGGTGCTCAGAAAGGTTTGGGGATCTGTGGAATCTGACTCATTGGGGTTCACATTCCAGCCCTGGCACTCATTAACAGCTTCTTAAACAAGTTTTTATCTTCTACATTTCTATTTTCCTTATTTGTAAACAGGCAGAGAAGGTCAGGGACTATAATTCTGCTGTATTCACTGGGGCTTTTCAATTTTTAAATGAGAAAACACAAATTCAATTAAAAGTGGGGGAGGTAGTGGATTTACTTCTGCTCAAAAGCAAGCCAGAGAATAGACGATGGGGCCATTCCATAGGTGGCTGTCTCTGGCTCCCAGGCTTTCCATGACTACATGTCTGCTGGCTTGTTTGTCTTCACATTCTCACTGTCTTCCTCTTGTCCCATTGACTACTTGTCTTCATTTGGCTCTGTTCTCACCTACAAAGGGCAGGTTACTACATGTGGCAGGGATATTGACCCTGGAGGCCCAAGGTTCCACTTCTTCCAGATCCATAATTCAATAGGCAAAATGGTGTTATCCCTGTCAGCTTTGGTAGAATTATCCAGAAACAGTCCTCATAGGTCAGCTTGGGACATGTTGCCATCCTGATGGCACAGACCAAGTGCCATGGACCCAGATGTATGTTGAGTAAAACTACAATGAAGGAAGATAGAGCTAGCACATTGAGAATAACAGCTGAAGGGTTCCCTTCAGCCTCCTTAGACTCCCTCAGGCCCTCTCACAGTCCTCAGCACCTTACCTGCCCCCCAGGTCCTGTCAACCCCTCCTCAGCTTCCTATGGCAGTCTCACTGCTTCTAGCATTCTCGCAGCCCTCACTTTGATGGTTTTTCAAGGGCAAAATGAGATGTTCTGTGTAGAATTAATTTTCAGTGTGGTGCTCGCCTGTAGATCATGCAGGCTCAGGTCCTTTTTTTCCTCGCTTTATCATTTGAATCCCTCCAAAATGTGTGTGTGTGTGTGTGTGTGTGTGTGTGTGTGTGTGTGTGTGTGTGTGTGTGTGTTTATCTGCTACTTGTCTGCAGGGGCTAAAAACGGGTGTCAGATCTCTTAGAGCTGGAATGACAAGTGCTTGTGAGGTGCCTGATGTGAATACTGGGATGTGAACTCAATCCTCTGGAAAAGCAGCAAGTGTTCTTAACCACTGAGCCATCTCTCCAGCACCCCCTCCCCAACAAAAGATTTTAAGGAGGATGACTTAAGCACAATTTTCAGTTCAACCTCCTGATATTTGGAGCAAATATAAACAGCCGCAACTTTGTGGAATATTCAATTCTTCGCCCTCTTTCAAATGACTGAGAGAGACATAAAAGGTACCAATCTAAGGATTTAAACCTCTGATTTAATCCATTTATAATTACTATGCCATGTTTTAAAGCTATAGGAATCAAAATAAAATCTAAATTTCCTAAGGTGGTACCCTCCCCCCTTAGTGCTAGGAAATCTTTTAAAGTCAATGTTTCCCTGGCTACCCTTGCTAATGTAATGGAAAGGATCCTGATACCAAAGTGTAAGATGAGTTCATCATAGGCAAGTTACTTGAAAACTTAGAATTCTGGGTTTTTTTTAATGATGCTAACAGCATCTGCCCACCATCTCATAGAGAAGTTGTAAGGAACAGAGATAGGTAATATACATAGAACTGCCTAGCAAAATGGACAAATGGAAAAAGAGAAGTGATAAAAGCTTTTATTTCTTTAATTAAGCTCTCTAAGGCTTAATGACAGGGCTGGAGATAGAGAAATAGCTCAGCCATCAAGAGCACTTGCTCTCTCAGAGGAGTAGATTTTAGTTCCCAGCACCCACATCAGGCAGTTCACAACCACCTGTAACTCGAGATCCAGGAGATCCAATGCCTTCTTCTGACCTCTGGGGCACGTGCTCCTACATACATACACATACACACTTACAAGCACATGCACATACACACATTTTCACATGCAAATATGCACACATATACATGCACATAAATAATAAAGTAGATATTTTTGGAAAAAAATAAAAATTAATTTTAAAAAATGACTAAAGAAGTTTCCAGGCTGGTCTGTTCTCATCTATGTTCTGACAGTGCTACCCATATCTGAGATGTGCCCTAATTTATACTTTTTTCCTCTAACAGAACCAGACTTTTTTATGCCCATCAAAATTCCAACCCAGTCATTGCTGCAGGATGTTACTGGACAAGCAAGAAAAGAGAAAGTGAGGTTACCTCATTATTTGATGAGTTCCAAGCCCAAGTCTCAACCTCTTGCCAAGGTAACAGAGACGCTTGGGTAAGTCTCCCAGGGCATTCTGTGCAATTGAAGTCACTGAAGTTCATGCCAGTCCCGTGCTTTCTTTTCTTTAAGGCAAAACCTAAAATATTTTTATAAGTAATAGGCTTCTGCCCCCCTCTGCCATAATAAGTTTCCCCACCAATGCAGTAAGCCAGATCAAGCCAAATTTTAAAAATACAACAACAGGTTTATTGAGAGCAATTCCCAGGAGGGTTCTCTGATCCCAGAGATTGAGGCCAGAGAAGTCACCTCCCCCCAACTAAGGGATGATGACTTGTCTGCTACCAGCTGGGTTTGTGCCCAAGTATGGTCAAAAGCTGGATGCTTAGGCAGGAACTTGGGTGCTGGCAACTTCCGGGGAGGAAGCTGCAATAGTTGCCAAGAATGCGGAACTGGCTTTTAGTGCCTTTCCTTTGTTCAAAGACTGAGCTGGTAGGGTTCGGAGGGGCTGGGAGGCTTTCCAGATCGTGCAGGAGAGAGCTGGAGGCTCCAACTGAACAATAAAGATGTTGTAAGAATTGCATGAGACCATAAATCTTTTGAGTCTTCCCTTGGCCAAGCAGTCATTCCTCTCTGGTGTCCGCAGTGTTTTCTTTAATCAAAAACTCCTCTTTTTACTTTATCAATTTTTCTGCTCTACAAAGGTGGAAGATACTGTTGGGGGGAAAGTGAACACATCTTCCATTGCATCTGCTGCTATTTATAACGCAAATGCATCCCCTTTCGGGTTCCACCTTCTCCCACCGACAGTGAAGTTTGGAGTGCTTAAAGAAGGACACACCTATGCGACCATTGTGAAGCTCAAGAACGTTGGTGTGGACTTCTGCAGGTGAGGCTCTTGTACCCATTTCTGCAGGTGAGGCTCTTGTACCCATTTCACAAAACCCCCAGAGACCACCAAGGAGCCAGTTTCCAAGGCAAGCACAAAAGAATCTTTTTATTGTCAGGCTCAACCTGGGGCATCGCCGGGCAGATGGAGGGAAATGCAGTGGTGGCAGTGGGCCCAGGGGTAAAGAGTTTTTTATAGGGAAAAACCGCAAGCCAGGAATTACATGCTTTGGCAACTTGGGATTCGGTAGAAAGGATATGGGGCAAGGTGATTTTTTGAAACTATTGGTCTAGACTTTGGGCACAAAACCACATTTGAAATCACTGGGTTAGACATTTTGGTGGGAAACCACAACTTGCTCAGCAGGATTATCTGGACTGCTCAGCAGGATTATCTGGATATCTTCAAGGGCCATAAACCACAGACAGAATGTCTGCAGAAGCATACTGCTCTGTATCTGTTCGAGTTGTCATGGCACATTCCTGAGGTCTTTCCTGGAACTGAGTACAACAGGTGTTCTAAGATGGTGGCCCTACCCTAAGATGAGGTCTGTATTGCCTTCACAAGGCAAAGGTACCAAGTGCCTGCCCATGTTCCTCCAGAGATTGTCTTGTCCATATCAATGATCATTTGCCAAACAATAATGCCATCTTGACTCCTGAATAATCACATGGTTCACTCCTTTATCCATTCATTCATTCTTCAACACATCAATATTGCCTGGGCTCTGATAATGTGATAGCTGCTTTCATGCTTTCTGCATATCATTACTCATGCTTCAGCAGAGGCCACTCACTCAACTCTAGATCTGACCTAGCAAAAAACAAATAATTTGTACAAGCACTTCAATAATTAATACACAGAACCTGAAAGCATATATATGTCCATTCTGGGTTGATTTTGAGTTGTGGACTTAAATGCAACTCCATTTTCATTCTGTTGCATGTAGAAATCCAGTTTTGCAGCACCACTTGTTTAAGAGATTGTGGTTTCCTCTTTGTGTTTTTGGAGCCTATTTGAAAGTTGCTTGGCATATGTATGCATGTATGTATTTACTTATGGGCTCTGTTCTATCCAACTGATCTTCATGTCTGTCAGATTTTATGTCTGCGTCATGCTGTTTTGATTGTTGTAGCTTTCTAACAGCTTTAAATCAGGACATGTGATGTTCCAACTTTGTTTTCCTTCCTGGGAATTATTTTGGCTATTAAGCATCTCTTATGGTTTCATACAAATTTAGGATATTGTTTCCCAATTTCTGTGTCCTAGTTAGGGTTACTTTGCTATGATCAAACACCGTAATCAAAAGCAAGTTGGGGAGGAAAGGGTTTATTTGGCTTATACTTCATCCTCATAGTCCATCACTGAAGAAGGTCAGGGCAGGAACTCAAACAGGGCAGGAACCTGGAAGCAGGAACTGATGCAGAGGCCATGGAGGGGTGCTGCTTACTGGGTTTCTTTTCAAGGCTTACTCAACCTGCTTTCCTATAGAATCCAGGTCCACAGCCCAGGAATGGAACCACACACAATGGGCTGGGCCCTCCCGCATCAATCACTAATTAAGTAAATGTCTTACAGCCAGATCTTATGGAGACATTTTCTTTCTTTTTTTTTTAAAGATTTATTTACTTATTATGTATACAGAAGAGGGAGCCAGATCTCATTACAGATGGTTGTGATTTATTTACTTATTATGTATACAGAAGAGGGAGCCAGATCTCATTACAGATGGTTGTGAGCCACCATGTGGGTGCTGGGAATCGAACTCAGGACCTCTAGAAGAGCAGTCAGTGCTCTTAACCTCTGAGCCATCTCTCCAGCCCAACATTTTCTTAATTAAGTTTCCTTCCCTTCCATTGACTGTAGCTTGTGTCAAGTTGACATCAAACTAGCCAGCACAGTCTATAGAGAGCCATTGGCCTTTGGAGGAGTTTTATGGACATTTCACGTTTGGTTTTGCTTTTTTGGAGGCAAACTCTCACTATCTAACACTGGCCGGCCTTGAATGCACAGCAATCCTCTTGCTTCAGCTTCTCAAGTGCTGCCTCACCTTGTTTATTATGGGTGTTCTAATAGTTTTCTTCCGATCCGTGGACACAGGGCATCTCTGCAGTCACATGTTTTCTTCCGTGTCTTTCAGTGTTTTATGGCTCTGAATAGATTGATATTTCCTTGATTAAGTGTATGATTTTTTCAATGCTACCTTATGTGAAATTATCTTCTCAATATTTTAGCTACTGTTTTGTAATATAAAAATGCTATCGATTTTTGAAGATTGACCTTGTGCCCCAAAATTCCAGGCAATTTGTTAGGTCTAACAGCTTTCCTTTTATAATATCTGGCTTTTATGTGAAGAGGTAACTTAACTTTCCCCTTTCCAATCTGGATATCTTTTCTTTTTCTCATCTGATGGCTAATTTAGTGCTTTTATGCCATGGGCAACAGCAGTGGTGGAAGTGAGCACATTTTCCTTTCACCAGCTCTCAAGAGGAAAGATGTCATCTCTGGGTTTCTCATGGGAGTCCTTATTATGTCATGTACTTCCCCTCTACGACTGAACTGTTCAGAGTCTGTAATTAGGTCAATACATTTCAGCCTTTGTCAGAAGCTTTATTTATCAGTTGAGGCTTATAAGTATTATCTGCAAGTCTGTAAGTGTATTACGTTGATTTGTACACATGCAATTAACTTGCATTTGGTCCTGATACTTAGCATGTCTAATGTATTAGGGATTTTTTGTGTCAATGTCCATCAATAATGTGTAGTCTTCTTGTGATTTTTTTCTGGCTTAACTATAAGGTGATGCTAGGCTGATGTTGAAGTTGGAATGAGTGAATTTTACATTTTGAGATGACCGTGAGCCTACGGGGACCAGTGGCAGAATGCTTTGACTTAAAAGTGATTTAGGGTTCAGATTGACAGGGAGTATACTTGCAATGGTTAATCTACTTTGTCAACCTGATTCTGTACAGAGAGAGTCATGGAGGAGGCACATACTTCTGGGCACGTCTGTGAAAGCATTTCCTAGAGGGAAGACCACACTGGATGTGGGCAGGCTCCTCCACTGACTAAAAAGGACAGAAAAGGAGAAAGCAAAGTGAGCGCGAGCACTCATCTCTCTTTTTCCCAAGGATGCAATGTAACCAGCCGACTCATAGCCATGCCTTCTGTGCTGGGATGGACTGACTGCCCATCCCTGAAGTGCAAACCAGAATAAACTTTGCTCCTTTAGGTTTCTTCTGTCAAGTATGTTGTCATGAGAAAAGTAGCTAAAATGGGAAGTCTTGTATCCATTATCCAGTCTCTAAGTATTATTAGTCTGCCCAGGTGTTCTATTTCTTCTTGACCTATGTGATAAGTTGTATATTTAAAGGAATATATCCATTTCATATGAGTTATTCTATTTGGTGGTATAAAACTGTTCATTTTAATCCTTTGTGACAGTTTTTATTTTTGAGGTATCATAAATTTTGTCTTTCTTTTCTCTAGTTTTCTTTGGCTGGCTGAGAGCTAATACAGTTCCTTTTTTTTTAAGTCAAATCTCAGTTTTATTGACTCTGTTCTCTTATTTATGTAGTTTGTCATGTTGATATATTTCTGCTCTGGTTTTTATTCTTTCCTTCCTTCTGCAAATCCGGGTTAGACTTACCCCTTTTTCTAGTTCCTTGATGTATAGTATTGGACTATCTCTTTGAAATCTTTTTCTGTTTTAGTTGTTGTGTGACACTATTCCTGAGGAGACATGAACAAATGTCCACTTGTCCCAGAGATGGAATCAATGAGGGACCAGAGTAAGGATATGACCAAAGTCTGCTCTGGTGAACCAGTGAGCTTCACTGAGGTTCCTTACAGGAATATAGGTGAGGGGTCACTTACAGGAGCAGAAATAACTTGAAGACAGCTGCATCACCAAAGCCCACCCCAGCATGGGTGACAGCTCACAAGAGCTGGAGACTTGGAGCACTCTGCACAGACTGCAGGTAGCTCAACAGGTTGGAGAGCATCTCCTTCGGGTCTGAACCTCTTCCAAGCAATTCACCTGATCTCTGCCCCTCCCAGGTGCCTTGGCTGGTCTGAGCCTCTTCTAGTCAGCTTAGCTTGTCTGGAGGCGTCTCTTAGAAGTCCTTACTGATTGTATGTATGGGGAGGGGGTGGTCTAGTAAATCTAGTCAGTTTTAGGAACTTCTGGTAGCTTTTGAGTCATTACTTCCTGTGTCGTAAGCAGCTTCCCAGCAGGATGAAATATTTCGTCTCCCCTTAGACCTCCTCCTAAGGAGCTTCCTCCAAGATGGAGGCTTTTATCTGGGAGGAGATTGGTGCACAGTAACAATGCAGACATTTATTGGGATAAACTTCCCTCTTGGAGTTTCTCCCCCTGTACCTCACACGGTATGTCTGGGTTTGACTCCTTTCAACCTGCTTTCTAATCTCTTTTGATTTTTCCTTTCATCCATTCGTTGTTTGTTCAGGAGCATGGGGCTTAATATCCACATAATTTTGTAAGATTCTTTCTGTAATTGAGTTACAGTTTCAGGCTATTGGTGTCTGAAATGATACTAGACATTATTGTAATCATCTACATTTTAAAGGAATTGTTTTGTGACTCATTTGATCTATCCTGGCAAATGTTCCGTGTGCATTAGAGATGAACTTATAGTCAGTTTTTGGATAGAAGTGTATGTAGTATATGTCTGCTAGGTCCATTTTGTCGAAGACTGAACTCATGTCTAGGGCTTTTTATTATTTATCTCTCTAGTTGATCTACTCATTGTAGAAAATGGTACTGAATTGCTCCTTATTTTCCCTTTATTTTTATTACACAAGTTTTCCTTGTGTACTTGGGCGCTCTGATATTTGATATTTATATGTGTAATATGTCAATCATGAACTTTTGCTAGTCAATGAGAATAGAAAACACAATGAGTAAAGAAATTCCACTCGGTGCCTCAGAAATCAGACAGGTTGTAGAGTTGTATTTTAAATAATTGCCCACCATCAAATTAGATTACTTCCTGATGAGCTCGCCTTTCTTTTCTCCCATGATTTTTGTCTTGAAATGAGTCTTCAAGTCCTATGTGTGAGTGCAGCCCTCTCTGCAGTCTTTTGGTTAGCAGGTTAGCATTTGCATGAAAAGTCCTTTCACTTTCAGCCTGGTGTGCCCTGAAGGGGATTGCTCACAGGCAGCAGGGGGGTGGATCTTATTTCTTGTTTATCTTTTGTGTGTGTGTGTGTGTCTGTGTGTGTGTGTGTGTGTGTGTGTTTTGAGACAGTGTTTCTCTGTGTAGCTTTGGTTCCTGTCTTGGAACTCACTGTGTAGTCCAGGCTGGCCTCGAACTCACAGAGAGCTGCCTGACTCTGCCTCCTGAGTGCTGGGTTTAAAGGCATGTGCCACCGCTGCCCGGCCTCTTGTTTACTTTTTAATCTATTCTACCACTTGATGTCTTCTGACTAGGAAATTTAAACCTGTCACGGCAACATGTGTAGTGACAGTGTTGCCATTTAATTTTTGGTTTTCTGGCTTTTTTTTTTTTTTTTTTTTTTTTGGTTTTTCGAGACAGGGTTTCTCGGTGTAGCTTTGCGCCTTTCCTGGAACTCACTTGGTAGTCCAGGCTGGCCTCGAACTCACAGAGATCCGCCTGGCTCTGCCTCCCGAGTGCTGGGATTAAAGGCGTGCACCACCACCGCCCGGCGGTTTTCTGGCTTTTTAATCTCTTATTTTCTACCTCTGCGGTTTAATACATTTAAGTATTCCTCTCCTACTATCATTTATATGCTCCTTTTTAAAAATCAAACTGTTTATGGTTGCTTTTTGTTATTTGGTAGCATTTGACACACAGGCTTTGATCCTCAGAATACCCTGGATTTAACAGGAAAAAAAAAAAATGTTTCAGTGAACTTTTGTTGTAGAAGCATCTCAGCTGTCAAAATTTGGACTGTAAAAAATATATGCAAAACATCCTTTTCTGAAACACTTCATTTTGAACAAAGCACTGAACTACACAAATGTAGAATGAAAACAACATGTGAACTCCACCAAAAGTGGTCATCATAAAAGGTGTAAAAGTCACCTAACTTCACTAGGCACTGTTTGCTTTTTAAACAAGAATTAATAGGAAATATTGCTCACAAACAATATCCCAGCTCTATGGCAGGCTTCCAAAAGTCTTTAACTCCATGCTTTGGTAGTGATGAGATGAGTAGCATGATCAGAAATGGGACCTGAGTCCTCCACTACTGTAGTAGGGAGAAGGACCCTGTCTGAGCAGCTCTCCAGCCCCCACCACCTCTTCAGTATCATCTGCTGTAATATCCCCAGTCACCATAGCCTCGATCCTGTCCTGTCATAATCCCAGCAGTGTGAGCTACACAAAATAAACTCTGATTCTACATACATCAAGCTCCATTCCATTAGCACGTTCTTTAGCTTTCTTGGCGCCATCTACATTTCAAGATATACAGAGACAAATCCTCTCAAAAGTCTGGCCTGCCCATATACAAGAGACACAGAGGCAATGGGGCTGTGACGTACATGCTCAACCCAAACACTCCAAGACCACAGCTGCAGTCAGGTTTTACCCAGTCCCCAACAAGGTGCATTTGAGAAGGCACATGAGAATGACTGTGCTGTACTTCACTGATCTCAGCTCTAAGACCTGTCCCAGTTCATCTAATCACCTATGGGAGTGGGACTGAGATTGTATAATGTCTTAGAGAACTTGTGGACCTAGACCTAGATTCAAATCTGGACCTGGACTTTTGATTAAAATGCCTGGAATCTTCCTTGGAGAGGCATTTTGTGTAGAATTCCCCAAATGCCCACAAACACTTCACTCTAGAAGCAGAGAGATTTGTGCTCTGGTTGCTGCTTAGTAATAAGCATCTTAACTCACAGTTCAGTTTATACATGGATCTGAAAATATACCTGGTATTTTCTAGACCCAAACCAAAGGAATCTTTGAGCCTTCTGAGACCTTATATATAATGGAATTGAACAATCTGCTTCAAGGTCTTGTGGGCTAGAATGAAGATAGGGCTCAGACTTCTTGGGCACCAACCAGGTCATTGCTATCACTAACATGTCTAGAGACTTCACGTTATTGTGGTCACCGCAGCCACATGGGAGTTTAGTCATTTACATTTGATCATTATACCATAAATCTATGCCAAGGCCACTCCAAATTACAGAGTCTTCAGTTCTGTTCTGAATTGAGCTGAAGCACAATGTGTGTGGTGGAAAGGTTTCCATCAAAATGAAATAAATATTTCAGTTGCAGAGTTATTCTTATATAATAACAAACCCTTTGAAAATGTTTATGAATCTGGAATGGAAATGAAATATAGTAAAATGGCAGAAGCGCCCAGTTCGAAAGATTATTTTCAACCTTTAGTTGAGGCAAACCCCAACTTCAGGGATGTTGGCTCCCCAAGAAACAACATAGTGACGGGACTCAGAGTACCAGTTAAGACCCATTTTTTTCCAGGTTGTTACCAATGAAGCGGGTGGGAGGGAACAGAGAGTTAACACTAAACTAGTCAAACCTGTTTATGTAGATCCTGTCTCTCCAGCAGAGTTCTGGTTGTAGAGATTTCACTCCACTGCTTGTTCAATTCAGCTATGATGGCTGGACGGCAGAGCTGATGGGAGGCGTGGGTGGGAGTCAGTGTGGAGGGAGGCTTTCCTTTGCAGAGTACTCCAGGCCTTTCATCCCCAGGCAGAACCCACAGACCACAAGCAGGGAAAGAGAGCAACAAGCAGCGTGTGTGGACAAAGAACTTCTCAAGCCCTTCATCATCTTCTGATCTCCTTTGGTCCCTCCTCTCCCCAAGCATGCAAACCCCACACCAAGTCAGAGGCAGCCTGGCTCCCATGCTTTGCTGTTTCCCCAAAGTGCTGTAATTCTGCAGCTGCACAACCTGGCTGTCAGCATGCACATTAACACTGACAGCTCCACTGCAAAGCACACATGGCCAAACACTGGCAGTGCTCTGCCCGGGCCCATCAGCAACCGGTAACGAAGGGTGGGAGTGTAGGTGGGAGGCCACTTCATGCTGAGGAGAGCTGTTGTGAAATGAGTGGGTCCTGAATTTTTCTCTCAGTGGAATAGTAAGGTCTTCGGGTGTTTGTCGATGGCACGGACTGCCTGGCTTCTGGTTTAACGCCTTCCTGACTTCGTAGCGCCCAAGTTTCTTCACTGCTTATTTTTATAATCTCCCATTTCTCTTCCTGGTAGGTTTAGAGTGAAGCAGCCCCCACCCAGCACTGGACTGAAAGTGTCGTATAAACCTGGGCCTGTAAGTCCACCTGTTATCAAGTGTGTGTGTGTGTGTGTGTGTGTGTGTGTGTGTGTGTGTGTGTGTGTGTGTGCGCACGTGTGCATGTGTGTGTGTGTTGCATGCGCACATGTGAATATGTATTTTCCCATTGCAGTTGCCTTTTATATCATTCTGATACCCAGTTTAAATCCTGAGTGGGTCTAATTTTTCTAGTTTCATAAGGAAGAGACTCCCTAGATTGGTCCCCATGTGGCTCCATGTCATTATTCCATGTAAGAACCATGACAAAAATGCTATGAGTAAAGAGTTTAACTTCAGCTGGAAACACTTGGGAAGCTCCCCTCGCTCATCCCAGGAGTACAATTATGTACAGTCACATGCATATGACCTGTGTAAAAACTGAATTCTTAGGGAGTGGAGACTTGGTTGGGTGGTTAAGAGTGAATGCTACTCTTGCAGAGGACCCAGGATTGGTTCCCAGTACTTACCTGGCAGCTCACAACCACCTGTAAGTCTAGTTCCAGGGGATCCAACAGTCTCCTCTGATCTCCACAGACACTGCATGGATGTACACAGACGTACATGCAGAAAAACACACATATACACACACATACACATACACATACACATAAAATAAAACAAATAAAACAAAATTATTTTAAATAGAATCCTTCTGAAAAGTGACATGTCCTCCATGAAAACAATCATCCTGTTCTTTCTTACTTTATAAAAATCTGGTTTGCTTTCCCATGTTTTCCAGAGAATATTATCTAACAAAATAATAGGAAGTCATTATTTTATTAAAGTCATCAGCTGTTTTATTTCTCCAAAACTCTAAATACACAAATTTAAAAATGTCAAACTGTAAAACAAGAAATGTGGGACTATGCCAAGGAACTGTCACATTTGGTTACATGAAAAAAAGTATTGTTTTGTGTATCTTTCTTCAGTGTTCTCAACATGAAAGATGAATGTTTGAGGTGATGGATATGCTAATTACCTAGGATGAGCATCACTAATTGTGTATACATGTCCAAACATCACATCACAATTTGTAATTATGGACACCTCTGTGTCTCAATTAAAGATAAACACTGTAAGAGAAATGAAAATCAAAAATTAAACCGAATCCCATCTGAATTTGCTGTATTCTGAACAATGGGGTGTTTAGTTTAAAAAGGTGAATATTAATTTTTATTCCCTCTTACTTTAATGATATAAATTTAGAAGTGTTATGGAAAATAAACAGAAGTTTATCCCACGTTATAATTTAACCATACTTGTAAGCACATCACAGCGCTGCTTCACCAGCCCTTACATCTCCCGGCAAATGCCGAGCTCCTGTCATACTCACCCTAGAGCCAGGACACAGAGAGGATGTTAAAAATGGCATCCAGGCACCTAATGGGGTCAGGCAGATAGCAGGAACTTAGACAGGTATGACCAGAATGAAGTAGGAACTCCAGTGGGCTCATGAACCATCAGGCACAGAAGTGAGGGTGTGTAGGCTCAGGAGAACAGGCAGCAAGGGTATGTGGTCCCACAGCAAGCAAAGGGAAGCCACTAAAGCAGCCACACTTGTTACAGACATAGAGGGATCAACTTAGTGTACCACAGAGCCCATCGGCTTGTGATGACTGCTTTGTACTAGGCAAGGCTGGGTGTCAATGCTCTGAGCCTTGTTTCCATCATTTGTAGAGGAGGGCTTGTAGACCAGAAGTTCTCAGCCCACTCCTAGTTTGCATATCTCACAACCTATAGCAAAATATCAGGGCACAGGCTGAAGCTTTAAAGAAGATATGAAGATTTTGAAGATATACCAATGTTGACATTATATCCACGACTCCATGCCTATTTATTTCTCTGAAATAACTCACCACCATATGATGTCAAGATTTCAGAATCCTGGGGCCAGTGAGATGACTCAGCAGGTTAAGGTGCCTGCCACCAAGCCTCACAATCTGAGTTTGATCTCCAGACCCCATGTGGTAAAAATAGAGAACCAACTCCTGAAAGTTGTCCTCTGACCTCCACACACACCTCTGATGGCAAACATTTGTGTCCAAGCCTGTGCACTCATAGCCCCGAAGTAAACACATAAAGATGTCAGATTCTTCACAACATCAAAAGAATATCAAAGCAAGCCCTTCTTCTACTGTTCTGAGAAGTTATTAATCTCATTTTAATCTAAAGAACAGGTCATTCTAACAGCTAAGTGACTGCTGGATCAACCTTTATAACTAGTAAAAACTCAGTGTGCATTCTTTGAAGCTCACCATACTATAAGAGTATTTCTTTCCCCTTTTTGACAGTAGGTTTTGGCTCTGACAAAAACTATAATCTATAGTCTTCTGTCTATGTAAATCTAACCACTGTTCAGCTTGGTTAGTTGCCAGCGCTAAATAAATGTGCTCTAAGCCTGGGTAAACTGCACTGTGGCATTACTCCAACTCTCCTGTGGAATTTCATCACTACTCAGTCCTTCTGATTGTTGGGCTTGGAGGACCAAGTCTGGGACTCTCAGAAACAATCTCGGGATCTGCTCCAGCATGCTCACACATATACTGTTGAAAAAAAAAAATGGAAACATTTTTCAATTCTATTATTTATAAAACTGTATTTTAAATTTCCATTTGTATCTAATTGCTCTCCATGTGGTAGTGTGTGATTTATTTTTTCCAGATAACTGTTCCCACGTCTGCTTTTTAGCCCACCTCCTGGAGAGGCAGCTTAGAAACATAAACATCTCTCCCTCTCCTGGCTAGTGTGCCTTCCAAGAACAAGGCAAGCAGCCCAATGCTTTGTTGCGACTATATATTGGATTTCTTCTTTGTTGGTACAAACCTCTTCCTTGCTTTTAGACCTAGGCAGCTTGGCATCTACACTTATTCTGTCTCCCTCTACTGGCCCTGTCACTCTACACATCCTATATTATAATCCTAGAGACCAAGTAGCAGGAGAGTCATCATGTTTCTTATATTACATCTATATTTATCTTGGATAAAATTTACCTTTATCAGCCAGCAGACAGAAACTAATAACCAACACTCAAGAAATAGTATGGATATAAGGACATGACTTAAGGTTCACGGATCAGAAATTGAATTGTGGATCTTAGTAATGAGATCTAAGTCAAGAAGTCAGAGTCAGAGATAGAAAAATTTCAAGTGTCCTCTACACATAGCTAATGTTTGAGAATATGAGAAAGAGAAATTTGGCATCTGTTTAGGAAGCATGAGGAAAAGAGCCAATAGAGTTGGAAGAAGAAATCAGGAGGAAAAAATTATGGGTATTGCAGTAGTTTCCTTTCCCTGCCAACATTCTGTCATTTAACCCTCTCTGAGCCCCGAACAGCACCTGGCTTGTGCCTTTGTGTCAGTCAGTCTAAAAAAAAAACAAGGTTTATTCTGGCTCACAGCTTCAGAGGTGTCACTTTGTCATCACGTAGTGCTGTGTTTCGGGGGTCTGTGGAATATCAGGGCAGGGGTACATGTGAGAGCAAAGCTGCTTTCTTTATGGCTTCCCAGAAGCACAGGAAGAGAGGAGGGGCCAAGGGCATACCCTCATCGACCTCTTTTTCTTGCACTAAGCCCACACCAGCTCTTGAGAGTACAACAGGCTGACACCAAACTTCTAGTATATGGCCTTTGGGGATGTTTCAGACTCAAACTCCAATACACTTCAGAAGTTTGTCTTCAGTCCAATTTATTTACTGGAATTCTACACTGTTCTACCTAATTAAAACATGTTCCCTGACCCACACAGCTGGGTTATAGAAACGAGCCCACTGGGGTGACAGGGAATAAAGAAAGGATAGACACACAGACACACATACAGAAAAGCCGGGATCAGGTGGGCCATCGTGGTGGAGATGGCAGCACCAATAGCCTGGAACACACAGCACATTTATCTATACATCTGAATGGAAGAGGAAGGGTTATTGTATATAGTTGAATAAGGAGGTAGATTTAGCTAATCTTGGTTTTGAGGTCTCTACAGTAAACATCCTGGAAAAGGAAGCTGCTGCAGATGCCTTCTACACCTGCTGTCAACATTCACACACCCACCAAAGGTCACCAAAAGGCTTTGCCATTCCAATGGGTCTGAGGCCTTGGGGTCTTGAGATGGGCACACTCATGGCAATGATACGCATTTACTCAGGACTTCATTCAGTCCTCATACATAATGCTTATATTTATTAGTGCCAAATTCATGGATGCGAAAACTAAAGTTTAGAGACTATAGGTATATTGTCCAAACTGGTTGTAAACTGGAATTTGATGTCTTACAGGTGGCTGCTGGTTTGCATGCAGAGCTCAAGGTAGAGCTATTTGCCATGGCTGTTGGAGAAGATGGTGCCAAGGGGTCAGCACACATCTCCCACAATATTGAGATCATAACAGAGCATGACATTCTATTCTTACCTGTGGAAGCAAATATCCTTTAAAGCTCACTTTTTGTAACTATGCATAGTGCAGAAATAGTGAAATGAGTTAGAAAAACATAAAAGACAAAATGTCCATTAGTTCTTCACTAGGCCAAGAACTATACATAGGATGGCAATAGCAGATTGGGGGGGGGGCATGAAAGGATGATGTGGGGTAAGAAATAGCAAAAGCCAAAGTGAAACTTATTAGGATGGATGTAAAGACATGACCTAAGTCCCCTTTAGAGTCAGAAACCAAACTGCAGCTCTTAGTAATGAGATCTCAGCCAAAATGCAGGAGCTGGCAATAGAAAAATTTCTCTATCCTCTCTATTCTCTATTCTCTATCCTCTGCACATAGCTGATGTTTGAGGGCATGGGAAAGAGAAATTTGGGATCTGTTTAGGGAGCAGGAGTAAAGGAGTCCAAAGGAACCAGGTACTGTTACCATAATGATACTACAGAGAGGAAGACATTTTGTTTAGCGTATTGTTTCTAGGCTTGAGAACAGCAAAGGGAAGCATTTGAAACATGACTAAAAGTAACTAAATGGCCCTATCCTACAGACAGGAGAGGACTCGAGAGCAGAGATGAAGGGCTAGCCTTGCTGAGGGAGGATGAAGAGTTGAGGATCGAGATGAAGTGAAAGTGGGGGGATGCACTGAACAAGCTTTGTTTCAGTAGAAATGTAAGTGAATTCATCTGTCCATCTATTCTATTAGATGTCTCTAATAGGCAGCCACTGTGTCCACTTATCAGTTAGACACACACAGACAAGAAAATGGTTTGAATGATTGAATTTATTTCCTAAAGATGGCTCACAGCCAGTGTCCCAAAACCAAGACCCATTCCCTACCCTAACTGCATGAAATCACCTTGTTGATAAGGTCTGGGGACTGGTGGTGATGGTCTCTCATAGACTTTGGGAGAAAAACAATGTCTCAGGACAATTGGGAGAAAAATCACACTGTGGAGAAAAGAAGTTGTGCTAAAACACAAGGATCCAACTCTTGATGGATGATGGCATTCTGTATGCTGTGAAAATGTGTTACTCTGATTGGTTGATAAATAAAGCTGTTTGGCCAATGGTGAGGCAGAATAAGGTTAGGCGGGACATTCTAAAGAGAGAGGAAGGAAGAAGACAGAATGGGATAGATGCTGCTAGCGGCTGTCAGAAGCAGGATGTAAAGGTACCTACAAGTAAGCCACGAGGCAAAGTATTGATTTATAGAAATGGGTTAATTTAAGATATAAGAACTAACTAGTGAGAAGCCTCAGCCATTAGGCTATATCATTTGTAAATAAACCTCTGTGTGTTTACTTGGGTCTGAGCGGTTGCAGGACCAGGCGGGACACAGGAATTTTTTTTTTTTTTTTTTTATTAATTTATTTTGCAATACAATTCAGTTCTACATATCAGCCACGGATTCCCTTGTTCTCCCCCCTCCCGTCCCCCTCACCTTCCCCCCAACCCCCCCCCCCCATTCCCATCTCCTCCAGGGCAAAGCCTTCCCCACAGACTGAGGTCAACCTGGTAGACTCAGTCCAGGTAGGTCTAGTCCCCTCCTCCCAGGCCGAGCCAAACAATCCTGCATAGGCCCCAGGTTTCAAACAGCCAACTCATGCAATGAGCACAAGATCTGGTCCCACTGCCTGGATGCCTCCCAAACAGATCAAGCCAATCAACTGTCTCATCCATTCAGAGGGCCTGATCCAGTGGGGACCCCTCAGCCATTGGTTCATAGTTCATGTGTTTCCATTCATTTGGCTATTTGTCCCTGTGCTTTATCCAACCTTGGTCTCAACAATTCTCGCTCATATAAACCCTCCTCATTCTCGCTAATTGGACTCCCAGAGATCCACCCGGGGCCTAGTCATGGATCTCTGCATCTAGATCCCTCAGTAGTTGGATGAGGTTTCTAGCACAACAATTAGGGTGTTTGGCCATCCCATCACCAGAGTAGGTCAGTTCGGGCTGTCTCTCGACCACTGCCAGCAGTCTGTTGTGTGGGTATCTTTGTGGATTTCTGTGGGCCTCTCTAGCACTTTGCTTCTTCCTATTCTCATGTGGTCTTTATTTACCATGGTCTCCTATTCCTTGTTCTCCCTCTCTGTTGTTGATCCAGCTGGGATCTCCCGCTCCCCCAAGCTCTCTTTCCCTCAACCCTCGCCTTTCATTACCCCCACTCATGTCCAGGCTGTTCATGTAGATCTCATTCCATTTCTCTGTCATTGGGTGATCCCTGTATCTTTCTTGGGGTCCTGTTTTCCAGGTAGCCTCCCTGGTGATGTGAGTAGCAGACAAGTCATCCTTGTTTCATGTCTAGTATCTTGCTATGAGTGAGTACATACCATGTTTGTCTTTCTGAGTCTGGGTTACCTCACTCAGGATGATTTTTTCTAGATCCATCCATTTGCCTGCAAACCTCATGATGCCATTGTTTTTCTCTGCTGAGTAGTATTCCATTGTGTATATGTACCAGGGACACAGGAATTTTATAAGTGGCTGTGGGACCTTGGTGCCAGGCGAGCACAGGAAAACTTTCAGCTACAAACTCTTGTACCTAAGAATGTGTCTTACACAGAAGGGCACCTGCCAAGGGCTAATGCTGCTCGAGACTACAATTTTAAAACATCATTTGGGTCTGTATAAAAGATCATTAAACTGTGAAGTTCATAGTCCTTAATGAGTATTTTACTAGTTTTAACAAGCAGTAACTATGACAATCGACCCAAAGATTTTCCCCAGGGAAAAGAAAATCCCATGGTCTACAGGACTTCCACAATCTCCTCCTCTGCACTTGGAGTCTTCACATCTCAAAAGACCACTCATCGTTAGGATCTGTAAGTAGTAAATGCCATCTTATCAACCACTCAAACCTGACCTGAGGGTTTTCAGACCTCAGGGTTTCTCCCTGATTTCTTACAGCCAAAAATGAAAATGTTTTCAGAATTTACCTTTAAGCCAGTTGTTTTCAAACATTTTGGACTCAGGACTCCTTTTGTAGCTGTACTATTGGTCCCAAGGGCTTTATTTATGTGGGTAACATCTATTAATACTTACCAAAGAAGGATTAGAACTGAAAAATTTTAAATTCTATTTGAACAAAGTTAAAAAACATCAGTTTTCTTTTTTTTAAAGAGGACAGATTTATCTTGCTCAGTTTCAGAAATTTCAGTATATCATAGCAGGTGATAATGATGATCACAACAGCGGCATGCTAGAGCAGGTCAGCTTATATCACAGTGGCCCAGGAGGCAGACAGGAAGTGGTCAGGAAGGGTCCAAAAGCAGCCGCAGTGACTGACTTCCTCCAGTAAAGCCCCACCTTGGAAAGTTTTCACATCCCCCCAAATAGTGCCACTACCATAGGCCAAGCAATCAAATCATGATCTTCTGAGGAATATTACATATTAAAACTATGACATTCCATCCCTGTCATCCAAATATTGAAGGCCACCTCATAAGGTAAATGCCTTTATTTTTCCCTTTTTATTGAAAATAGATTTTTTCTACATAAAATACCTTAAGGTTTCCCCTTCCTCTACTCCTCTCAACTTCTGGCCCCATCCAGATGCACTCCCTTTCTGTGGTTTCTAGGGGGTAATAATAAAATATATTGGAGTTGGACATGACAAACTGAAGGAAAAGAGCCCAAGAGAAGGCACAAAAATTAGAGACACACCCAGGAATCCCATAAAAACACTAAACTGGAAGTCATAACACATACTCAGGACCTGGTGCAGCTGTGCATGCCCTGTGTATCCGACCTCAGTCTCTGTGAGTTCATATATGGAGTGACCATGTTTAGAGGGACTTGTTTTCTTGGTGACCACCATCCCCTCTGACTCTTATATTCTTTCCACTTCCTCTTGCACTGGGTTCTCTAAGCCCTGGAGGGAGGGATTTGATAGACATCCCATTTAGGGCTGAGTGTTCCAAGGTCTCTTACTCTGTATAATGTCTAGCTGCCTATCTACCACAGGAGAAAGCTTCTCCAATGATGGCTGAACAAGGCACTGACCATGAGTAATTAGGAGTTATAGAAGCCATTTAATTGCTACTTTCCCTTTCAGAACAGTAGTATTTAGTTTTATCCTAGGTCCCTGGCATATCTAGTCTCTTATTCGTGGTCACCCAAGCAGTGTTGGTTATGGGTTCCATCTTATGGAGTGGGCCAAAGTCAAAGCAGATATTGGCTGGTTACTCCCACAAACTTTGTGCCACCATTGTCCTAGCATATCTTGCAGCCAGACACTATTATTGTTCAAATAATAGTTGTGGCTGACTTGTTTACATTTCTCTTTTGGTAGTATGCAGCATACCCTCTTGTATGCTAGATGCTAGAACTCTTTGGGGTGAAGGCTCTATGTCGGCACCAGCTTGACTTTTCCATGTTCAGTGAGTTGTATGGGTATTGTCTTCAGCAATGGGGCCTGGCTGTCAGTTTGTAGAGTGCAGCCTGTAGTCTTGGCAAGTCTGGATTGTTTAGGGATTTGCATGGAACACCTTTGGTCAGCAACTCAATTAGATATAATCCATTCCTGGCACTGGAAGTTTTATTTGGTGACAAGAAATGGTCAGTTGGGATTGTCTCCCCCATTATTTGGCTATTTCATTTAGATTGCCTTCATATAGGTATCTATTTTAGGAAGCTTTTACTGTATTAGGTTTCCATACTACCCCTCAAATGCCCCTTAATTTTAGTTGTTTTTTTTCTTTTATTCCCCCTTCCATTCTACCCCCATACACTTGATCCTCCTGTTCCAGCCTTCCTCCACCATCCATCCATAATTATCTATTCAATTTCACTTTCCTAATAAGCTCTATCTGTACTTGCTTGTCCCTTCAGCGGTTCTACAGATTGTAGCTTGGTTACCATTGACTTAACAGCTAATATCCCATATAAGCAAATACATATTTGTGTTTCTAGATCTGGGATACCTCATTCAGGATGTTTTTTTCTAGTTCCAGCCATTTACCTACAAATTTCATTTTGTTTTTAAACAGCTGACTAGTACTTCATTGTGTAGATGTACCACATTTTCTTTATCCATTCTTCTATTGGGGGCTGTAGATGTAACCAACCGTCTTATTAAATAAGAAACACAGAACCAATGCAAAGAGGAAAGCCAAGAGATCAGAGCTAAGAGCCTTACCCGTCTGCTGCAGCTAGCCTCTTCAGCCAAGAGACCTCTCCGAAAGAGATGTACTTCCTGTCTGTTTGTCTTTATATAGACTTCCTGTTCTGCCTTCTCATTGGTTGTAAACCCAACCACATGACTGCCCCGTCACTGCCTGTCTGTACAGACCTCCAGGTCTTCTATGGTTGGTATTGAGATTAAAGGCGTGTGTCTCCAATGCTGGCTGTATCCTTGAACACAGAGATCTACCTAGTTCTGTCTACCAAGTGCTGGGATTAAAGGCGTGCGCCACAAATGCCCAGCTCTGCTATGGCTTGCTATTAGCTCTGACCCCCAGGCAACTTTATTTGTTAACATACAAATAAAATCACATTTCAGTACAAATAAAATATCACCATAGGGGGCCATCGAGGTTGTTTCCATTTTCTAACTATTATAAATAGAGCAGCAATGAACATGGTTGAACAAGTTTCTCTGTGGTAGGATGAAGCATCCTTTGGGTATATGCTCAAGAGTGGTATAGCTGGATCTTAAAGTAGATTAACTCACATCTTCCTGAAGAACCACCACACTGATTTCCATAGTAGCTGTACAAGTTCGCATTCCCACCAGCAATGGAGGAGTGTTCCCCTCACTCTACATCCTCGCCAGCATGAGGTGTCACTTGTTTGATCTCAGCCACTCCAACAGGTGTTAAGATGAAATCTCAGTAGTTTTGATTTGTATTTCCCTGATGGCTAAGGATGTTAAACATTTATTTCTCAGACATTTGAGTTTCCTCTATTGAAAACTGTGTTTAGATCTGTATCCCATTTTCTAAATGGGTTGTTTTCTTGATGTCTAGTTTCTTGAGTTCTTTATATATTTTGGATATTAGCCCTCTATTGGATGTGGAGTTGGTAAAAATCATCTTTCCCCATTCTGTAGGTTGCCTCTTTATCTGAAGGGCAGTGTCTTTTGCCATGCAGTAGCTTCTGTTTCACAAGGTCGCATTTATGAATTGTTGATCTTAGTGCCTGTGCTAATGTTCTGTTCAGAAATTCTTTTCCTGTGTCAATGAGTTGAAGGATATTCTCCATTTTCTCTTCTATCAGGTTCAGGGTGTCTGGTTTTATATTGAAATCTTGGAGTTAAGTTTCATACAGGGTGATAAGTATGGATCTATTTGGATTCATCTATATGTAGACATCTAGTTGACCAGCATAATTTGTTGAAGATGCTTTCTTTTTTCCAGTATATGTTTCTGGCTTATAGAAAATCAAGTGTCCATAGGTGTGTGCATTTGTCTGGGTCTTCAATTAGATTTAATGGTTCACTGTGTCTGTTTGTACCAATACCATGTTGGTTTTATTACTATAGCTTTGTAGTGCAACTTGAAATCAGGGATAGTGATACTTCCTGTAGTTTTTAATTATTTGGGGGTTGTTTTTAGCTATCTTTGTTGGTTTCTATATGAAGCTGAACACTGTCCTTTCAATTTCTGTGAAAAACTGTATTGGGGATTGTATTGAATCTGTGAATTGCTTTCAGTAGGCCATTTTTACAATATAAGTAATCTTGCCGATCCATGAGCATGGGGGATCTTTCTATCTGACTTGAAGTTTTTAATCATTCAAGTCTTTTACTTGCTTAATTAGCATTACCCCAAGATATTTTATATTACTTAAGGCTATTTTAAAAAGTGTTCTTTCCTTGATTTCTTTCGCAGTCTGTCATTTGTATATAGGAGGGCTACTGATTAAAAGAAAAAAATCATTATCTAAAACAAAAATTTGGCAGAGGCATCGCTTTACATTCTTAGAAGTCTTTTCAGCACCAAGCTCAAAGGATTCTTGGGATCTGCTGTTCTAAGTATGTTCCCCAGTCACATCATAAACCCTCTGAAAACTCCACTCTGTGCCCAATAGAGTGAGATACAATGGTAATGACAACTTCTGTCTCTTTCCTGGGGCTCCATAATGAAGCACAATAAATCACTCCAGTCATTCTCTCATAGCTTGCTGGCCTGAGCTTTAAAATCCAGGCACCAACAGTAGGAAGGCTGGTTCCTTCTGAAGGCTCTGGGGGATACTTTTTTCTAAGTGTCTAGAAGCAAGTATTAGCATTACTCCATCCTTTGCCTTTTTCACATAGTACATTCCTTGTCAATTTCTCTGTGTCTCCCCTTGTAAGGATTAACTAGAGGCTACCCTTGTCCTGAATGACTTCATATTCACAGATCATTTTATAAATAAGGTCATATTTACAGGTTCTACTAGATAGGAATTTTGGAAGACAAACTCAGTATGGACTTCCCTCTCGTCCTTATCTTAAGATATAAATCCCTGGGGCTGGAGAGGTGGCTCAGCAGTTAAGAGTACCAGCTGCTCTTCCAGAGGACCCAGGTTCAATTCCCAACACCCACATAGCAGCTCATAACTGTCTATAGCTCCAGTTCCAGGGGATCCAGCACCCTCATACACATGTAGGCAAAAACACCAATGCACATAAAATTAAAAAAAAAAAAAAAAAAAAAAAGATATAAATTCCCCACAAAGAAAAGCCCAGATCCAGAGGTATCTGAGTCAATCTATTTTTCTAGATATCCCTGCCTCCCCAAATTCCTACCAGGTAGAAATACATATATATTTACACCAGATCCCTCCCACTATTATTCAGACTGCCAGCAAGACATATGAAACGGTTTTAATGGAAAAGCTATTTTACTCCCCAAAGTACAAACAGCATTGTGAACTTCTTATACGCAGACTCAACAAGCTACACCGTCTTAAGGAGGCTGCTCTAGATATTCTGTCATCCCTTTCAGCCCCAAAGTCCATGGAACTTCATTTAGAAGACACTGATATACATGATTATCTTAAATAGAAAAGCTCTAATACAAATAATCTGCCATAAATAGACATTTCTGAAATGTCTATTTCAACTCAAAGGAAACAAATACACAATTAAAAAAATATGCTTTTGCTCCTTGCTACAATTTAAAGGCTCAACTCTGAAGAACAGATTTTTTGAACTAAATCTGTCCAGTCCGAAGGATGGGAGTCAGAACACACAGCCATGTAGGATTTCCTCAGCCAAAGATGACAGCTGTACTCCAAGATCTACAACATGATCTTTTTTGGTACTTTTAAGATGCCAACTCCACTCTAGCTTAGTTTACATGCTCCTTAAATTTTAAGGGGAAGCAGATAAAGACACAGCCTTTCAGTTCTAAGTCAGTGTTAAAATCATCTTCTTTCTGTTTTTGCGTTTCCTCTTCTTCTCTTCCAAGTGACTAGTAGCTTCAGCAAAGAACATAACTTCACTCTTTGCTTCACACTCTCTCTTGAGATAATCGAGACCTGCCATATTAAAGCCAATGACATCCTAGAGAGGAACACAAGAAAGTAAATGCAATTCTTTGCTGTTCAGTCAATGCAGCAGCCTCTGAGTATGTGTTGTCATATTTCTTTCCCTCGCTAAGGACTTTCGTTGGTGGTGTTTTAAAAATTCTGTTTGGAGCCGGGCGGTGGTGGCGCACGCCTTTAATCCCAGCACACGGGAGGCAGAGGCAGGCGGATCTCTGTGAGTTCAAGGCCAGCCTGGTCTACAGAGCGAGATCCAGGTAAAGGCGCAAAGCTACACAGAGAAACCCTGTCTTGAAAAAAAAACAAAAAAACAAAAAAAAGAGTTTGCCGGGCGGTGGTGGCGCATGCCTTTAATCCCAGCACTCGGGAGGCAGAGCCAGGCGGATCTCTGTGAGTTCGAAGCCAGCGTGGGCTACCAAGTGAGTTCCAGAAAAAGGCGCAAAGCTACACAGAGAAACCCTGTCTCGAAAAAAAAAACAAAAAAAAAAAACAAACCAAAAATTCTGTTTGGTTGTGAGCCTAGCCTTTAACGGCTGAGCCATTAGCCGGGCGGTGGTGGCGCACGCCTTTAATCCCAGCACTCGGGAGGCAGAGCCAGGCGGATCTCTGTGAGTTCGAGGCCAGCCTGGGCTACCAAGTGAGTCCCAGAAAAGGCGCAAAGCTACACAGAGAAACCCTGTCTCGAAAAACCAAAAAAAAAAAAAAAAAAAATTCTGTTTGTAATAATGCCAACAGAAAGTTTTCCTAAGTACAGGTTTATATCTGTTTGATATTGTGACAGACAGAGCCCAACATATGGTACCTTTAGGGCACATGTCTATAACACTTACCTGGACTTGCCTGACTTTTGAAATAGTTGTTTCCTTTAGTTTCTCTATCACAGGCACAAGCATCTGGTTGCTGGTGATCTGGCCAAAGTGAATCCTAAAAGAAAAAAGTCACGCTGCAAGGAGAGGATCTAGCCCTATCAGTCTTCTCCCCTCCCCACCCCACTCCTAGGAATAGTAAACAGATGACAAGATACAGATCCAATTCACCAACAAAAACAAGAACAAAAATCACCTAAGTTTCCCAACATTCAGTTTGATAATTTAAAAAATACTATACTAAACCTGATGACACAGTCACATCTTTTCACAGAAATCTACCACATGACCAGAGAGATCATGACAATGGTAATGTCTAGAGATAGAATGGAATCTATTAAAAACTGCTAACCAACATGGGGATTGGGGAGAGAGCTCAGTGAGCACGGAGCTTGCCATACAAGCACAAGGATCTGAGTTCTATCCTCAGCACCCATGGAAAAAGCTGAGCAGGGTGGAGCATAACTGTAATCCAGGTACTTAGGCAAGACTGCCATTAATTTGGCTAGCCCAGGCCATAGAGTGAGTCCAAGGTCAGCATGGGCTAGAATGAAATCTTGTCTCAAAAAACTCGAATAATGCCAGCTATGGTGGCATATACCTGTATTCCAAGCCTTCAGAATAGAGGCAGGCAAGTCTAAGGCCAGCCTTGTCTACATACATGTTACATGGCAGACAGGGAAATATAGTGAGATCTTGTCCCCAAAAGAGCAAAATCAGGCCAATTTATCAAATGCTTAAGTCATTTCACCAAATATCTGTTTAACTATGTGTATGTTCCTTAGTTTCCTTTACTACGTCTCCTCCACTTCCATTTGTGCCTGTAGACACCTAGAGAAATTACCTGACTATTCTTTAGAATGCTATGAGCACAAAGCTCGTCAGCTTAAGCTCAACAGTTTAAAAGCAAAGTACATGGAACAAACTGTCTAGTGAACAACCTACTTAGCATCACCTTAAGACTGTATCCTGAGCTGCAGCTTACAGTCTCAACTAAACACATGCTTTAAAAAACGGGTCATCAGGACCCTTGTTTTAAAGGCAAGAATGACCACCCAAAGGTAAGCGCAGAATTTTTAGTCCCAAAACAATGCCAGCTTTGGCTAGCCCACAGCTGGAGAAGTCTGTCAGAATAGACAGCACTTGTAAAAACATGTTACCTGAGGAGAAAAAAGAGGCACCGGCACAGAAGTTCGATGTCGGAGCCCATCTGAATGAATTCATTGAGTAGTTTAAGAATGTCTGGGACGTAAGAGAATGGCAGCACAAGCAGAGCCTCTTCTAGTTCACTGAGGAGGAAAAAAATGAAACATCACATTCCATAACACTATCAAGGACTCTATCTTCCCCTTGATTTTTCTTCCCGCTTTTATACAACAAACAGGTTGTTTTCCACTAAAAGTTTGACAAAATTAAAAGGCAGATAAGTGTCAGTTCCACCTTGTACTTCCCACTCAAACACTCCCTAACTGTCCTGGTCAGTTACAGCAGCACTAGGACTTACCTAGACTTGACCCCTTTAAAGGTCTCTAACACATATGCCGAAGGCTACGAAGGAAGAACAGCAGCATTAGTGAATAGTGAAGCTCGTGTGTACATTCTCTCAGTCCATCCCACTTGAGAAAAGTGGCCTACTATGGCAGGGCTGTGTGTGCTTGGAGTTAGCCAGATTTGGGGTAATAATTAAGCTATTTCCTTTATTGACTACACTCCCTTGTAAGTTGGGCCTGTTTCATATCTAAACAAGATATTCTGAGATTATTGTAATGAATGAGACATCCAAGTAAAATAGCAAATTAGCAACTCCTAGATGAACATACTCTTCTGATACACCTCCTCCCTTCTTCCTGATGGGTTTTGTCAATTGCTCCTCTAAAGATATTTATCTACGTTCATTTAAATGAACAGCTCTTCAGAGGGCTGTGGATTCTGAACATAAGGAAACGCTCAAGGTGGAAGAGCCAGGCTGGTCTAACCCAGACACTTCCTTGGGAGCTTCACTGGTAGCCCCTTGAGATGCTGTGGGAGCCCGTTTTCAGGTTCCTCGTGGCTTTACCCAGCAGGTCGGCATAGAGAGGATGAATGGACCATGGGCCTGAGTGCAGGTGTCCGTGATGGTCTGCACTTGGTTGTGCTTGGGGGGAGGGGGGGTTGTCTTTTGCTCCACCCCTTGGCGGTTCTATAAATACCTTAGGGCAGAGACAGTCAGGGCTCATTGGAATAGGTTCCAGGCCCTCTCAAGCCTATCCTGTATTTTCTGTTTCTCTCCACACTCTAAATCCTTCTATCTAATATTTCCTGCTGCTCTCACTCAAGAAAACTCCGGGGAACTGTGGGGTTGATGGGTAGCTGCCCCGCAAGATGCAAGCTGTTCTAGAGGACACCAAAATTCAGGAAAGACTTTTGGAGACAAAGGACTTCCTAGGGCATCTACCCTCAAATCACAATGCCTTCTTATTCCCTTTCTAGTATCTGAAGTTAACCCTTGAACCACCAAAGGAGAAACAAACATCCTACTCACAGAAATATTGCCATGAGCCATCAGGATGGGGTTGACAGGAAGAGGAACCTATGAAGAAGTTATTAAGTCAAATCATTAAAAATAGTTTTTGATGAAGCTTGTTGCAGATGGGACATTAGTGGTATTTTAAAACTTTGTAAAAGATCTTAAAACCACAAAGGGGGAAAAAAAAAATCACACCTTGCAGTTCTGAATGGATGGATGAATGAGTTTAGGCAGTATATTTTATCTAAAAATCTGAAGCTGATATCCTGTTTTGCTAACTCATGTAGGAACACACATTTATACTAATCACCTTGATCGCTTATTTCCTATCCTTTTCTTCTTTTATATAGAAGCCTCTTGGCTCCCACAGTTCCTCTACTTTTAATACTTGAATGACATAACATTTCCTGCTTTTACCACATATCCTTATCTAAGTTAAGTTTGAAATGAGCTCCTTCAGAATTCTTTTGGTAAAGATTCCCCAGTGCGTAACTTGATGGACAGCTCACCTCTTTCCCTGCCGCTCTACAAATGGCTCTGTGTTCCTTCATTTTTGCAGTTTCTTCTCGGTACAGCTCGATGGCCTCCATGATCCTCTCAGCCTACACAGACGACAGCAAAGGAAGAGATCATCCCAGTGCACACCCATGAACCCAAGACATAGAAACAGGAAGGCGTGGCTAATGATAGCCTGAATCAGCTTAATAAAGACATGCCAGTTAGAGTGCAATGCAGCACTTACAGTTGTCAGTATTTTTCTTATTTTCACTTTTTTTTTTTTTTTTTGGTTTTTCGAGACAGGGTTTCTCTGTGCAGCTTTGCGCCTTTCCTGGGACTCACTTGGTAGCCCAGGCTGGCCTCGAACTCACAGAGATCCGCCTGGCTCTGCCTCCCGAGTGCTGGGATTAAAGGCGTGCGCCACCACCGCCCGGCTATTTTCACTTTTTAAGAAAGAGACAAAACAGCAGGGACTCAGAGGAGACCACATCGGGACACAGAGCAGCTCCTGGGAATACCAAAGGTGCACTTTCAGGAGGAGATGAGCTTCCCTCACAAAGAGCCACACACTGGTCAGATGCAAGACCAAGGGCATCAGACAAAGGTGATGATCAGCTCCTGGAGTTCATCAACTTCTGTGCCACACAGGCAGGGTTATGCGGCTGACATAGGGTAAATGTTTTACTAAAAAGTCAGAATCCTATTACATGATGATACAGCACTCTGTCAACTTACTGCTTTGACTGTTTCAATCGTTTTCTTCCCAGTGAAGTAACTGTCACCTTGAGTCTCCCCTGGAACCTGCCAGAAGTAAGAGATCCTGAATGAACAAGACGGGTACTATTTTATAAAATTACCAGTCACTATCTCCCATTGAGGATAGGCACAATATTAAATGTTTTATTTGTACCATCATAAGCATTATCCTGCAAATGTTTATAAAGTATCCAACTTCTCAATCTTTTTTATTTAAATTTTTTGTTCTGCTCAATAAATAATTCCTTATAAAATTTCATTCAAAAAAGAAAGTCATGATTAGAATCCTCATACAAGCTGTTCACAGAACTAACTTTGTAACTGAATAAAACATCACACAGATTCTCACATTAGCTGGCAGTGCCTCTGGTATCTAGTCTCAATTCCTATCCATTACAAGTTCTTGAAACTATGGAATTCCAGTATCCCCAAAGATTCACTTACTGCTGGCTGGTCTTCTTTGGCCACACTCTCCTCATACTCGGCTTCCCTTTGCTGCCAAGAGACACACACAAATTATAAGGAGGGAAAGCAGAGACTGCAGAGTGAATGAAGCAGTGGAAAGGGCTTCTTTCGAAACACCATGACTCCAACAGCAACTGTGTCAACCGGGCTTCTGGAATGGGCGGCACTGGTCCTGCAAACACCTCTTGTGTGAGTGTGACTACACTAGATAGGAAACTTCAGCAGGGGCAGTCTGTAAGCCATCACCACCAGATGTGAAAACAAACTTAAAGGTCTTACCATTTCCCTTTCTTCCTCAAGAATAAGAGGTTCTCTCGTTCTCTCCCAGAGTCTCAGAGATTTGTCATGAGATGCTGATACAACGTAGTCTCCACTGGGGCTGACAGCCAAACACCATATTTCCTGGTGGTGCCCCTAGGCAATGAAAAACCAAACCAACCCAAGGAAGTGTAACTTACTTACTCTTCATTTACTACCCGCGTATGCAAGGTAAATATTCTTACAGGAAGTTCGTAAAGCACTGATCAGGGACAACAGGCAAGAGTTACCTCCAGCGTTTGGATGTGCTCAAACTTGTCTGCATCCCACTGCTTGATCTTGCGATCCTTCCCAGCGGTGAAGAAGAGGTGAGACTTAGGTACAAACCGTAGGTACATCACACTAAGAGTAGAAAGGTAGGTGTCAGGAACTCCAGGTCAGTAAGCTAGGGCACTCTTAACTAGTTAGGAATGCCTATACTCTAGAAATTTCAATTTATCGCTACCTGAGAACATCAAATAGATCCTTTCAGAAGACGACACCCACCTGTCATCGTGCGCAAAGAGAGACCTGTGGCAGTCCCCAAAGTCCAGGCCCCAGATTTTCACATTTCTATCAGCAGAGCCAGTTGCTATTAGTGCTCCATCCTATGGCACAGAAACAAAATATTATTTAATGTTTGATTAAACTAGACAATTAAAAGCTAACCAGAATAAACTCATTTCTTTAAAAATATTAAAATAGAGCAAAAAAATTTCTTCTTTACCCAAAATACCTGTGCTTGGACTTCTAGAGCTTCTTAAAACTTGGAAAGTAAAAGCATGGACTATGAACTCTTACCCTTTCATATGAGAATGCCACAGCATAGTGCTGTGCTTAATGTCAGGTGATCTATTCAGTTAAGTAAGAAAAAGGGGTGGCTCTAAACTCTGGAATGAGATTTGTGCAGAGAGTAGGAAAAGTAAAGAGAAAATGAGGTTGGAAAAGAACCTACTAGGTTTTTGACCTAGCCTTGTATCCCACAACCCCATCACTATTCTCTCATGCCTAGGTTCAAATAGCTGTGTTAATACAAGGATCTCACAGCCATGGGCTCCATTAGTTCCCTTTTGGTGCAAAGTAGATACTTTTCAAATATTTATTCTCACTTGTAATCATCAGGGAAAAATGTCATTCCAAAGACAGAGTATTCATATAAAGCAGAATACTACAATCTTCAAATCCTCACCAGTGTTGTCCTATAGCAAAAGGGTGCCTCTGTAAAGCCATGTATTTTAGGATGTTCTCCCAATTATGGAATTTAAAGCATCAATCTGCCAGAGCCACAACAGGTAGTTTGAAGAACTTAGATAGTATTTATGAAACATTAGTGTGTTTATGCTATGACAATAATACAGACCTGTGACTTTTTGGAGGAAGGTGTAACAAACTCAACAGAATGATGCAAGTGCTGTACAATCAAGCAGCACACCACACATTGAGAAAAGTGTCTGGTTTGAAGTAGACAACCCACAAACTTTACTTACATGGGAGATGTCCATGCATATAACAGGCAGTTTGTGTCCATACAATGAGAGAAAAAACTAAATGTAAAGAAAGAATAGAAATTATTCATGTTTGTCTATAAAATACAATTTGTTACAAATGGAGCCAAATATAAATTTATAATACTAAACACATTTCTGGACTGCATGTTAAGAGTGCCTGTATCCATTATGCAGACCCTACATGTGCTTGCCAAGAACATTAAAGCCCAGTGAAGGAAGTCAGGCTCCCCAAAATCTACACCTCAGAATCTATCTCTGAGACAGTTTTTTCACAGATTATCCTGAGGCCCAACGCAGTCCTGAGACTTGGGTATAGGGCCCAGTGCCTCTGTATCTAGCAGTACTTTTAAAGCTATTAGCTATGACAGGATAGGGCTTTCTGTCTACATATCTTCTGAACACATGAACTAGTGCTTGTTTTAAATAAAACTGATGAATTCTGTGACACTATTAGTTTCTCTAGTACACTTAGTGTTCTGATAGACACATTCTTAGAAATATATTATTGCTGGATATCGTCCGAATTTTTTCCCCTTATACTGAAAATAGATTCTTTTCTCACATAATATATCCTGATTAGTTTCCCCTCCCATCCAGATCCATTCCCTGTCTGTCTCTAACTAGAAAGAATAGGCTTCTAAGAGATAATAATAAAATTAAAAAAAAATGATTAAAACAAAAGCTATCACATTGAATCATCCCAAATTCTTAAGGTCACACAGAAAGACTATTCCCAGCCAAAACCATTGTACCTTTAAAGTATCAACATAGAAAATCTTCACAGTGCAGTCCAGCAAAGACACAGCCAACAGCTTTTGATTGGGAGAGTAATTAACACACAAGACATCCTCATCTAGTTGCAAGGTTCGAGTCTGCTTCACAGAAAGTCTACCCAGACACATGGAGAAAGAAATAATAGATGAGAACTCCACAGACACCCAGTTCCACACTTGACAGAGCCGTGCAAATCAACAGTTCTCCACTTCATTCTGAAGCCCATACACAAATGTCCACTCACCTCTTCTGGGTACTATTTTTATCTGTCACCAACTCAAAGTCCCAGAACTTGACAGCTTTATCAGCACCACCTGTCACAAAGCCACGCTGAAAAGTAAATGACATTTCAGTTAAAAGACTATTTTAGCACAAAAGCTTTGCTAAGTACACATATCAGAATAGTTTAAAACTCTTTTTACTTAACAGCAGATGATAAGAATTAAGAAAAATGTAACTCACCCACCCCTCCACCCTCTCATTCCTCCTACCCCCACTCTACTAGGGCCGCTGCCAGACCTCATTTGAGAATTCCAGCACAGACTAACACTGACAGACTAGGTAATTTCTGAAGTCCTAGGTAACTTCTTCTTATCATGAATAAGAAAAGCCTTTAAGGAATACTATGGAGTTTCCTTTATTTTTATTTTTTTAACTTTACCTAAGAGAGCAGAAGTCAAATGAATTTACTACAAAGCAGTAAAATTAGTTTAACAAACATGTACTGGGTAAATAGTCCATTTCCAGGGTTCACCTCAGAAAGGTATGAACTATTCCTGCAATGTCCCTGATTCAAGCACCTTCGCAATGGTTTTCCAAGTCAAGAAAAACCAACTGCAGTCTATTCTGCGCCATCTCATAGCACACATAGCCACATGTCTATCATACTAAGTGACAGTGGCTACTCTAAACGCTATTTACTTTTTCCAAAAATACATACTTTCAGTGGATAAAGGAGCACTATCATTGAGAATACTTAGATAAATGCCAAAGTATGGTAAGACAAAAACAAAAACATAAACACCCAACTCAAAATGTCAGAGCAGCAGCTCTATCAGGATCAGTGAGTAGTTCTCCAGGTGACAAAGCACCAGGAATGCAAGCACTTCTTACTAAAGGATTTCTCTAGTCATCACTGGACTAAAGAGGGAATGGGAAAGTGTACTTCACCCTCTGCACTGTGGTAAGAAAACGTTTCCCTCTGTAAAGTACTACAAACCACCGTTGAAAAATAGCCATGCTACTGAGAATCAACAGCTGAACTAGACTCAATTTTGCAATGGAAGCTATTCACATTACAAGTGTGTGTGAGAGGACATCTTTGTGAAATCTAAAGATTAGAAACACAGGGGAGCTTTCTTTAATGCAACTGGAAGGAACCTTTCTTAGGCAACTAAACTAGACAGTGCAGCCGGAGTGCCGAAGCCCAGAGCTTTAGAGCCCATTGCAGTTACCTGATCTGGAGAAAGAGACATGGACCATAAAGCTCCACCATGGGCAGCTATCGTCTCCAAGAGATTGCCTGAGGCCAGGTCAAAAAGCTGCAGATTTCCCATCTAGGAAAGTGAACAGGGCTGTAAAGAACACATCTACAAACTTCATGATTCATGCCCAGAGTTTAGAAAAGCAACAACAACAATGTGGGATAACTGCTCAGAAAATGGATCCTGTCTAAATACTGTCTGTATTCCTCATCTGAAGACAGACTGCGACCCACTGGAACATGCAGTTAACATTGGCTGGAATGCTTTCCCATATAGCTATGGAAAGTACAACCTTGTAGTTTCTTGACTCTGCTGCTTTTCCTGGTTCTACAACTTCAAAGGAGAAACACCATGGCTAGGGACAAATCTGAGCAATTCAAATGGAAACTTCATTTTAAGGTTTCTCCCACACTTTAAGTGGACCACCCAAGCCTATAGTGATTGTATACCAAGATTTTTTTCCACTAGTTTTGGTTTCTTCCTTCTACAATACACTGACAGCGAGAACTAGAACTCTACCATGACTCCTGTCTAGACATCTGTATATGCCATGATGCTGCTCTTTCTAACTTTATGACTGCTACAGAATTCATATCCAGGAATTTGCTTGTTATAGAACAGAGTTTGCATCACTAGCACCTGAGACATGTCATGAGGATCACAAGAGCTATGCAGTAACTGCCCTGTACTGTCCAGGCCAGGGACTGCACATTAGCCTTACAGCAGTCCTCAGACAACAACAAAGAGCATGTGGACACTTGTTGAAGGATGGATGAAAATGGACAAAACTTTCAATTGGAATGTTATTCCCTCAACAGGACCTGAAACTCTTTCCAACATTTTATACTTCTTGCCAGGCAAGAAACAGTCACTGTGGCATGTTGGTTTCTTAATAAAAAGCATATATATTTGACATGGGATTACAGGGATAAGGATAACACATACTTGAAAAATATTTTCAAAACACCCCACAACTGAATACAGTCACAGCATTTGGAAGCTGAGACAGGAGAATCATAAATAAGTTTGAGGTAGCCTGAGCTACAAAGAAAATCTCTGTCTCAAGACAAACACATGCCCCATAAACCTTATTCCATTTTATTCTCACTACTTGCTTTTGCTGTGATCAGTCTGTTTATTGTGCATTCCAAAGAAAGGAAGGCTAACAGGACTAAAACAATTTTTCAAAGGCTGCAAAGTTACTAAGTGCCAGAGTATTCAGATGGGGTTCTGCAAGTGACATCATTACTATATAGCTGAAGCAGCCTTCTCTAAGAGGTTTGAAAGACAATCTGAATCCAAATCCGCATCTGCTCATGGCTGTCCCAAACTGATGACAGTCTAAGAATGAAGACCTGGTCAGCTTGGCTTTCTATTACCATGTTCTGTCAAGCCTGATAATATATTTTATTATTTATAACTAATATATCTTACCATCAATTAAACACAATTACACACGTCTGTAAGATGTATGAAGGATAATCATCAAAATGCTAATGGAAGTTAGCTCAGTATTGACTTTAATGTCCTTCTTTGTAATTTGACAGATGATTTGATTTTTTTAAACAAGAAAATGAAATTTTAAAAATACCAGAAAAGATCCATAAACTATTATCTACCTCTAATATAGTCATTACCAACATGCTCTAAAAAATCCAAATTCTCCAGCATCTTTTGAGATGCTGAGTAGAAAAGCCCCAGCTTTACCTTTGTTCCTATGACCACCTGCCTATCACCAGGAACGAAAAAAGAGCAGAGAGCATATTCACAAGGCATCGTACGGATACACTGCAGGGTAGACCTATAGGAAAGAAGGGACAGGGAATTCATGAGAAAGGAATCTTAGAAGTCAGTGTTTCAATGCCCTGAGCCACATAGAGAGACTGAAACGACAGAAGACAAGTCTAAGTCTTGGCTCACATTCATTTTAGTCAAGGAAAAAAATATTATGGACCAATTTTGATTTCTTTGGAGAATAAAGCTGCCATAAAGAGATCATGCTGGGTGGTGGTGGTGCACGCCTTTAATCCCAGCTCTAGTGAGTTGGAGGCCAGCCTGGTCTATAGCTAGTTTCAGGGCAGCCAGGACTATACACAAAAACCCTGTCTCAAAAAAGAACCAAAAAAAAAAAAAAAAAAAAAAAGAGAAAAAAAAAAAGAGAGAGAGAAGCAGAGGAAAGCAAAGTGTCAGCTGGTCTCAACAGGGCCCAGTCTCCAAGGCCTAGGAGAGCAGAGTATAGTTTCAGGTTGAAATGGCTTATCTTTACCAATATCTGAAAGTCAATTTTATTATTATTTTTATTTTATGTGTATGTGTATTTAGCCTGCATGTATGTCTATGTACCATATACATGTAGTGCCCTCAGATGCCAGAAGAGGGTGTTAGATCTCCTGGACTGGAGTTACAAATGGTTGTCAGCTGCCATGTGGGTATTGGAAATTTAATCCAGGTCCTCTTGAAAAGAAGCCAGTGCTTTTAATTGCTGAGCTCTCACTCCAGCCCACAAATTCATTTAATATGGCTATTAACATTTATTCATTCAGCAAATGTAGACATACACCTCTTAGGAATGTTTTGGTCAATGACAAACCACATACTTGGAGATCCTGTTAAGACTATAATGGAGTAGAAAATGGCTCAGTGGTTAAGAGCACTTGCTGCTCTTCCAGAGAACCTGGGTTTGATTCCCATCACCCACATGGCAACTTACAACTGTTTGTAATCAAGTACCAGTGGATCCAATACCCAATGCCCTCTTCTGACCTCCATAGGCACCTGGAATGCACATGGTATACAGACAAACACTCATAAAATAAAAATAAATCTTTTAAAAAAATTTTCTTTGCCAGTGTAGTGCATTGTGTATACTTACATTTTTTGGCGAAGCTGATGTATGTAAACCTACTGAGATGAAATTTGTATAAAATATAGCACAAGTGATTATGTACAGTATATAATACTGATAATAACAGATGATTTTTGTTTGTTTGTTTTATTTTTGGTTTTTCGAGACAAGGTTTCTCTGTGTAACAGCCCTTGCTGTCCTGGAACTCGCTTTGTAGACCAGGCTGATCTCAGGTGATCTTAGTGAGATCCACCTTCCTCTGCCTCCTGAGTGCTGGGATTAAAAGCATGCATCACCATGCCTGGCTTGTTAGTGATTTTTATATTTAGTATAGTCTAATTATATAAAAGTTTTCTATAAAAGAGCATATACCTGCCCTAGCCTTGCATACTTCCTGTTTACATACAGACAAAGCTAAGTTAGCAGAGATTAGCTAAATAACATTCTATGAGAGCACACAGAGTATTATTCTAGATGGTTCCAGTTTTTCACTAAACTAGGAAGCATTATCATCAGCTTTAAGGTATTTGAATTATCTGAGGTTTGAGGTAAAAGGAAGGAGGTCAAACAGCTGAGGAAAGGAAAAAAAAGATGAAAATTAATGTAAATTTCGGATGGTATTAGACTTGAATAAAAAGGAGCAATGACTGTACGCTCTCTTCCAGCCAAATGTAGCCAAAGCTCCAACACACACACACACACACACACACACACACACACACACATTTATTGGGATGGAAGTCAACTTGCAAGAGCCAGTTCTCACTTTCTACTATGTGGGTTCCAGGTCCTTAGTGGCAAGTAGCTCCACACCAAAATCTGATATAAGCTCTGTAGACCAACACCAAAATGCATCAATTGTATCTTTTGACTGAACTGTATTTAGGTTCTTGAGGATAAGAGCCAATCGGCCGGAATACCAAAAACATTTCAAAGAAAAGGCAATTCTACTGGACAGATACAGGAAACATCACTTCACAGACCTGTTCCATATCTTAATGGACTCAGCTGCAGCTGAAAGCACAGCTATATTATCCGAGCTGAAGGACAAAGTGCGCACATCACTGCGATGGCCTCCAATGGTGATCCTGCTTGTCCTGACAGGCTGAGGGGTCGGCAAGGATGCATTGAGAGAATATAATTCCACCAGGTTGTTCTGCAGCAGGAAGACTGCCTTTAACTCTCCTTGAGGTGAATGAATCAGGTCAAAGGATCTGCATGGGAAAGTCATCACAAACATTCCAGCTACTGTCTTAACTCATGAAGTCAACATTGACTCATGAAGTCAACTTTTTTTCTAAGAAAAGCCTAGTGATGTCAATCTATAGTTTAACCATGTATATAGAATTTTAGATATAATACTGTTCTGGGTATTGAGCAGCAGTTGAGCATAGGCTTAAAAGATTTTTATTACTTTTACTTATTTGAGTGTGTATGTGTGTATGTATACATGTATATGGACCACAACTGGAGTGTGGGGGGCTAAATGACAACTTGAAGGAATCATCAGTTCTCTCCTTCTACAGTATGGGTCCCAGGGACCAAAGACAGGCTGCCAGGCATGGCAGCAACATGTTTCTTTACATCTGTTGAACCATCTCAGAAACCACAAGCATAGGATTTTAAAGTAAAAAAAAGCAATAAATAAATAAGTAAATAAATAAAATCTGGTCTCAGCTCTTAGTTTTGACACATTTTGTTTCTGTGTTGTGTTGTAGTTGTAAGATTTAAAATACTTTCTGAACAAAGAATAACATTTTTCTTAATTGGCAGCCTGAAAGAATCAATTAAAAAAAATAGGCATGTGGGCTTGTGAGTATGACATGATCACCACCTTCAAATGTAATTCACACACATGTTGGCAAATACCATGACAGTGCCAGGGACACTTGGTAGCTTATTACTCTATAATACTTAAGACACTAAATCTTCCTTACTTGATCTTGGAAGAAGTCTTGATATTGGCCACCCGATGGATCTCATCCTGCAGTGTCATTGAGACACTAGTTTCAGGGTCCTCCTCCCCACTGGCAGAGTTCAATCTAGGAAGGGAAACACACCTAAAGTATCACCTATTGATTTTCCAGGAGCATCCTCACTCTTGCCACTCGCATTCTGGGACAAACAAGTGGATGATTCTTGGGGAGTGGCCTGGCCACCAGGGTCACCTCGAGAGCTGAGCAGACTACAGTGTACTAATCACCCTTAATAAACAGACTGGGAATGCAACAGGCCCATGACATCTCCTGCAATTATTTGTCACCCAAGTCACTGCACTGAAGTGTTCCTGGTGGACTTCTCTAGCTAGTTCTTGAACTTTCTCAACAAGTCTCTAGCCTGCAATTAGTTGGACTTTGTCATGTGAGCTAGAACACATCTAAAAACATTTGCTATCATATGATTTTAAAAATCACTTTTAAATTTGATAAATCACCCATTAAAGAATTTTTTCTTTCTTTTTTTTTTCCCCAGGTATGTTTGTGTGGAGGCCAGACACCCATGTAGGATGTCTGTCTTCCTCAACCATGCTCCACTTTAAGACAGTATTTTTTAGAGAACCTTAAGTCCTCTGGTTCTTGCTGGGAGCTGCTAGTAGCAATGGCTTTACCAGAGGCTACAAGAAAATACAGCAGATAACTGATATTCAACAAGTTGACCTATCAAATGAATAATTCTGATGGGAGCCCCACTTGGCAAAGACCATGGGGGTCATTGACTCAATCCATTTGTTTCTGCCTGTAATTTTCCTCATGTGCCACTTCATTTCTTCCCTAAAAACTGCTCTGGGTGTTTTCCCACTGCTTGTGTGCTTATCTCATGTACATATTCCATCTATTAGGCACACATACAGCTGCAGATGGTCAGGAAGATGATTTCTGCTTAAGCTATATAATTCTAATGAATAGAAATAATACTAGGATATTTTTCTTTATTCAGATCGACATAGGAAAGTCACAAACAAGCCTTTTACACATTTAGCTAGACCTCAGAACAAATTCAAAACAGACTAGCTGCCCCTGCAGATAAAATACACAAGGACAAGTTCCCAGGTGTTTATTGCTGAATCAAGGTCAGACTTGAAGCAACTTTGTTAACTGACTTTCTGCACGCACTCCTTACCACTCAAGGTTCAGCCAAATAACTGTTTATTGCTTAGGTCCTGGGTTTCAATATTACTTTCTACCTAGGAACCCTGACCACTTAGAGCTACGTGAATGGCCAAGCATTACTCACTGGCCAGTCAGTGTGACCTCCCTAGCCTGAGAGAAACTGTGACTTACTATTGTATGTTATGAGAATGGGTCAGCCCCTGAAAATGTAACATATAATTGTCCAGAGTTTGGCTATTGAAGTGTGTGTGTGTGCATGTGTGTGTGTGTTCAAAGGGAAATGTAGCTGGGAATGCACAGAGAGCTGAGGAGAGACGATGAATAGTGAAGCAGAGGAGAGAGCTGTGTGAGACAGCTGCTGCGATGTAGGTGACAGAGCTATATGAAAGAGATGTGTGCAGAGGAATGCGTGTAGAGAGAGATTTGGAGCTATGTAGAGAAGAGATGTAACTGTATATAGAAGTATACGGCTATGTGGAGAATGTAACTGTGAAAATAGATGTATGTAAAGAGATATAACTTGTGGAGACAGAGAGAAGAGAAAGATTTTTCAAGATGAAGTGAAAGAGAAAGTTCCCATCAGAAACCAAGTGTGTTTCCTTATTTTCCCCTCAGATAGAAGTCTAGCCCTCAGATAGGTAAGAATTTTCCCTAAGCCCTCGCTACTCTGAGGCATTCTTTCTGCTACCCTGGGTGTAGTTGTGGAGGCTGGTCCTCGCGGGCTGCGTTAGGTTCTTCTCCTGACTGGCCAGTAAGCTGAAGAATCTCCTGACTGCACCTCCCTGGCATTGACACAGATACATTCCCAGTGTGCCTGGCTTTAAAAATCTGCAGTCTATTTCTGTGTGGGTCTTAGTGCGACTCAGAAATGTGTTAGGAATAAAGAAGTATAAATCAGAAATCCAAACCTTATGGTACTAGTACCCCACCAACTCTCTAGTTTTTAGCTCTAATATGTAATCAAGTAAATGTTTTAAAAGTCAGTTTCTCTATAATATATGGCTACCCAGGATGTTTTTTATCACTATTTTTTTTTTTCTTATAAACATACTTTGCTTTCTTTCTAGCTTTTTTCAGCTTCTTATCCATTTTCTTCTGAACTTCCGCTTTGGAAAGGATACAAAATACTTCTAGTACAGAATCAGTTCCCTAGAAAGGCAAAAGGCAGGCAATGTGAGTCTAAGATAGGCAGTTTATAATTTAGCTTATACCCAGTAAGAACTAACCAGCATTTAGTTTTCCCTAATTTATCTGTCTTCCCTTACTGGCTGGATCATCATGAATAACTTAATCTGCCTGGGTGTGTTGTCTCGTCTCTAAGTGAGAATATTACTTCCCACTCCGTGCTCCTTTGAAGGCCAAACAGCATGCACCTTTCACAATGATGAGAAAAGCTAGTCTTTAATAAATGGTTGCTAACAACAAAGGTATTTACTTTTACTTATGTTACGAATGTTATGCTAGGACATTAGACACACAGGAATATACACTAAATTTTAAAGTGTGTGTGTGTGTGTGTGTGTGTGTGTGTGTGTGTGTGTGTGTGTGTGTGTGTGTGTGTATGAGAAGTGTAGGTGCCTGCAGAGGCCAGATGTGTCTGATCAGAGCCCCTAAAGCTGGAGTCACAAGTGGCTGAGAACAGTTCAACATGGACAATGGGATTCAAACCTAGGCTCTCTGCAAGAGCATTACTTAGTCTTAACCACTGAGCTCTCATTCCAGACCCATTTTCTGAATTATTAAATAATCCAAAGACAAGTCCAGGCCCATACTGAATTATGAAAGAATGAGTATCGAAAGAACAGTCTTACTGTTCTGTAAGCCTGGTACTCACGTGGCAAGCAAGAATCCTGCCTGTCTTGTCCACGGCAAGGTTGACAACTCTGTCCCTTCCTTCCCGCATTATGGAGCCAGCCTTTCTGCATGAAAGGATGCGCTACAGAGGAAGCAAGAAAACGTGGAGGTTAAACATCTGTTCTGTTACACCTCTGAAAAGACATGAATTTAATATATACAGGTGACAAAACACTCCCGAAAATGATAATTGGAGATGGTTGTACTAAAACCTGTCCTTTCTTGCCATACTAACAAAGCTCAACCAAAGAAACAAAGTGGATTACATCTTCAGAAGCTTCATCTGTCTCAGGGGTACCATCCTCTGCTTCAGGCATGTCCTGTATTCCAGAACACTCTTTGATTTTCTTGGGCTCTGGTTCTTCTGGGTCATCAATCTATTTTGTAAAGATCAAAGAATAAAAGTTAAAATGTCTCAGGGATGACTTTTAACCCCAATGATCGAGAAGCTCTCTTAGAACCACTTACATCTTAACTGGTGACCTCTGATAAACTTCTTCAATGTCTGGACAAGTTTCAGAATTTATTAGAAACTGGCATTATATACAACAAAACATCATCCATTATACTATCTCCACTGACTTTCCATAATGTAAGGACTATATATGAGCAGATAATGGTGTAAAAACAAATGGCTCAACCCTTCCTTAACTTCAAAATTTTCTCTTTGTAGGAAAAGATATTCTAGAGTGAAAGTCTGCGTTTAGTATTGACATTGGCAGAGGCAGTGTAAGGTGTGTTACAGTTTCTCCTTAAACACAGGAAAAACAAATGCTAGTCTAAGATATATAAAACCCATCACAGTGGCTACTGGATCTAAGGCTATACACTAACTCCAACTAAGCCTAAAGTTTCTAATCACCCCCCTACACACACAGACACACAGACACACACACACACAAATTGAGAATCACTGTAAATCTCCTGAGAATATATCTGTGTACAAGAACGCATGCATCCTACATAGACTGCTGTTTGAAGAGAAAGTCCTCTGAAGTCCACCTTCATATGTCCATAGGTCCAGGAATACAGGCTGAAATGCCACAACCTAAACAACACTATTACCAGAAGCTCTAACCCTAAATCCTCTCTTCTCAGCTCAAATAAACCACAGCAGTGAAGGCACAATGAAGAAAAGTCTCTGTTTAGAAGTTTTAGGTCATCAATGTAAGAATTCTTTCTATCCCATCTGATTCTGTGTCAATGAGATGATGAACTGTGAAAACTAGCAACTGGACATGATCTGAACACAGTAATTACCTCTTGCAGATAGGCGATATCCCAGGCTCTCAGCTCACTGTCTGCAGCCCCAGTGATTAGTCGCTTTTCTTCTGAAACCAGAACCAAGCCCCACACCTAAGAATACAGAACAGTTTAATCATTTTTTTAATACTCCAAGTGGATAAAAAAAGCATTGCAAAAGTGTATGTTCACTATAATGAAGTCTCTCTGGCATTCCAAATCTAAGGAAAAGTGTATTAAGGAGATCTTTTAAAATCCACTAACTGAAGCACTTTTCCAGTGGGGGAAAGGCCTGTGGTGAAACTGCTCATGTGGTACTAGGAGTTTCTCCACATTCCTATTGTTCTGTTTAGATAATAGCTACTCATCACAAATCCTAAGCACAGTCCATGATTCCAGGTCTCATATTGTTTTTGGCAATGTCTAACAAATAAAAGGTGCCTTCATAATTCTCAGCTTTTAGCATCCAAGAATTAAACAGTGACACAATGATACTGATGCCAGTCAATTTTCATAGAATCCTCTTTCCACTTCATTATTACCAGTATGTTTTTGAAAACCTGACATAAAGGGAGGCAAAGATATTTAAAATAGCCTCTAAACTTGGCTGAATAAATCATAAAACATAAACTACCCTTCTGGTGTACGTATGCTCCCAGAAAAGGCACTGTCTACATAATATCATTAAATGTCTCTACAATTGTGGCTATTCTTGGTTGTTGACTACATCTGGAATTAACTAAAACTCAAATGATTTAGCATACCTGTAGGGATTTTTTCTTAACTAAATCATTTGAAGTGGAAAGACCCACTTCTAATCTGGATCTTTGAGGTGGGAAGATAACACCTTTAATCTGGCCACACTTTCTGCTGGCAGCCTATATAAAGGACATGAAAGAAGGAAGCTTGTTCTCTCTTTGCCTGCTTGCTCTCACTCTGACTAGCAAATCCATTCCTTGACTGGCACTATAGCCTACTTCTTCAGGATTCTGGTATCTACGGATGATCAGCTAGGATATCCAGCCTCATGGACTGAACAACACATAGATTCTTGGAACCTTCCACGGGTTGACAGCCATTGTTGGGACTACCTGGATCACAGCCTGTAAGTCATTCTAATAAATCCCCTTTCTATATGTACATATAGATTCATTCTATAAGTTCTGTTCCTCTAGAGAACTCTGACATAACAGTCATAGGTGAATTTAATTAAAATAATGAACTCAAAGGTTATAAGTCACCCAGGGCTTACGTGTACAAGACCAGAAAAGCTACATCCATTCCAGTGGCTGGCACTGCTTCTTCCCAGCCAACCTCACTATCTCTCAAGACAACACACAGATCAGTGTGAACAGTAAAAAGAACCAGGGAAGGTCAGAGGAGAAACCATCTTTTGTTTTTTGCTTTGTCACACTTCTCTGGAGCCCATGACCCAACACGTACCTCAGTTCGGTGGCCAACCATTGTTTTGAAGCAGTGCTGGTTATCAAGGTCCCACCACTTTACCATAGTATCTTTCCCACTAAAAGAAAAACCAGAAAAAAAAATCTTACTAGGAAGACTCATTAAACTAACAGGGATGTAAGCAACTCACTTGTTGTTCTAGAATAATACAGCAGTAATGCTGGAAGCTATTCTATCTGACTGTCCTGATATGCCAAGAATTCCAACTCCATGTGGCTGCTCTTCCAGGAAAATAAGGAGCTTCACTCCTACACACAGAAATGACTGAGCTACAGAACACACAACCCAATCCATCTGCCTTCCTCCCACCACTTCACTTTACAGCACTGGCATTCTGTCTAACACAGAAACATCTCAGGACCCCACCCCCACCCCCACCCCCACCCCCCCCACCCCCACCCCCGCTCCCTTGTCATCCACATCATCAGTTTTTCCGCACTGGAAACACTTCCTCTGTGTGGTCTCTAAAGTTTGAATGCCAGTCCACATCTGTAAAAACCTGAACGCCTCCTCCAACCTGCATTATTCAGTAGCTCACATGATCTCTTTGCCCACTGCTGGTTTCTCATCCCACAACACTGAGGTAACTTATTTTTAAAGTTTACCAATTTAATGTTCTCCACAGAACCAAGGTCAGGCTCTTCTCACATCATTCTCAAAACCTGTTTGTTCTTATTCCCCTAACTCAGGTGTCTCCCGTCCCTTGCCAATAGGAAACAAATCTCCACTGGGACAGGGTTTGGGGCTCTTCAACTCTTCCTGAGCCACTATAATGTTACTGTAATTACTGCCTGACAAACCTTATGATCTTAGTCTTTCCTGAGTGAACACCTTATGGACAGTGGTTACATTAGGCTGAGCCATATGAAACTGATAATATTTGATCACTTTTGACATTACAAAAATAAAATTCTCAAATGGTTCAACCTAACAGATGTTGATTAGGCCTATGACGCACATTTTTCCTCAAAAGGCAGTCTAAACCAAACATACAGCTTAGAATTCTGCTTTCCTGAATCTAGCGATCCAGAAGATAAATGCCCACTCTATAGAGAATCAGAAAAGAAAATTCCCAAATGCTGTAACTCACTGTGTAACTCTAGCATTTGAGGGTCAAAAAGAAGAGCTGGCAACCTAAGAGGAAGCACCACAGCAGGGAACAATAAACAATGAGGCCAACTCCACATCAAACTCTGGAATCCATCATGTCTTTACCTTGTAACTAGCAGATTCCTTTCTCGTAGGAACAGAGCTTGTGTGACGGCATCCTTGTGTCCCTTTAGACGGTAGAGGCCACTTTCATTGATCACATCCCAAATAATAACATCTGTATCCTTAAGGGATAAAGTAACACATAAGAAAAAACATTCTTCTTACCACAAAAGGTCAAATGTTACAAATAATGGGACTCAATCACTACAAAGACATATACCACCCTGCACAACTTGGAAAGCAGGTTAGGTAGCAGCCTACCCTTTCATCACCGAAAATGAGCAGAGACTTTGTTTTACATTGTTCTGGTTGTATATGCATGAGATCTCTGGGTTATTTTCTTGCTAGAAAACAGAGATTTCTAAGTATGGCAGCAGGCCCCTGTAGTCCTAGCTACGTGGGAGGCAAGCTGAACAGTCCAGTGAGACCCTACATCAAAATCACAAAACAAAATAAAGAAGAAAACAGAGTTCGTGCTATGTGTTCAGCTTACAACCATCTTATTTAATGCACTTTGATAGTTAATTCTGCTCTACTCTAATTTCTAGTGTCACAATTTAAAGTTTATATTTTACACATATGGGTCATTTCCAATTTTCTGTTACTAAAAATATGCAAAACTGAAAATTCACATGCACAAATCTTTGTACATTTATCTTAGTCCATATAAATACTACACTTTGCATCTGTCTATAGAACTATCTAAGATCTGTAAGAGAAGACAAGCTTCCCATCTGTGCACTCTGGGTATTATCACATTTCTGAAATTCTTCAGGGAAGAATGCTTGGTCTTCATAATCACTTCAATTTGTTTTTCTGAACACTAATGATACTTTTGTTTCTGAGACAGGGTCTGATGCTCCCCAGGCTGGCCTTGATTTCACTCTGTAGCTGAGGATGACTCTGAACTTCCGATCTTCAGCCTCCATCTCCCAAGTGTTAGGTTTACAGGCACATGACAAGTTTATGTGGTACTAGAGACCAAAGCCAGGGATTCCTATACACTAGGCAAGTATCCTACAAACTGGGCCATATCTCCATCCCTAATGCTAATTTTTCTCATGATCTGTGGTGAATAATGGCTACCTTCATGGCTTTAAAACTGTTCACTCATGTCTTTTTCATTAATGTTATCTCTTACATGTTATATTTTATACCTTATTTTACTGTAAGTCTAATAGGTAGATGATAGTATTTTATTAAATACTTTCCCCTTTTCTTTTTTTATAACTTTAAAAAATGTGAAATATTTTATGTCTTAAATGTATGTTTCAAATCTATCAATCTTTTCTTCTTTGTGTTTTTATTTTTTGAGAATTTCATATATTTTATCATATTCTCCCCCTCAATCATCCCAGCCACCCAACTTCATGTTCTTTTTCCTCTTTAAAAAAAACAAATCCAAAACCAAACAACAATAACAACAAAAGCACAAGAAACAGAGTCTGATTTGTGTTGGCCAAATACCTGAGCATGGGGCCTGCCTGAAGTGTGGCTGATAGACCCAATCTCACTATACTGAAGAAAACTGCCTGTCCTCCCTCAGGAGCTACCAATTGCAAATAGCTCACTTTCCCTTCTCCTGTGCTGGAAAAACAATGTTTTTTCTGTGCTTTGCTTTTTCTTTGAGAGAGGGTCTCAGTTGTGTATCTCTGGAGGGCATAGCCTGCCTGATTGGCCTGTGACTCACAGAGATGCAGATGCCCCCATCTCAACTGTTGGGATTAAAGGTGTGTGCCAGCATGCCTGGCTCTAACACATTAACTTTTAAAAACATAGGAATAATACTAATTTTACAGAATTCATTGGCAAATTATTACCATCTTCTTTTCCAGTCTTACTTGTTTTATAGTTTGGGGTAGCTCTTCTACAATATGATAGGTTCAGAGTACCTTTGTCTTATTCTTTCATTACACAGACTTTTATCAGTGAACATAACAGGAAACTAGAGAATACCCCTCCATGAGTACCCCCATCTTCCTCACTCTATTTCTCCCGACTGTATATTAGCTTAGCACTAAGAATCCAGTTTCATGTAACAGTTTATGTAAATAACCTGCTTCTACATAAGTGTGAGAAAAAACGCTAGACATCTGTCCCTGAGGCTCACCTTGGACCCAGAAGCCAGTCTTCCTCCTAGCTGATCGTACTTTAAGCTAGTGACAGCTGCTTTGTGTCCATTGAAGGTTATGTTTCCTTCACCACTGAGGAGGCTGAAGATTCGGATGGATCCATCCTCATAACCAACAGCTAGATGCAGCCCATCTGGGGAAGGACACAAGCAAGTGACTTCTTGTTTAAGCCCCTGAAGGATAAGGATCTGAAATCATAAAAACCAACACCAATGCAGAAGAGTGAGGCATGTATCAAGACACAGAGTGGGAATGATTTCAGTAACAAAGTGAGCATTAACAATTTACAGCCACTGATGCACAATGATAAAATTCTACATGCAAAGACAATGAGATTCTCAAAAGGTAATCATTTCATCTCAAGCTTGACATTGGTATACACATGCAAATTATCCAGGCAATGAAATAAGTTACCAAATTTTTATCTTAGTGAATTTAGATAATGGGCTATAAACCTATCCTTGCTTTAACACAACCTCATGGCACTATAGTACTAGTGGTTTCATCCCAAGAGGCTCTGGGTATCAGCAAGTATGTATGTGTGTGTGTATATATATGTATGTATCTATCTATCTATCTATCTGTCTATCTATCTACCAATCTATCATCTCACCTCTCGGGAGTTACACAGTAAACAGGGATGAATCAAGTATCTCTATGTGCTTAGCAAAAAGGAGTAACTTCAATCACAGTCAAAGAAGAGCTCTGCAACTGCTGGATCTCATCAGCATATATAAGAAAAAGACAACTGACACAGTGGAGTAACAGTCCTTTTAAAATCCTAACGTGCCGGGCGGTGGTGGCGCACGCCTTTAATCCCAGCACTCGGGAGGCAGAGCCAGGCGGATCTCTGTGAGTTCGAGGCCAGCCTGGACTACCAAGTGAGTTCCAGGAAAGGCACAAAGCTACACAGAGAAACCCTGTCTCGAAAAACCCAAAAAAAAAACAAAACAAAACAAAACAAAAAAAAAAACCATTGTATAAAATCCTAACGTTTAAAATTGGCTGTGCGCACAAGCAGAACTTGAGAAGTAGAACTTGTAAACAAAAGTAGAAATTAATAAGAGCTACAAGTAACGACCTATGAAAATTAACACAGACATATAAGAAGCCAGCTCCTGTTTGACCGTGTTTTGCAGAACACAGCAGAATGTTTGCTAGCTGTCTAGATAGAAGCAAGGGGGGGTGATCTCTTGAGGGCTCACACACAAATGAATGCAGGCAGGTCAGTCGGGGCTCTTCCACTCTAAAATCAGTGTCAACTTATTCATTTCTGACTCACCTTCTCGCCTTTCCTCAAGTCCCAGATAAAAACGTGCTCACAGGCAGGTACTGCCACATAGCGTCCTTTCTCGCCACGAAGTGTCACAAAAACGATGTTACCTTTTTGGCTACCAATCAGGCCAAAGACAGCACTAGGCACATATCGGAGATACTGTTTGGTAAGCCCCATGTTAGGATGTCTGAAGCCACCGGGAAGGCAATCTGTGCATATAAACAAAATTCAGCTTTGCAGTACATTGGCTCTGGAAGGCTAACAAACACAAACCATTTTTCATATGGTCAAAAGCATATAACTTGGCTCATGGTAAGGTACTTGCTATACAAACATAATCCCTAGCACCCAAACAAAAAGCCAGGCACAGAGAAATGTGTATGGGATCACAGCATTCAGAAGGCAGAGACAGACAGATCCCTAGAGCTCAGAGTCAGCATAGCTGAATCCATGAACACCAAGTTCAGACAGACCCTATGTGTGGAGCAGAGGAAGCCCTGAGTGAATGTGTCCTGTTGACATGAGAACAGCCATGTGAAGGACTTCAAATGCCTCAGAGCCACGAGAGTGGCAACCCCTTCCTCTGGTCCAAGTGGCGATGTTTATAGTATTCCAGAAAATGTCCACTGTAGCTTTCTTGCCCCATGTTTACTGGTTGAAGACTGTTCCTCTACAGACTGCTCCTATTGAAATTAGCTAAACCTGCCTCCTTGTTGATCTGTATGCAATAACCTCTCCTTCCTGTTCAACTGTATGTAATAAACATGATGAGCTTCTGGGGTGCTACAGACTCTCCATCTGAGAGTCCAGACCAACTGATCTCAGCTTTTCCATATGTGTGTCCATGTGTCTGTCTTTTCCTCATCCCCTTGCTTCCCCCAGTCAGGGTTCCAGGGCCCAAGCCACGCAAGGACTGGGCAACCATGTCTCAAGAAGTAAGCTAGAGGTTGACTGAGAAAGACACTCCATATCAACCCTCCATCCTCCACACACACACTACCTCCTCCACATCCACATACTCAGATAAACATGTACATGTGCACATCCAACGACGTGCAACTTGTGACTTCTTAAGCTTTACTGACCTTACTCAACATGAAATCCCTCACCCCTTGAGCATTAAATTGTTGACACCGTCACAATCACCTCATGAACATCTAACACAGAAGCTTCATGGCAGCCATTAAATTCTCTTTTGCCCTGTCAACCACTATCAAAGTTCTCACACCGAAACTGGTAAGCTGAGACCGAATTGTTTCATCAACGATTACTGTAAATCTGGCTTCATGTTTTTTGTTTTTTTTTTTCCCTCACGGGCACCTAGATTAACCCAATAAAGATGAAGGAAAGGGCTAAGAATGTAGCTCAGCTTGCCTAGCATAGTAGAGTCCCTGGGTTAGATCACCAATGCTAAACAAGCCATGTGTGGTGGTACACACCTTTCATCTAGGCACTAGGGAGGCAGTGACAGGGTCTCAGGAATTCAAGGTCACTACGTAAGGAGTCCAGGGCCAGCTTAGGCTACATATGACCCTGTTACCCTATCTCAAAGAAGAAACAAAACAAAAAAGAATTCAATTCTTCTGCAATTATTCCTTCAGCTTAACGAAAGTTGCTCATCAGACACCCTTCTGCAGTATTTTCAGTGGAGAATCCATACAGCATGTTGAGGCTTGGAGACTTCCACATCTCCATTTCTAGCTGTGTCTAGATCCATGAATAGAGTTCCAAGCATTTATAGGACATCCCCCTCAAACACCTTCCATGACTACCTTACTTCCTAAACCCGTCATATCATTTTACTTTAAAACACACAATCTCCCCAGCTATTAAGGTTTAAAACTGTCTACTAACCTTTGACTCATTAAAAAAAAATCACAGTAGCAAGGCTTAGAGTTCTTAAGGTACAATAAATAATTTATTGTGCATTAACACATGCAGTTCTCTAACGGCACGCAGTAACTGCGTTAGCAGAAGCAAAACACTAGAAAAATGTCTGGTACATCGTAAACGTGTGCACAAAAATTCTCTTCAATAACTGAATAATTATTATCAATAATTCTTATCCCCATTGTACAGACAAGGATAATAAACCGAGATGCTTTACAACTAGCACAAAACTCAACCAGGAAGCGCCAAAGCCAGGCTCCAGTACAGCCCATCTAACTGCATTTCATCACCACGCTCGACGCTATGTCTGCCATCTCCTTTGACTGCTTCTCGGACTAGCCTCCGGTTTTCTCTTCGCAGCGCTTTCATTTCCAGCTTGTCATCACTGAGTGGCTGCAGTTGTGTTCTACCCAGCACTTCCACTTCCGTGTTTTTCATTCCAAGTCATAGTAACTCCTCAACTTACCGTTTTCAAATGCACTGTCCCTACCCCAGGGCTTTAAAGGGCTAAGCTGTTCGCCAAATGCAGGGGTCCACGGGTACCCAGTTACTTTAGCCCAGCTACTTCAACCAGCTGCTTATTTCTCAAATAACTTGTTTCTCTTCCTCCAATCTTGTCATGCTCAAATTATTCCCTCGCCTACTCTCCTAAGTTTCTACTGCACATCACCCCCCCAAATACCCCGGAAAAGTCGGGCAATTCCGGCGGCCTTGCACCCGCCGGCCCGGGAGCAGCCGTGTGGCCTTCGGGTTCTGTGGTGCAAACGGCCGCGGAAACAGGACTCCCCGCTGCCTCCCTGGTTCCCACAGCACGGAGTCCTCCGCCGCGCCGGCCCCTCTACAGATCCACAGAGCAGGGAAGCGCGCCCCGCAATCTCCAAGCCGCCAGCAACACTCACCTCAGCTTCCACGAGGCTCCATTAGACAGCCCCGCCCACGGGACCTGCCCCTTCCGGTCCGGTTGGGTGTTTCTTCCGCCCGGCGTTCCTCTTGCCTTTTAGGGCGGAAGTGACGTCGGAACGCTGTGATTGGGCGGCGTGGCGGAGAGGAAGCGGCTGCCTTTGCTGTCAGAAAGCTGAAGCTAGTCACCCCGGCCTCTGGAGACCCACTCCCTTCAGCCTCCGCCTCTGGCAGTCGTTGTGTGCAGATGTCACACGCCCGCCTTCTGCGACGGAGCTGAGCTGCCGGCCGCCGCCCGGATGGGCCCGCCAGAGCGCCGTGAGAGGCGGGCGAAGCCGGGAGGGGAGGGCGGCACGGCCGGGTGCGGCGGCTGGGAGGAATCGGGCTGGCGTGTCGACCTGGGCTTTGGGGCTCACACCCAGTTCAGGTTTGGGCGTGGAGCTCTGGAGGCGCACGTCTCGGGATGCTGGGATGCCGTGTGACGGGCAGCCCTGCGGGTGACAGCCCAAGATTGCGTCCGCCCTGAGCAGACGCCGAGCCCGGGATGCTGAGTTGTCCAGGGACCCCCGCAGTCCCTGGAGTGACATTGGTCTGGCTTTGTGTTTCCGCTCTCAGGCCTCTTGAGAGGGAAGTGACCCTGGGCTGGCCCGTCCTTGATTGTAGACTGAGACTGAGCCGCTCTGTTAACAAGAGGAAATTAGTTTTTCTCTCTTTCACTTCTGCCCTCTTCTATCCTTGGGCTGTCTAGAAGTTTTAGAATGAGCTCTGATGGCTGTAGCTGTCTGTATAGAACTGCAGCTGGCATATAACCATAAAAAGAAATATCTCCTGCTGTCACTTATTGAACAAGCCCTCTGCAGCCAGCCTAGAAATTAGACAGGTAGACAAGTGCAGTTGACAGATTTGTCTTCCTGCTTAATTTTTAGGGATTGTTTATCAGGAATAGTTTTCTTCATGTTTTAAAACATGTTCAGCTCATCTTCTATATTTAAGAAAATTGTTTTAGTGGAGACACATACATGGTGGTTGTAGCAGCATAGGTGTTTTGAAACAAGAATGCCTTTTTTTTTTTGGTTGGATGAATGAGAAGGTAAGAAATTGTGGCGATAGATTTATTTCAAGCAGGGGATGAGCATTTGGATAGGTGTATATGTTCCTTACCTCCTGTAGATGCTGTGCATTACATTGTTAGAGGTGAAAAATGTGTTTGGTGGAAAAATAGTTTAGAAGCTTTCAGGCCAGTCGAACCTTTAGACATTGCCAATTGATGTTGTCATCTTTAATCATGGGATCAAAGCCAAGCTTGGTCCATAACTTGAATCCCAGCACTCAGAAGGCAGCCTAGTCTAGATACGGAGCGCTAAGATAGCACATTTTAACCCCCTTCGAGACAGCTTCTCACTGTGTAGCCCTGAATGCCCTGGAACTCTCTGTAGACCAGGCTGTCCTTGAATTCACAGAGATCTGCCTGCCTCTGCCTCCTGAGTGCTGGGATTAAAGGTGTGCACCTCCAGGACAGTTTAAGATAGCACATCTTAATCTTAGACATTTTCTTATCCACTACTTCAAGGACAGAACCTTACATTCTTATCTAAGGCACCAAGCTGCTCACTGTCTGAAGACTTGCAAACCAAAGCATGCTCAGGTTTGTTTAATGCCTGTGTGACACTGCTAATTCACCATTAGAGCATGTGCTTTGAGTGTTTTTGAATGACGATGTTAAAATTGAACTGGGACCACGAATGAAGTTTAGACATCTTTTTTGTTATAGTGTATTTATTGTTAATATATTTGAGAACTGACACTTTTTCATCTGAGCAGCTTTCCATTTGCATAAAATAACTCTTCAAGTATAACTGATTTGGCATAGGGATGGGTGTGGTGTGTACTTTCATCCCTATATATCCTGAACTTTTAAATATTGAAATAAAAAGCCATAAAGAATAATAAACCTGTAATTAATCAAAAGCAACAAACAAGCTGCTTAATTATTAGAGGTCAGATGCATGGTCCAACTTTATGTACTTTCCATACCTGTCTCATCTACATGAACAACCAACAGACAGCTTGTCATTTTAGAGATTCTCACTTTCCTTTTTGAAATTATACCATACTTAAGAAAAAAAATTTTTTTTTGAGACAAGATCTCTCTACATAGTGTTGGCTGTCCTGGAACTATCTGTGTACGACAGACTGACCTCAAACTCACAGAGATCCGCCTGCCTCTGCCTCCCAAGTGCCGGGATTAAAGGCGTGGGTCACCACTCCTAGCTTGATGCCATTCTTTTTAGCTGTTTGAAAATTAGGTTTTGAGACAGTGATCCAAAGTGTTCTTGCCTAATGCTGCCCAATCTTGAACAGTACAATCTGGTTTCTCTGGGCAATTCAATTCTTTCTGTAAATCATTATTTAGAAGGTTTTTTAAGCAAATGATGACAAGATTAAGGGGTAAATAAGCTACAAAGAACTGTTTGTAGTGTACTCTTTGACTTGTAAAGAATATTTAGTAGCTTCTCTTTGTTTGGGGATCCTTTCTCTTAAACTAATGTAGAAAGAAAGTATTTGGCCTAATACATAGATCTGATCTATTCTTGAGTCCAACAACTTTTGGTATGAGAATATGCCTCAGGAGCCTGTTTTACTAAACTGTAGTGTTTGTTTACAAGCTTGTTCAAAGTTCAGAGCTGACCAATTGATTTCCAGTGGGAAGTATTTTTCCCTTTAGTATTATCCAAATTATGGTTAAGGTTATAGAATACTGTAGTTATCTCTCTGTCCTGCCCCCCCACACACACACACACTTCCCATCATATCCATGTCCCCTTCTTGTTTTCAATTTGTCCCTAGAATTAATCTAAGGTCCAGAAATCCTTTCAATTGTATGCATATCTGTGCTTGTATGAGCTCTTACACACACATTATGTGGGGTCAGAGGGTTTTTCTCATATTTCTTTCAAAAGGACCTGTGACCTCGGGTCTCTTAGGAGCTCCTGTCCTGTGGGGTTCAGGTCTCTGCCGCCTCTAGGTTTGCTGCTCCACTTACTTTCTCGGATGGGGAGAGGGCACAAGCATGGCCATAAGTATATGTTGGGGGCAGGTGGGAGTTAATTCTCCTTTCAATGAAAAAAAATCAGTTTCTCTGTGGAGGTGGGCCTGCAAAAGAATCCAACCAGATTTCACGACTAGGACACTTTCCAGAAAATGTCATTAACTTCAGCCCTACAGTCAGCTGTGAGCATTAGTTATCACTTATTTAATACCCATCTTGTGGATCACAATGGCTGAAGAGATCCAACAAACTACTGACTGGATATGATTGGACGTATAAGAAAGCTACCAGAGTGCGCAGCGAAGACAATAATGGGATTTCACAGGGGAGGTGGTAAACTCAAGAAGTTTCTGTTGACCTTGAAATCAGAGCTTTAATCATTGTTAAACTGAAGGAAAATTGCAGGAGGTTGAGTAAATGGAAGAGGAAGCAGAACTCTGCAACAAATACTCAAAAGTGAAGTGGGGACTGGAGCAATGTTTCACTCTTCCAGCCTTGCCACTCAAGTGTAAGGACTGAGTTCAGATCCCCAGCACCCATGGAAAAAGCTATGGTGTGCACCTGTAGTTTCAGCTCTGGAATGAGGAGACAGGAGGGTCCTTGAAGTTTATTGGCTGAATCACTGAGCTCCAGGCCATAGCTTCCCCTAACAATTCAGGTAAATTAGCTGAAAATGAACTCAGTAGTTATTGACTTGAAGCAGCTTGATACACATTAACGTGTGCTATATGTTAGATGTTGCTAGTATAGCTAGTGAAGATGCATTGACCCAAAATTTAGACTTAAAAGCTGTGATTTCACCTTTAAATTTTGCATTTTAGAAAAAAATAATAAGTTGAACGAGCAATTGATGAAGATGTCTGCTGTTGATCTCTAACGTCCATTCACATGCTTACACATGTCCATGTACACATGCACCATACACACTCATTACATAATGTGAGTGAGGTGAGCCAGGCCTGGTGCCACAGACCTGAAGTCCCAGCTACTCAGGAGGCTGAGGCAGAAGAATCTGGTTTCAAGGCCTATGTGAGCTAGAGTGAGCAAGGGAAGGCTGGGCAACTTAGGGTGCTCCATCTCAAAATAAAGAGTAAAAAGAGGGCTGGAGATAGAGCTTGGTGATAGTGTTTGCCCAGCATGCCCAAGGCCCTAGGTTCAACCCCAGTTATTACCGAAAAAGGGATTAAAAAAAAGGACGGGGGGGGGGGGGGAGATATTCTACGGTCTAAAGAAGAAATGAGGGAGGAAAGATTTTCAAGAATGGGAGGACTGGGGGAGGAGAGAGGAAGATGTTAAGGGAGAACTGATGTTATTCTTGTGAAGGGCAGCTGGTAAAGTGCTTGAATTAAGCCCTTTTGGCTGGCTTAAGCATGCAGAATATACCCTGAGATCACTCAGAAGTTGGAAAGGTGCATGAAGATGGACTTGGAACTGGGGAGAAGTTAGTGTTTTGAGCAGCAGGTGGAGAAGAGAGCAGAGGGAGTGACATGGGCCTCAGGACCAACATGCCCTGGGTGTGGCCTCAGCATCCACATGGTAGTTACATGTCCTTGGGCTGACTGTGCCTCTTGAGCTTGTAATGAAACAAGAGTCTTAGTACCTGCTGTATGAAAGTGTTGTAAGGATTAGAGAGCGTATTTGTAACATGCCTTCTCTACCTGTCACATTCATCATGTGTAGCTCTCAGAATTACTTTTGCCTCTGTGTAAAACTCTCCTGCTGTTTTTGGTCTTTGCTGCTTTCTGAAGAGGACAATCTCTGCTTTTCTAGTCTAAACTAGCTGTCTCCCCCACTCCCATTTATCATAGCACATTTATCACACTGTTTCTGTGATTTTGTGCTAGTGTGGTTTTGTGGCTTTGTCTCTTCCACTAGACATTCAGTGTCCAACATTCTTGAATGGAAGAATGCCTGGAAGCCAGGCGGTGGTGGTGCACGCCTTTAATCCCAGCACTCAGGAGGCAGAGGCAGGCGGATCTCTGTGAGTTTGAGGCCAGCCTGGTCTACAGAGTGAGATCCAGGACGTCCACCAAAACTACACAGAGAAACCCTGTCTCGAAAAAACCACAAAAAAAAAAGAAAGAAAAAAAAAAAAGCCGAAAGAATGCCTGGAACATAATAGGCCAAGAAGCGTTTATTTTCTCACAGATTTTACAGGTCAGCAATTCAAAAGTAGCATTGTTGCATTGTTACGAGGTTCTGATTCAGTATCTCATGAGGTTGCAGTAAAAACACCAGCTGTGACTGAAGTAATTTTAAGGCCAGCTAAGGTCAGAGGATCCACACTTCTACAGTGGTTTATTTAGAAGCCTGTGCATGGCGTTAGCTTTTGGCAGAGACCTGAGGCTAACACCTTCAGAACACAATTAGAGAGAGAGCAAGGCATGGCCACAGTGCCTTTTCTAACTGTTTGTGGAAGGGAAGAAGCCACACAATCATTTCATTTTATCTTCTTGGTTACATAGATTAGCCCTGAGTATTGCAGGAGGAAACTGTACCCTGTGAGTGCCAGAAGGTGAGTGTCATTGAAGGACACTGTAAAAATTCTCTATGCAGGTGCTGTTCAGAGTCACTTGGAGAGATGATGTGAATGAGTAAAACAGTGGTGTTGATGGAGGGTCCAGCTAATGTAGGAACATGCAGTCAGGATTGCTGATTGTGTGGTTTCCTTCCCCTATTGGCAAAGGAACAGATGTTGGATTATTAGGGATTAACAAGACATGTCAAGGGAAATCATGACATCAAGGTCTGTAAGACTGTAACTTAGTTCAGCACCCAGCATTTAGCTTGCATGGTGATTGACAAGTGAGTACTTTGAGTCTCGTGGAAATATAACGTCTTCTTGACAGTGGTTCCATTAGGCCTGAGGATATTTTAATAGGTAATTCACTGTGCCTTGCTTTACGTCGGGTGCTCTGCCGGATAGTTTTGGCACAGTTTTTTGCATTAGTCTTCACAATAAGCCTGGAGTTAATCACTGCTGCTTAGATAGAAACTCTGGCTTCGCCCCAAGGATCACAGCTCACAGGTAGTGAGTCAGGGATCCGAACTTAGGCCTTGACACACAGGGGCTCGTGACTTGCATTATGCCACATTTCCCTGTTGTGCTGTGTAATTGAACGTGGACCTAGTCACCTGACAAAGTTAAGAGAAGCTGGGTTCAGAGTTATGCACACAATGTGATTTTACCTCTATCACAGGAAAAAAAGAGAACTGCACCAAAGCTGAGAATTTTTTTCTTGATCATTTAACTTTTTGTTGATTTTCAAATGTTCTAGAAACAGATGTTATAGTCAGAAATAGAAGTTAAAGAAGTAATTTCATCCCAAAAAGTTGACATGCGAGTTTGCAATCTAGAAACTGTTTATGTGTTCTATGAATTCTCTCTCTCTCTCTCTCTCTCTCTCTCTCTCTCTCTCTCATGACTAAGAACTTTGAGCATGAGTCAGCATGTTTTTTGCAATCAAGAATTTCTGCAGACAGTCATTACATTGAGTGAGTGGCATTTGTCCTCTGTTCAGTTTGCCTGGAGCAAGTGCTCAGGTGCTTATAAACATGTAGCAAAGTTCTGTTTGCCTCCAGGTTCAAAGACCAATTGTGAACTAAGTACAACATCTAGAAAATTCAATTTTAAAGAAGTATTTAGTATAAATATTGAATGCTAATACAAATTATCATGGTATAATCTTAACTGCCATGTGAATGACCACATTTCTACCTAACTATGTGTATAGAAGAATTGGCATATTCTGGTAGATCCGTGCTTCTACTTATATCCATCTCTCTTACCAAGAAATTACCAAGTTTTGGAAGAGCATGTGTGTTCTCCCGGAGTGTGACAATAAATGTTGGTATCATGTCAAAAAGCTTTTTAAAAACTAGTTCCCAGATGGACTTTCTTCCTTCTTCATCTGTCTGCTCACTTCTTGAACCCACTCAGTCATGGTCCTTTGGTAGCACTCTGCTCTGGCTGTCCTTCTGAAGCACTCCAGGAACAGCCTCTTCTCCTGGCCTTCCACTACCACCTGTGCTGGGCCTCCTTCCTTTCTTACCAGCCTTCTCTCTCCCGGCGGTCTTTCTTAGTCTACACTTTGCTGTAGGACTCAGTCCTAGGAGCTCTTTCTCCCTGTTTGCAGTTGCTCTGCATCAATCTTCCCTAGTTCCTGTAGCTTTCAACACTGTACATGCTGAGACTTTGAGGTCTGTTAGCTGAACCTCTGCTCTGAGCTCTAGCTTCAAGCATCCAGTTGTCAGTTTGACAATAAACACATGGCTAGGGAATGAACATTTTGAACCAGCACATTCAAAAAGCCATATGGGAGGGGGAAATCCCTTGCTTTTCCTTCACCCTACAGCTTCCTCCAATCTCGCTTTTCTATGAATAGCATTACTATCTGACTCAGTTGCTCAAGCAAGTAATCTAGCCATTGTCTGACTTGTGTGCTTCCTCACCCTCTATTCCTGTGAAAGTCCTTTAGTTCTCCATGTCAATTATATGTCAAAGCTGACATTTCTCATGACTACTATCTCCTAGATTCCTGACTGTATTTTCTACTAGATTCCTGCCTTTATTTTCTCTTGCCCCCTTGCTTTCCCTAGGTAGAGTCCTTTCAAGCATTGTATTTAGTTGTGATGGTCAAGACCCTCTAGTGGCTTCCCTCATCTTTAGAGTAGGAGCTAAGGATTTTAGCATGGTTTACAACTGCGTCATCTGGCCTTGCTCTGCACCAACCTCATCCTCTAATTCATTACCTATTAGATTCTCCAGCCAGAATGACTTCCTGGCTCCTCCTGAACTGCTGCTCACTCCTTCTTGCCCTTTGCTCTTTGCCCTGGCTCTTTCCCTCCTGTCTTGCTTTCTCAATTTAACTTGCTCCTCATGTGTCACCTTCCTCTGTAACACACAGTCTAGTTACACTGTTATCACCTTTCTTCTCTGGGGACACATGGGCGCCCTAAGGTAGAAATGCGCTGTTTCCAGTGTTACCAGGACCTAGAACAGTACCTAACATATGCCCAGTGCTTACAAAGGTAGAGTGGATGAATGAGTCTACAGTTTACTGAAACAGCTGTAGAACTCAGTGGTAAGTTGAGCATCCCTTTCTCTGGTGGAATTTTCCATGACCTAGGTCCAGCTCTAGACGATGTATGCCTTCCTATAACCTTCCTCTTCCAACTTTTGTACAACTTGCTGTCTACTATGTGCAGTCCTGTATACCATATCTTGTGTTGTGTTAGATTCTGTTTATTTTACCTCTACATGTTAGTTAAGTATAAATGTGCATGTCTATGTGTGGTCTGTGCCTATTAATGCAGGGGCCAGAAGAGGGCATCATATACCCTAGAGCTGGAATTATAGGTGGTTGTAAGCTTCCTAATTTGAGAGCTGAGAATCAAACTCAGATCATCTTCAAAAGTAGTATATGCTGAGCCATCTTTCTAGCTCCCACATGTTACTTCTTAACCCAAGCCTCATCTGTCTTCTTTGGTCCTTAGTTGAAACTTTTATTAGCTCTTACTACTTAACTGTAGTGACTTCCTTGTCTCATTCAGTTTTACTAACATATCAGCATTATTATCAGATGGAATTCTTTAATTTATACATATTATTCATCTATTTATATCTTATAGCATATCATAGAGCATTTTATTTACTTATTTTGCAATAGTGGATGCTGGAGAGTGTTGAATGAGTAGTCCTTTCTGAAAATAGAACTGGTGTGATTTTTGTGATAATTTTGATCACAAAGGCTACAGTTATTGAAAGGAATTTATACTTATATAACCCCCGCCTTGTTCCCAATTTTTTAAGAGTTTTTTTGTTGTCCTTGTTTTTTTTTTTTTTTTTTAATTTATCTTTATTTCATGTGCATTGGTGTTTTGCCATGGATGCCAGGTCCCTTGGAACTGGAATTACAGACAGTTGTGAGCTGCCATGTGGGTGTTGGGAATTGAACCCAGGTCCTCTGGAAGAGCGTCCCTCTCTTAACCACTGAGCCATCTCTCCAGTCCTGTTGTCCTTGTTTTAATCAACCATTACAGTGACTGTGGACACATAGTGTACTCTTGACTCATTCCATTCCACAGCAGAGTTTGCTGTGTTAGTTTAGTAGAACTAAAGTAATATTTGTGAGTAATATTTGTGCTTTTGTCTTAAAATGGTTCCATCTTCTCTTTTAAGCTAAAGTCTTCAGGAATTGTTGAATTGCTGAGGAGTTTGAGACACAAGCTGAAGTTCCCATTCCATGGATCCCTTGGGTGCACCTTCCCAGTTTGTGGATGTGGACACCCTACTAAGCTGGGGTGACTCGTATAAAGATGAATTAAGCTCCTCTGACCGCACAGCTGAGACGTTCCAGGAAGACACCATCAGATCACCTTTTCTTTATAACCGGGACATTAATGGAAAAGTGGTTCTTTGGTAACTTTCTCATTATATCTTACTGTGTATGAATCCTCGTTATTTTTCTCTAGAGTACTTTTTTATTCATGTCCTAGCATAATTGAAATATTGCCTTTACACATATAGCCTTATTGTAGACAGAAAGTTTCTCCGGTCCTGCCTGGCCTGGCCCTCATAGTCCCATGGCCCGCTTATAAAATAATCACTCAGAAGCTTATATTATTTACAACTGCTTGGCCATTAGCTCAGGCTTATTACTGACTAGCTCTTACACTTAAATTAACTCATAATTTTTATCTTGTTTAGCCATGTGGCTTGGTACCTTTTCTCAGTTCTGCCTTGTCATCTTGCTTCCTCTGTGTCTGGCTGGTGACTCCTGACCCAGCCTTCTTCTTTCCAGAATTCTACTTGTCTGCTTATCCCACCTATACTTCCTGCCTGGCTACTGGCCAATCAGCGTTTTATGTATCAACCAATCAGAGCAACACACATTCACAGCATACAGAACGACATCACTCATCACCTTATTGGGGTATAATTATCATACAGTAAACTGTACAGATTTACCATGAAGCTCTCCCCACAGTAAGACAGTGATGTTCCCATCATCTTCAGAATTAATCATGTTGGTTTGCCTGTTTTGGACATTTCATGTACATGAAATTTCTACAGTAAAATATGTGAGACTCTTGGACTTAGTATAATGTTTTCACTGTAGTACAAAGTACTACTTTTTTCTTTTTATGGCTCAATAGTACTCCATGTATGCACACTAAGAGCACACTTATCAGCTCACTAGTTGATGAACAGTTAGGTTGTTTATATTCTTTTAGTTATTATGACTGATTCGATTTCTAAACTTTTTAAACCAACTACTTTCAGCTGTGTAAGCATTCTGTCATAATGAAGGAAATATTGCAAGGGGCAAATGTATGATATGATGGCTTTGTGAATTCTGGGGTTGGAACACTTATGCTAAAGCTCTAAGATGCCAGATTCATTTGAGTCAGGCATTTTCTCCTGTTTCTGCTTTTCTGCTATTACTTGACTTGTGAATTAGCAAAGCCAGTATTTCAATGATAGAAGGTTTTGGAGAAGTTAGAAACTAGGCCAGTTATCTCCCTCCTCTTTCCCTTAATTGTTTTTTATCTGTTGGTCCCTCAGGAAAGGAGATGTGGCATTACTGAACTGTACAGCCATTGTGAATACCAGCAATGAAAGCCTCACAGATAAGAATCCTGTGTCAGAAAGTATCTTCATGCTTGCGGGGCCAGATTTGAAAGAGGACCTACAGAAACTTAAAGGTGACTGGACTCTCTAGGCATGTTATTGCATAGGGAGTACTTTGGTGTCTTCTACCATGAAGAAGTGTGTTGGGTGTTTTTTGGAGACAACTGTGCATATAAAGCTGATTTTCTGTTGTTGAAACCAGTAGCCTTTGCAATCCCCACGGTGCATGAAAAGCCAGGCCCTAGGGTTTCACTAGCAGTGCAACTCATCAGTCATGTGCTGCATTTCAAAATGACAGATGTACTCACTAGTTTTATATCAACTTGATACATGCTAGAGTTGTCTAAAAGGAGGGAACATCAATTAAGAAAATGCCTTCATAAAATTGAGCTGTGGTCAAGCCTGTGTGGCATCTTCTTTATTAGTGATTGATGTGGGAGCACCCACTTCATTGTGGGTGGGGTTACCCCTAAGCTTATGGTCCTGGTTTCTTTAAGAAAGTAGGCTGAGCAAGCCATGAGGAGCAAGCCATTAAGCAGAAGTCACAAAGTACTGAGGAGGATTGAAAATGCCTTTAATCAAACTATATAACAAGATGCCATAAAAAATATGGAAATTAGAAAGGATCTTTAAGAAAATACTGAAAAGTTCTTTGGTAAAAGTAACAGAGAAGCTAGTCTGGAAAAACCCCTTATGGGGGTATGCATGCACATGCATACCCATACATCTTAGAGTGAGACTTAAAATTTCAGAACGTGGGGACTGGAGACATAGCTCAGTGGTTAAGAGCATCCCTAACTGTAAGTTTTCTCAGGTCCTGAGTTCCAGAAGTTTCTTGGTCCCACCCGGCCCTGCAGTCCTGCAGCTGCTTATAAAATAATCACTTAGAGGCTCAATATTATTTGCAAACTGTATGGCCTATGGCAGGCCTCTTGCTAGCTAGCTCTTATATCTTAAATTAACCCATTTCTATTAATCTATAGTTTGCCACATGTTCCATGGCTTTACCCGTCTGCTGGCATGTTGCTCCTTGGGTGGCAGGCTGGCCTCTCTCCATACTCTGCCTTTCTCTTTCCTGTCTCTCTCCTTGGATTTCCCACCTGCCTCTAAGCTGCCTTGCCATAGGCCAAAGCAGCTTATTTATTAACCAATGGGAACAACATATATTCACAGCGTACAGAAAGATATCCCCCAGCAAGCACCGGCTGCTTTTCCAGAGGTCCGGAGTTCAATTCCCAGCAACCACATGGTAGCTCACAACCATCTCTAGTGGAATCTGATGCCCTTTTCTGGCATAAAGTCATACAGGCAGATAGAGCACTCACATCCATAAAATAAGTAAATAAATCTTTTTAAAAAATACAGAGTGGAAAAGCTAACATGATTTTACACAAAATGTATCACTCTTAAATTTAATATTTACCTATAAAAAAGTAAAACTCAGGATTTAACAGACTATTTGGCAGTTGTTAATGCTTGGCTAGGGTTCGTTTTGTAACTCTGTCCTGTACTGGGTGTGTGACTGGAGATTGTGACGTCACTGCTCAGTCTGTCTTCTCATCTCTCAAGCTGTCGTGATCATGGTGATCATACCTCTCAGTTCTGGGCACATAGCAAAAATTCAGTAAATATTTTTGATGAAAAAAACTAGTATCACACAAATCAGCTGTTGCATTGCTGGAATTCCTGGTATATAAAATTGTGTTGCAATTTATCTAGAAATTTTTTTTCTAGGAAATTGAGCTTTCTAAAGATGGGTCATGTAGGATTTGTGTAGCCATTTAGCCCATTCCAAATCAATATGACTTTCACATTTTGAACGTGGCTATTTTCATAAAACAAAAGTTGTGAGTTGTCATTTGTATTCCATTATAAAGAACTAGAACACCTGGATTCACCAGGCTGCTTGTTCTAGCTCAGAGCACATAGCCAGAGCCAGAAGACTGCTTGAGCTGCTTGAAGACTGAGCATGCTCAATGAGGAGATGCTGGGATCACATGGCATGGGGGTCTTGGGGACAGAAAAGGGGGACTTTGGAGGTGGAGGAGTCTATTTGCAGTCTGGAAGTGGTAGATAACAGCAGGTTTGCTATGTGGATCTTCTGATCAGAAGCTCCACAGATGTTATCAGTCCCTCGCCTTCCTCTCTGGAGTGCCTCAGTCCACCTGAGGCCTTTTTAGGTCATTGACCTGTCACTCCTTGTTAGCTTCTCACTTCCTCCTCAAGATCTTCCTCCTAAAGATCACTAGAGACTGAGGAATGTGGTGCTCGGTTCTGAGGAATTTCTTGCTTTTCTTTTCTTCCATATTTCTCTCTATTGGAAAAAAATCTTACTGCATGCTGTAATTTCTTGTTTTGTCTTCCAATTTTTTTGTTCTCTTAATTTCTCTTTGTTTTGCTCTCTGGATGATTTCCTCAACTGTAGTCTCAGCCCCTATTCAGTTTTCCTGTTCTTACAGTTTTAGTAGTCTGTAGCAAATGTGGGTAAGTTCTGTTTTCTGTCCTCCATGTAGTTTTTAAAACAACATTCTGGTCTTGACTCAGAGATGCTGCATCTTCTCATATGTCTCTGAGAGTCATGTTTCTAATGTCAGGACTTTTGGTCATTTTGTAAGTTTCCACCCTGCCTTGTGTATAGGATGAGCATTAGTTTGTATTCTCTACTTCTGTTTTAGTCGGGGACTTCCTCACTTTCTAGTGATCGTTAAGTGTTAGTGTTAGTGCTGTTTGGGGAGGAATTGAAAAGCTAACGAGACATGTGTGCATGCGTGTCTTACTCATTTGCCTGTTTGTTTAAGGTGGTGTCTTGTGTAGCCCATGCTGGCTTAGAACTTACTATATATATAGTTCAAAACTTGGACCCCCTGTCTCATCCTCCCGAGTGCTGGGATTACAGGTGTGGTTCACCATGCTTAGCCAATTAATGCATTCAAGCTACGAACAAAGATGCATGGCTTGTAATCAACAAATATTTAATTCTCCCAGTCCTGAAATCTGGAAGTCTGGAATCAGGTTGACAGCAGGTCAGGATCTTTAGAGGTTTTTGGATCTCTTCACATGAGAGGAAGCAATCTCAGCATTGTGTTGGAAAGATAATAATCCTCTTCATGAGGATTCCAGCATGATCTCATCTTATTCCTCTCACCTTCCAAAGACACCAGCTCTGATGCCATCGTATGTACAGTGAAGTTTCAGCATAGAAAATGATGGGGGCACGCAAGCATTTACTCTGTAACAGCAAGGTTATCAATTGGTAGGTCGTGGGTAGAACAGATATCCTGTGGTTTTCTTAGGAGTATTGCTTTAATTATCAGACTCAACTCCTCCTTTGTCTTGGGCTTTGGATATCCATGTTAGACAACTGATGATGGCAGGCAGCTAGACGTTTTCCTGACAGCTTTAACACTTTAAATGAATCCCATCTTTTCAGTTGTGCCTGGGGTTCTGGATTCAGAAACTCTTGTTCAACATCTCCAGGAGTAATCTCCTGTTCTGTTGCATCAGTAGTAAAGATGTTCTTGCTGTTCTGGCTTGGGAAAGAGTTGTTGTGGTTTTGATTATATACACCTGCAACCCCAGACTTCTCTTCATAGGTCCATATCACAGCATAGTCTAAGAAGTAATTAGAGTCTTTCTAGTGTTCTCCAGATATAACAATAACAACAGCCATGCAGCATGGGTGCACTTTGCATAATTTAGATCATTTAATCTTATAAGGCAAGTATCTCCCTTAAGTAGAAAATCAAAGCACAGTGAGGCCATGAACATACCCAGAGTTCACGCAGGAACACTTTGGACTCAGGATTTAAATGAAGCAGTGTGCTTTAAATCTGACACCACCCTTCAGTGCAGTCAGCTTTATACTGCGTACCCGTTTTGCAGGCTGTTAGGTTCCTCTCCTTCTCTAAGCCTGTTACCCATGGTCCACTGACTTTCCCCTTCAAACCTGGATGATGCTTCTCTGCTTTGCGTCTTCCCCACTTCCTTTGTGCTTACAGCTGCTGCCCTGCCTCCCTGCCCTGAGAACAGAGGGAGCAGACTTGGATGCCTGTATTCAGTCCTCTTTTTAGATGACATTCCTCATAGTTCTTAATCCATTTTCTGCTTTGCAGAGTTGTGTTTTCCTAATATTTACAAGTTTTTATGTGTCCCCATTGTTCCCAGGTTGCCGAACAGGTGAAGCAAAGTTGACGAAAGGCTTTAACCTGGCTGCTCGGTTCATCATTCACACAGTGGGACCTAAGTATAAAAGCCGCTATCGCACTGCTGCAGAGAGTTCCCTGTACAGCTGTTACAGAAACGTGCTTCAGCTGGCAAAGTACGGCCTGTTCCCCACACCGTTAAAGATGAAACCTCACTGTGGAAATCAGACTTTGAAGGGCTCAGATATTAGCTCTCAAAGAGTATGGTTAAATTGTATATTAATATGATTATCAAATAATGCAGTTAACTTAATTGTAAATTTATGGGTGGGTGGGAGAGATGCTGACTTGTATTTTGAGTTTGCTTATAGATTCTGTATGTGGGTAATTGTTTTCTATCTGGTTACAGAGAACAGTCCATGTCTTCTGTTGGCTTCTGTGTCATCAATTCTGCAAAGCGCGGCTACCCTCTAGAGGACGCAACACACATTGCTCTTCGTAAGTAACACTGGAGTGCCACACCTAAATCAAGTTCTTAAAGTTTTTGACTATTAGATAAAGTTATAACCAAAGAAGATCCATTGATTTGATCATCATGGCATTCTGAAAGGCTTTGCATTGATAGATAGTAGAGTTCTTAATTGAATTTCTTAGGATGGTATGATTTATACCTGTGCATAAAAGCTTACAAGACTTGCTCATTAAGTTTGAAAATGATACCAGACTAGAAAGTATGACTAATGCAAAGGGCACTTGAATCAAAATAAGAATATTCTTAACAATTTGTAAAAATGCAGCAAAGACAAATTTATAATATATTTGCTTACCATTTTTCTATTTAGACAGCACCTTTCACAAGGACTTCTTTTTTTAAGATTTTTTAAATTTATTTATTTTTATTTTATGTGCTTTGGTGTTTTACCATGGGTGTCCAGAACTGGAATTACAGACAGTTGTGAGCTGCCATGTGGGTGCTGGGAATTGAACCTGGGTCCTCTGGAAGAGCAGCCAGTACTCTTAACCACTGAGCCATCTCTCCAGCCCCCAGGACTTCTTTAGTATAAAACTGTGTGTTTAGGTCTAAAAATCACTAAATCCAAACTGACCCACAGTGTTGTATGTCATATAAAAGTACAGTGTTGGTCTCAGGGTGTAGGTCTATGGTAGAGTATGTGCTTAGGATGTATGGGTCTCTGGGTTCAGTTTCCAGAAATAAAATCTAGTAGTCAGCTTAAGAATCCATGACCTCAGTGTACTCCATACATTTTAGGTCACAGCTCACAAGACATTGACAAACAATGATGACAAGTTGTTTGAAACATCAGTGGTATGCTTTTTTGCAGATATGATGCCCATCTTCAGGTACCTGAAGGGCTCTCACAGTAACTTTATGCTGCAGTACATCTTTTAAGCAATGGTTCTTTGCAGTTGCAGGGGTTGGAGTATCATCATAATCTACTTTGTGCATCCATTGAAAGAATGCTATAGTCCCTTATCTAAAACAGTGTTCAGAAATACAGACTTTAAAAGCTTTTCTAAGATCTTTACAGGTGCTTGGAAAGGTGATAAAGGTGATAGGTAAGCGTTCTAACTGCAGACATTCCAAGGGAGGAACTTTGGTTTCTTTGAGATAGAACTGTATTTTAGTGAGGTTCTCATCACTAGGAACAGTGATACACTGCCTGCACACCCTCCTTAAATACTACTGTGTGAATTCTCTACATGCATTGTTCTGGGTAAATGGTCCAAAGTGTTGCTTCAATGCATAGTAATACCTCAATCCACCCGCAGTTTTAAAGAGTAATTCACAATAACAGATAACTATCAATAATGGGAAGATGAGTCTTTGAAACAACTTCTAGGAATGTAATTGGCAGAAAGGAAACATATACATCTCAAAAGTGACCAAGTCAAATGGTATAAGGGCTGTTTCACCTAGACCTTAAATGTAGTAAAATTATAAAGCATCTTATTCAGAACAAGCAAATACGGAAACAATAGTGTACTTTCTGGAATTTGAAAATAATAAATGGCTTGCACACATTTATAGTGTATGCATGCTAAAAATTAATCTGTTAACATAATACGTCTTCCAAATCAAGAGCTTTCTTGCTTATTAAACTGTTAGCAAAACTTTTAAATGCAAAAACCCAATATTGTCTTAGTCAGTAGTCATGACCTTTTATAGTATCTTTTTTCCCTAGTTCACATACAGTTAAATCCTTTGTGAAACCATAAACATGAACATTGAAGTAAAATTATTAGGTTGTTTATTCAACAAGTTACTACTCTGTTGTGCTCTGTCCTATACAAGAGGATCCAGCAGTAAGAAAAGAAGCCCATGATGTTTGTACTTACCTTCCATGCTTCCATATTGGAGGTATTAATAGCCTGGATGTCACTTTCACTAGTTAAGAGTTTTCATAAATGTAAAGCATGTGACATCCTGTTTGGCTGCCAAGAAGAGTGCACAGATGGTACTAGAAGGAACAGTGTAGGCTGACATGCTGAAATCCTTGAGTCATGAGGTCAGTCTTGTTCTTTTTCCTGGCAGAATTCTCTTTCCAAATGAGCACCATTGAGAGAATTTGATTTGATTGCTACTTGACATTTTACCTTCCATAGGAAACATAAAGTACTATGTAAAGGGACAGTTCCATATGAGTGTCAAAATTTTATGAGATGTAAATAGTATAAAGAAACTTCCTTTTAGGAAGCTGCTTTAAGGAAAAGGAATGAAAGCAGACCAGAAGAAGAAGTGAAACAGATTTGCACCTAGCTGCAGCCGAGTTGCAGATCTTTATTCTGCTCTCAACCAGTGAGTCTACTGTACTAGATTAGTGGACTGCGTTACTTTCCAAAGCAGGCCATGAATTATTAATCAGTTATTAGTTACTTTTGAGTGAGTGCATATCATTCACCATGTTCTGCTAGACTTAGTTAATGTAATATTAATATAAAATATACTTGGCCTTAAATAGATCCACAATCTAGCTGTAAGAAGTTTACAGATAGAAAGATGATGTTCAAAAGGTCACAGAGGCTTTTCAACTTAGCATGGGACTCTATATCTCACTAAACCTATTGAGGACTTGCAAACTTGAGTGGGTTGGTGGGTGCAGGAGGTTCTATATAGAGGAATTCAGGGAAGGGTAGAGTTCTACACAAAGATGACATGTGACCAGGACATTGAAAAACAGAGATTCAGAAGAGAGTGGATGAATAACATATTCTGTCAGAACTAACCTACCTCTAGATAGGACATCATAGAACTATTAAGTGACAGTAGAAGATGTGTGGGAGGAGCATTTGGAAATAGGACTTATGAGGTGGTTAGTTGTGACAGTGTGGCAAGTCATGTAGGAACTTTGAACATTAACTTATAAGGGGTGCAGCTCTGTTTCCTAAAGAAAGTATCATAAAAAGATTACCCAGGCAGCAGAAGTTGCAGCCTTGGAAATGAAAGAGAGACCACTTCAGAGCTTATTGCCAAAATATGCGTGAGCATTAAGAGCTTGAAAGCAGCTGAGAGAGAAGGATGGATATTGGAAATGTTAACAGTAGAATTAATAGATCATACATGGAAACTGCTTGACAGTGTGGACTGAAGGGGAAGAAAAGGGAATGCCAAAGGAAATTCAGGGGCCAGTGAGATAGCTAAGCACAGAAAGATGCTTGCTGCCAAGCCTGATGACCTGAGTTCAACGCTGGAAGCCACATGGTAGAAGGACAGAACTAACTCCTGCAAGTTGTCCTCTGAGCTGTGCACACACACTGTGATGTACACACACAGTAAATAGATAAATTTTTTTTTAAAGTTATAAAGCTGAGAAGAGATGGCTCAGAGGCTAATAACACTTGCTGCTTTTGCAGAGGGATCTGGGTTCAGTTCCCAGCACCCATATGGCAGCTCACAACCATCTGTGTCCCCACACCCACTTCTTGTCTTTTTGGGTACCAGGCACACAGGTAGTAGATATATATACATGCAGGCAAATGCTCAAATGCATAAATTAAATATTTTTTAAAAGAAAGGATTCTGGTTTGAGTGGCTGCTTGGCTGTTGGTCTGTAACTGCGGTAAGGAATATGAGGAAGAAGAGGGAGTTAGACACACTGAATTTGAAGTATCTGGTTATCTAGGTAAACATGCTCAATAAGCAGTAAGTAATTCAGTTCTGTAGTTCAGAAAGATTGTACAGTTTGGGAGCCATCAGCATTTGAAGTTAAATTTAACAAACTAGTTATAGAGAATATGTGTATCAAGAAAACAAATGTGGGCATTTTTAGAAGGCAGTGGCATAGGCATAAAGGACCAAAGCCAGGGAGATTTAAGGTTGGGTCGGTGGGTCTTGATAGAGGAAAATCAGGAGGGGACAGAGATTAAGAAAAAGAGAACTTGCTGGGCAGTGGTGACCCACACTTTTAACTCCAGCACTCTGGAGGCAGAGCCAGGCGGATCTCTGTGAGTTCGAGGCCAGCCTGGTCTACAGAGTGAATTCCAGGAAAGTCACCAAAACTACACAGAGAAACCCTGTCTCAAAAAACCAAAAGAAAAAGATAACTCAGCTTTGGTTTTGTGAGCGGGAAATGGGCTGAGTGGCACATCTGAGGCTGTAACTGAATGAATAGAAAGGCACCGTGCTTTCCATTTGCACTAGATCATTCTGGCCAAAGGGAGGCCCCAGGGAAATAAAGAACATGCAGGACGGAGAGAGTGGTCTGACTCAGCATCTTCTGCAGCCAGCCATTGTCACAGACACCAGAACTAGGGCAGCAAATGCATTAAAGCTCCTGCTGAGGCACCTCAGGGCCAGTGGCGGGCTGAGAAGAGAGGGGACATGCCATAAAGGGACTGAAAAATGTCTGCTACAGCCTCTCTGAAGGAAAGTGCATCGAGCTGTGAAAGGGGGTATGGCAGGCTTCTCTGACTGGGATAATTGAGCAGTGGCTGATGAAGTGAAGGGGGGCCTATTACAGACTAACCTCAGAGCCAGGTTTAAACACTGAATGTCTTTCCATTTTCTTCCGTAGGCACTGTGAGGAGGTTCCTGGAGATCCATGGGGAAACCATTGAAAAAGTAGTATTTGCTGTCTCTGAACTCGAAGAGGTATCTTACTAACTATTTTGCTTAGTTTGAGTCTTAATTCTGCTTGCGCTGCCTTCATCTAGTCATCTGTTCACTGAATCTGAAGTACACAAGTCTAATGGTTTAAATCAATCTGTGGCAGTGAGACTTCTGCTCATTCACTGAAAGAGAATTATGATGGAAACTAAACAAGTCTAGAAGGAACCCACACTGTTTGACAATGTCAACCAGGCTGTACTGGCTGCCACTTTCTCCTGCCTCTACCTCAAGTTCTGGAATACAGGCGTGTACCAGCAATCTAAGAAGCAGAGTTTGAGCCAGAGTTTTACTGCTTAGCTGTTGTCTTCATAAGTGAAATGGCACAGGTGGGTGGTTCTGCCTGCTGCCTGGGCCAGCACTCAGGGTGGTGCCTTGTAACCACAGCGCTACGTTCCGGGTTTTAGCAACATAGCTGCTCTGCTGCTGAAGTGAGTGTCACCATCTGCTTAACTGGAAGCAGTTAGTAGTCAAGCCGGTGGCACAAGGTCGTTAGGTTTATGTTTTCTTGTATGGGGCTTTCATTAAATTCAGTCCATTTAGAAAAGTCAAAGCTTTGTTTTTATCTCACTGAGCTTCCTTAGCTTTAGAGCGTCTGACTTTTCTATTTGTGTCCTTTAGCAGTCACCGAGCTTCTCAGTGCTCTGCTAAAATAGGGAAGGAAGTGAAGGAGCAGGAGTAGGATTGGTGGGTTTGCATAGGCAAGACTATTCCCAAGTAAATTAATCCTGATTTTAGGAGTCAGAGAGCCCTGGGAAGGGCAGTGTTCCCTAGCTAGTAAGCTTTTTAAGAATGGAAAACATGAAATACTGAAAATTTAAAGAAAAAAGCATGGGTAGTACTCACTTCTTAAAAAGTGATATACAAATGACCAGTATAAAGAAACTTCACAACACTGACCATTATAGAAATGCAAGCCAAAACTACAATGAGATACCAAAAGTTAGTTACAGTATAATAGAGCAGATTCTTAAGTATGTGCAAAAATATTTAAAATGTGAAGATAAGTATTTATAGCAGCATTGTTTATCATAGCCAAAGAGTAGAAACCAGTCAACAGCTGACTTGATGAACAAATGTAGAGTATATATAGAATAGTATTCATCTTTGGTGGATGATTATGGATACATGTTAAAAGGTGAACCTTGAAAACATGCTAACTGAAATAAACTAGACATTAAAGGCTACAAATTGTATTCTGTTTTATTGAAATGTTCAAAGTAGGCACATCTATTGAGACAGAACAATTGGTAGCTCAGGGTTTGGAAAAGGAATTGTAGGGAAAGATTGCTGATGGATTGGTTCGGGGTGATGTCAGTGTTCTGGAATTAGATGGTGGTGATTGTACAACTTTGAGAATATCCTAACAATCACTGGATTCAGTATTTTCAACAGGTTAGCTTTACGATATATGAATTCTTCAAAAATCTTAGTGTGTGTGTGTAGGTATGCCTATCCTCAGTGTGCCATGACATATGTGGAAGTCAGAGGACAGCTTGTGGAACTGGTTCTCTCCTCCCACCTCCTGTGGTTTTTATAGATTGAGCTCAGGTGGCCAGGCCTGCACAGGGAGCACTTTGACAAGCTGAGCCTGATGCTGACCCTGTCTATATTTGTTTGTTTATGTTTCGTTGTTTTTAAGACAGGGTCTTTATGTAGCCCTGGTTGGCCTGGAACTCAATGTATAGACTAAGCCGGCCTCAGACTCACAAAGGTTCTCCTGTCTCTGCCTCTCAAGTGTGAGGATTAGAGGCATGTGCCATCATACCAGGCCTATCTGGTTTGTTTGGTTTGGTTTGGTTTTTTTGGTTTTTTTTTTTAGGTACAAATCTAAAGTCTCCAGGCTTCTATTTAGGAAATGTTATAGTTCTTTGTAGAATACTGATTTCTTGAATGATTTGATTGAGCAGTACTCAATTCCATAACTTTTTTGTTATCATTTTTTCAGTCCTTTTTAAAGATTTATTCATTTTATTTTATATCTATGTATATGGAGGTGTTCTTATGCTAGTTTATGTGCATTCAAGGGTAGATACCCATGGAGACTAGAAGGTGTTGGATCTCCTGGAACTGGAGTTAGAGATGGTTGTGAGCTGCCCAGTGTGGGTGCTGAGAATGGGACCTGGGTCCTCTGGAAGAGCTGCAATGCCCATAACCTGTAGCCATCTCTTGAACCCCTGAAGTTCAGAATAGTTGATAAGTAATGCTGAGCAATGATACAGTAATTCCTGGGATGCAGAAGAGGCAGAGTGCTTCAACAAACCTGAGTACTACCAGTGCACAGCATCTTCATTTGCTCTGGTGCTATAGAAGAGCACAGGGACTGCACATGCGGAAATCATAAGATAGAACCTTATTCATTTTTGTGTTTCAGCACATTAAAGTTACTGATTAATTTTCAGGTTAGCATACAAAGTGATGGGTTCCACCATCTTCATAACATATGTTGCTATGTTTCGTTTTCATTCATTCCCCACCTCCATTGCCTTCCCTCATTTTTAAAACAGGCTTCTTTGTGTATTCTGTTTTGGCGGAGGCTGGGGGAATGTGTGTGTGGAAATCAGAGCATGACTTTCAGGCTGTCCTTCTCCACCATATAGGTCACAAGAATCAAACTCAGGTCGTCAGACTTGGTGGCCTTTATCTATGAAGCCATCTGACAGCTTCTTATTTCCTTTTCCAAAGTGAAATTTATCTTTTTTTTTTTTTAATTTCTAAGAATGAATGAAAACTATCAATCCTTCCGATATAGTTAGAAATGGTTTTTGAGGGTGGGTGTGTTGTTTTTGTTTGTTTGTTTGTTTTTTGGTTTTTGGGGGGGTTTTTTGTTGTTGTTGTTGTTGTTTTTTAGAAAACTGAAAAACTAAACTTAGGTCAAATAGAGACTGGTATACAAAGCTTGGGCAAATAGCAGTGTGCTGCTGAAAGTCTAGTCAAAAGGTAGGAGTGTCAGACTTACCCATTCCAGATTTGGTGTCCAGACCAGAGCGGGCATTGCTTTTGACTTGACCAGTGGATCGTTTCTTGGTGTTTAATGTAAGGGGTTTAATGTAAGCACTCTGAGCATCGGGAGTGTGAGGCCTGTGTTCTTCAGTGTGTCTTCACAGCGCAGGGACCACAGTAACCCCTGCTCAGGCTACTTTCATGTGTCACTGTTTTTCACAGAATGCCTTACTTTTCTGACACAGGCTACTTACCAAAAGCTGCTACCTCTGTACTTCCCAAGGTCGTTAGAGGAGGAGAGCCGTTCATTGCCATACCTACCTGCAGACATCGGAAATGCAGAAGGGGAGCCTGTGGTGCCTGAGCGGCAAATTAGAATAAGTGAGAAACCTGGTGCTTCGGAGGGTGAGTGCTGGAGTTCTAACTTCCTGTCCTCTTGAATTAGTATGCAAATCATGGGTTTCCTCACAACATTTTTGTACAGATAGAGTATTTACCTTGTTATAGTCATTCCTCATTCCTCTGTCTTACTGTTCTCCTGCTGGTCCCTTCTCTTAAAGTGCTCACTCCCACACACACTTCCATGTTACATCTTTATAAAATCTAGATTCCACATTTCAGGAAAAGCCATGTGATATGTGTCTTTTGGTACCTGGCTTATTTTCCTTAGCCTAACGATCTCCAGTTTCATCCATTTTTCTGCAGGTCACCATTTCCTCGTTGTTTATGGCTGAATAAAATTCTGGTGTGTGTGTGTGTGTGTGTGTGTGTGTGTGTGAGAGAGAGAGAGAGAGAGAGAGAGAGAGAGAGACAGAGAGAGACTTTATCCATTTATCTCTTACGACTATCTAGGCTGATCCCATATCTTGACTGTTGTGAATGGTGCAGTAATAAATGTAGATAAGCAGATGTCTCTGGTATGCTTACCAGTTCTTTGGGGTTTATCTCCAGGAACGATATGGTTGAGTCATGTGGTAATTCTATTTTTAGCTTTTTGAGGAACTTTCATAGTAATTTTCATAGTGGCTTTATAAAACTATATTCCTACCAGCAATGTATAATGGTTCAACTTTTGATTTTCTTAATTTTTCCTCTTCAGGAAGCTAGAGTACTGTAAAATACCAGCCAGCAAAGATGAAGGGCTTGTATTTGAGGATTTGCAGGTGGTCATGACAACATACTCAGCTGAATGGAGTTTCTAGGCTCATAAGGAACTGTTGAAACAGTAATTGAGTATATTACCACCTTAAATTTTCAAGTTTTGATCACTTTTAGCAGTGTCCTCTAAAGGCCACAGTTAACATTAAATAGTTACAATAAGAATACTACAGCATGTTATTTCTTTAGGTTTTATACTGAAAGTTATAGGCAGAGAGTATGTTAGGATGGGAGCCCTTCTGAATCTATCCTATAAAAAGCTTCTATCAACCTTCACCTATATAAGATCATAAACCCCTTGGATGGAAACACACCTCACACACTTTTTGTACCTGATCAGGAAATCGGCTTAGATTAGTTACTTTTATTTCATTATTTCAGGACTTGGGATTTCGCAGTGTCATTTCAGAATCATGATCTTAACCGCGGGTTTGAGATTCTTCTGCTTTGTTTTGTTGCCTCACAGGCATTCCTCCTGCAGCACTTGTCAGTTTTGCTGTCTGCTTCCGTAGCTCTCTGCTGATGGTACTTTCCTTGCAGACAACCAAGAAGAAGATGAGGATGACGGCTTGGGAGTGGATCTGTCTTTCATTGGTTCTCATGCTTTTGCTCGAATGGAAGGAGATATTGACAAGCAAAGAAAACTGATCCTCCAGGGACAGTTGTCCGAAGCTGCCCTGCAGAAGCAGCATCAAAGAAAGTAAGGCAGACTGTTCAGACAGTTAGTGTGAAGTCAGGGGTCTACTAGATGCTTTCCTGGACACACAAAGTTCCTCTTGTTTAATCTTCATGATGACCAAGGAAGAGAGTCCTGTCCCCCATTCTGTAGCTGCAGAGTCGAAAGTTGAGTCTGTTAGTGTGGGGAATGCAGTGGTGAGATGCATGGTTGGTTTCAGAGCTCTTACCCAGTGTGGGCTCGAATTGCCATGCCTCCATGTGAGGTTATATTCTAAACAGGGAAATTAGAAGAAAAGAAATGCACTTACAAGGTTTCTGCTGTGCATTTATCACTGAAGCAGTTAAAATTTTCTTCAGCTGACGAGTTTCATGTCTCCCCAACTTACCCTGAGGACCTTCACATTCTGTTTTCTCCAAGTGTTTCTAATACTAAAGCAATTCTGAATGAATTCCTTTTAAAATCATAGATGGAGCTTTGTACTTTGTGTTTTTCCAAAGATCAATAATAAAGCTAGCTGCTTTTCAAAAATTTTAAAGAAAAAAATAAATTGTAGGTGGCTCTCCATTCCCTCTTAGAGTTAGTAAAGGATAACATCTCATAGACTGAGCATCAGATAATTGCAGTGGGTGTAGGCAATCTCGATAAAATACATCACTGTGGCTTTCTTCAGTACTGAGCTAACCGGTCTGCCTTATTTTTGAGCTTTGGCCCCTACCATTCATTTTAATTGGAATCTTCTCTTCCCTCAATCCAGTCCATTTTCCAGGTTTCAGCTGTTAAGCAAATGCCTCTCAAACCTTACCTGTTAGGTCTAAAATACCTGCCTCTCCTATTTTGCTTTTTCACAGCCTACCACAGCATATCATACTGTTTATATGGTACTTCTATGATGTCAGTCTCCAGTCATAGAGTGGAAGTTGGACTAGGTGATCTCAAGTCCCTTACAAACATAATTTTTATATATTATTTCTTTGAGAGTTTCATACATCTATATGATGTATTTTATCATTTTCACCTCTTGTTACCCTCTCTCTCACCTTCCCAGCCTCACTCAAACTCCTTCTCGGTGGGGCCCTCTTCTGCTTCCGTGGCTTGTTTTGGAGCCCGCTGGGTTTAACTAGGGCTGCCTCCATGAGCTTGGGAGGGAGAGTACTTACTGGAGTCTGCACAACTCACCCATCGACACCACTGAAGAAAATGCCTCCCTCTCCCCCAGCAGAATTAACACTTCCAGTGTCCTCAGCCCCAGGTCTTCACTTCTCCAATCTGCAAATAACAGAAGCAAATTCACCACTAGAGGGAACCAGTGAACAAGTTTTCAAAGGATGGACCAAATGAGGGCGCCATAGTTTCTAAACTCGGTCACGTGTAGTGTCTTCTGGCAAACATTTTTCTTTAAATACAGTGACTGGGCTCCCTTACCACACCATTGTGATCTGTCTCTGTGTGTCATGGCTTATGAGTTGTCTGTGGTTCTCAAATCTCCCTTGCACTCTTATAAATGGTTGAGGATCCCAGAGGGCTTGTGCCCACGTGGGTTATATCTATCAATACTTACCATATCAGAAATTATTAATTCATTTATAAGTGAACAATCATATTTTTTCAAAAATTAACTAATTTTGTCTTTTGTATTAAGATCTTGCAAAATGTTCAATTGATTTAAATGAAGATGACTAGAATCTAATAGCATCCTTCAGACTGTTGTAGTAAGTTGTTTTATATGAAGGACCTATGACACCACTCAAATCAGAATTGGAAGCAGAGACTTTTCACGACTTTTAAGGAATCAGTTTTGTTTCTTTGCACGTCATAGAATTTGATAAATAATGGTTACCTAGCATTTAGTTGTAATATAGGATCTCAAACCTTACCCATTGTGATTATTTATTTATTTGTATGTTTATGTCTGTGTGCATGTGGGCTAGCATGTATGTGTATGTGTGTGTCGCCCGCCCACCACAGCATGCAGAGGTCAGAGAATGACTTGCAGGAATTCTCTAATTTTGCCATATGGGTTCCTGGGGATTAAACTCTCATTGCCAGACCTGAAGGCAAGTGCTTTGACTCTCTAGTACCATTTCCAGCCCCACATCGCTGTTTCCATATTCCGTTTTAAAATACATTGGCTTATCATGCACTGCGAGCGAGCGTGGCTTTATGATGTGATGCCTAGATTTTTTTTTTGGAAAGTAGGGATTCACTCAGATAACTGTATCAACTTGCTTCATTATATAGTATCAAAACGTATTAATTCCAGTACCAGTCTCACTGCAAAAGCCAAGCTTCTCAGCCGGGCCTGGTATATATGCCTTCAATCCCAGCAGTCAGGAGGCAGAGGCAGGTGGAATCTCTCTTGAGTTTCAGGCCAGCTAGGACAATATAATGAAAAAAGATGTGGAGAAGATATCGACTTTCCACAGTCAAGTGTATGGAATGGATATTGGGCTCAGATTTTATCACTGGCAGCAAATTAGTCTTGCTGGTTATTTCTCTTGAAAAGACAAGATCATTTTATTCATTTTAAAGAGAACAGTTTATGTTAAATAGCCATAGTTTGTCTGCCAGTCAGCTTTTGAAGTAAACAATTATGTTCCATGAAAAGCAACTGGACTGGCAGCATGGCTCAGTGGGCAAAGGTGCTTGTGCCAAGCTGGCTCCCTGAGTCTGATGCCTGGATCCCATGTGGTGTAAGGAAAGAACTTCTCCAGTTCTCCTGACTACTACACATGTGCCATGCATTCCTTTTCTCTCTCTGCCCCTCTCTTCCCCCTGCCTCCCCTTAGCTCCAATAACCTTTACTTTTCCATGAAATGACAGAGAGTCTGCCTTTTTTTTCTTCCAAGCTGGTTGTTTATCTCATTTTTCTACGGGAGTGATTTGTTTCACTTACTAACTACTAGTTAAGGCCAGTATTAAATTGAACACGGATGTACTGAGTCTGCATTTTCTGGTAAATCGCCCTCAAAAAAAAAAAAAAGGTAGGTTCTAGAAAAGGAAATACATATAGCATGTAAAACAGTACCCTTTCCTGGTGGAAGGCCTTGATCTGGAGAGTCAAGCATGGTAGACTTTAGACACTTACTTTATAAGAACATGTCCCAGATGCAGACATAAATAAAATAGTCCTGAAGATCTGAGTGAGCCCACCTTGGCTGTCAGAGGTATTGAATACTTTAAGGCAGAAGTTCTGGCCAGTGAGTGATCAGGGTATCAGGCACATCCAGTTACCACTTAGTGGCAGCAAAGCCACAGCAGGAAAGCAAGGCCTGAGTGCTCTGCCGTCCAGTAAAGCTATCGCTGAGTGAAAAGATTGTCTGACTTCCCATGTAGGTGTCCTTTGTGAGACTGGAGGTGGAGCCTTTCATCTGTACTGCAGAACACTTCAGAGTGCCGCTAAAAGAAAAAGTCTAGACAAAATAAGTTCGCCAGTTCATTTGGGCGTCGAAGCATTCGTGGTTTAGGCAGCACTCAGCTACAAGAAGTCTAAAGAGACTGAAGGTGGAAGTGGTGGTAGTGATGTCCTCAGCTTACCAAGAGGCATTTGCCAGATTTGGGTATGAGCCAGCCAGTTGACTGGTGTGGGGCTCAGCTTAGTTGTTTTTAATCTCACAACACTGAGAGAGAAAGGTTAAAGGAAGGTTTTGTGTGGCTGTAGCTGTGTGAGGACTCCTGGTACTGGTACAGAAGCAGCCTGAGGAACATGGTCTTGTGCTTATTTTGCTGAAATAGTGGTAACGGTGCTTCTCAAAAGTGTGGCCCAGGGAACCTGGTGCCCTCAAGGGGCCTGTGAGGCCAAACTGTCTTCATTATGTCACTAAGACTTACTTTCCGTTTTCATTCTCATTCTCACAATGTTCAGTTTAGTTTTCTTGGGGCTCCTTAGCCTGGGATGTTGCAGGAGACCAAATGCAGGCTAGAGTATGGGGTCTTTCAGAGGGTGAAGAGAATTGGGAAATTAAGAGGATAGCGCATCTTCCTAAGCACAGGTTTTTTACATTAAAGGGTATATTCAGATAGTCACTTTTAAATCAGATAAGTAAATGCTTTTAGAGTTCTGTTATTTTTGATATGGTGAATATTGGTAGATATAAACATGAAAGGATCCTGATACCAAACAGTTTAGAACTGATGACTGTTGGGTTTATTATATGGCAGAGCTGGAAGCCAGTGCTCTGCCTGCTTGAGATTGCAGAACTGCATTTAAAAAGATGGACTTCTGCTTTTCCTGAAGCAGGATCTTACTTCACACACTGCTCAGTCACCCTTATGTTGATTAGTAGTCTTTTTGGAAACCTCCAGCTCTCCTTCCCTGACTCCTCACTGTCCATTCACCACACATCAGTGTCTGTGCACCCATTCTTTACAAAATCTGAAAAAATAGACACGGCCCTAATTCTTCATTAATTCATCTACGTGTTTTGTCTATTTTGAGTGGTTTGGATATATCTAAGGTGGAATTTGTTAGGAAGCAAACTAGCAACTTTTCAGTTACAGCTTATGAAAGTCTTTATTACAGTGGGAAAAAGACATTGGGAGGAAAAGATTATTTCACTGGAATATTTTGTTTCCTTTCCTTAATGGTTCTTGATATACTTAACATCCAGTTGCCTATGATGCTAACATCACTTCTCACACAAAGGCATAATTTCATTAATTATTAAATATTAAGCCTTTACTGACATAGTCATGTTCTGGTATACATCTAGTAATGCAGAGACAAGCAAGATAGATACAGCCTCTGCCCTGCACACAAGAAAGTGTTCAACTTCATTTATAGTGAACCTGGTGAAGCAGGACGCAAAAGGACGAGTGTAGGACACAGCATTTAATTCCAGTTTGACTTGTCTCTCAAACAATGAGCTTTATCTAAATAGGTTACTTACTGAACTTTTTAAAAGTTAATTTATTTATTTTTATTGAAAATAGATTCTTCTCTCATACAATACATCCCGGCCACAGTTTCCCCTCCCTCCACTCCTCCCAATTCCCTCCCACCTCTTTTCTCCCCCAGATCCACTTCCTCTGTTTCCTCTTCAGAAAGGATCAGGCCTCCACAAGACAGCAGCCAAAAAGGACAAAACAAGATACAGTAAGACAAGGCAAAAGCCCCCATATCGAGGCTGGACAAGGCAACCCAATAGGAGGAAAAGAGCAGGCAAAAAGAGTCAGAGATATACCTGTTCCCACTGTTAGGAGTCCCCCAAACACCAAGCTAACAGCCCTAACATATACATGGAGGATCTGGTGCCAGACCCATGAAGGTCCTGTGCTTTTAAGAGTAATTTTGTTTAAATTTTCTTCATCACTCAGCCTTTGGCTGCGTAGGTGTATGGGAATTGATTAACTGTAAGAAATTAATTGATTAACTGTAAGAAAAGGCTTATGTTAGCCTTGTGGGGACAATATGTAACCTCAGTCAGTTGCAACCCACTGGAAAACAATTCAGTATTTCTGCCTTTCTGCTATCACAACTTGCTTTCCTTGATAGTTTGTACTTGACGGTTATGCTTTGCCTGGCACATAATAGAATTTATTCATTGAAATCAGCTGTAGGAACTATTTTTACTTCTATTTTCCTTTTTTAGCTTTGACTTTGGGATTGGAATAGAGGATTGTTTGTCTTTATTGTAATACGCAGGAGACAGAGGGAAGTTTTCAGTGGGAATATCTATGAGAATATAAACAATGCTTTGAGTAGTGGAAGGGAAAGCACTCCTGGTAAGCAAGGAGGCATGAGTGATACCTTCTGCCCTGGAGGAGGCATACCTAGATAAGGAAGAAACCTGACGGCCCAGTCTGCAGTTACTGCACTGATGTACCTGTGGTCTGCACAAACAAACCAGAAAAGCACCAAGATCATAGCTGTGACTCAATCTTTTATACATCACAAATGTAAACTATAAACTCTACAAAAACACACATATGTAGATTGTGCCTGTCAAAATCTATTCCTGGAGTGATCTCAAATTATTAATCACTGACCAAACTTAACAAGATGGACATTTATGCTATTCTAGAGTTTTCACCATGGACTAAAAATAATTTTAGGTAGATTTAAGAACTTTAAAGAAAATTAAAACTTAAAGAAGTTATAGGTATCTTCCATACCTGAAAATACTTTTTTAAAATGTATGTCTGTTTCTGTGTCTATGTGTATGTGCACTTACGTGCAGGTCCCTGCACAGGTCAGAAGATGGCATCGGAATCCCTGGAGTTATAGGCAGTTGTGAGTGGTCTGGTGAATTAGCTATTAAGATTAACTTGAACTGGGTGTGGTGGCACACACATTTCATCCCAACATCTAGGAGGCAGAAACAGGCAGCTCTCTACATTTGAGATAGACTAGGGTAGCCTAGTCTACATAGTGAATTCTAGTCAGTGAAGGCTACATAATAGAGTGAGCCCATCTCAAAAAAAGAAAAAAAAAAGCTGAAATATTAACTTGACCATTAACATCATTTGTAACCTCCTTTTCACCAAAGCTAAATTAGTCCATATGGCATAGTAAGTAGGGTATTAATTCCAGCTTCATTAACCAATCATAAAATGTCTGACTTGCCAGATAAAACTTCCTGCCTCCCTTGTGGTCCTGTATAATATGTGCAGCACTTTATGTCTTTCTGTTGTGATATGACAACATCCTGTTGTCTGTTCACTGTAATATTCCCAAGCATTCATGGTATCTTTGCTAACTAGTGGTTATCCTATTTGGAGATCTAAAACTGAGACTTTTCCTGTTACGTTTTCGTAGTAATGTAGAAAATAACAGTATTCTTTAATTATGTTATTTTGAGTTCTTGACGTCTTAGCCATTTACCTATATATTCTTCACTTACCATAAGAAGTGTTTTCAGTCATTGGTATATACACATTTTCTCACTAATACACATTTATCAATAACAAGATTCTGCATGGTGCAATGGCCTCTAACTCTTTGTTGTAATAAAGCATCAGTTCGTTATGGTCAGCAAAAGATATTAAAATGGGTTCCATTTGCAAAAGTAACTTGCCAGCATTTGCTGTAATGATTGTATCCTTTATTTGTCTAGTTATAACCGCTGGTTATGCCAAGCAAGATCTGAGGACCTGTCTGATATTGCTTCTCTGAAAGCCTTATACCAAACAGGTGAGCTTAATGACTGCTTAGTCTTGCTAATTAAGGATCTGACTCATTGTGCTATGAGAGACTGGGTTTTGCTCTGTGAACACAGTGTTTTGTGCTGATGTCAATAGATTTTGCACACCATGAGGATCTTAGACATACTAACCTCTAGTGTTTTCTTAGGGTCTCACATTGCCTGTTTCACTTTTTCCTGGGATGTCTTTTCTGTTAGAATTCTTCTGCTTCTAAAGAGTCCTATGCCTTTGTCAAAACAAAATTCACAGCTTATAGCCCTCTCCAGTCCCCACTTCCTCCACTGGATTTTGTTTCAGGCATTACCTATTAATTTTCAACTGAGAGCTTCTAGTATTTCCTGGGTCACTAATATTATTAAATGTTGTGATGAGCTTAAATAAAATGGTTATTTATAAAGAAAATACCATAGGCTATGCTAATTTAAAATCTTTAAACAATCTTAAAGTCAGAACTGTGGTCCAAATTTCATAATGCTTTAAAAACAAGAAAGAAAAAGTATTTCCCTAACAATAAAAGAAATCTAATGATATAAATTGAGAAGTTTGTGCATCTCATTTCTTACCTTTTGAATGAATAGAATTCTTTTATCCAGTCAAATACATAATATATGGCAGAACAAACACTGGTCTTGTAATAAGGTTTCTGGGTCCTGATTGCACCTCCTCTCTTAGGTGTGGATAACTGTGGCCGCACAGTGATGGTGGTAGTTGGAAGAAACATTCCTGTGACATTGATAGATATGGACAAGGTAAGCCATAAACGGCTTCTACAAATCAGTGGATATGTAAAGTAAGAAGAGATCATTTGGTAATAAGGGTCTCCAGCATAGATAAGATGAATTGTGGATCTGTGATGGAATAGCATCCCCTGGGAATCGGTATGCATCATTTCAGGTAAGGTAGGGGTTGCTTGTCCTCTATAGGAGAAACATGCCAGATGGCTCTCATATTACTCCAGCTATTTTATTTGGATATAATATAACTGGCAAGCTTTTGGTTAGAAGCATCCTGCATTGTAAGTATACAATCAGACTTGAGCTTCTTTGAAAAAAAAAAAGAAGGGAAAAATTAACACTTGAGTATCTACTTAAAAAAAGTAAACTAGAGGTGTAGTTTGTGAAAGATAGCAAGATAGTGTCATTCCATCATCCTTTTTTGTGGGGGCAAAGAACAGAAGTAGATGCTCCTAAAAGAAAAAAAAATAGTTAAAACTGTTAAATGAAAGGAAAAAAATTGTTCAACCCAACTAGTTATATAAAAAGGCAATTCAAAATATCATTTTTTCCATCCTAAGAATTAGTAAGAACTTGTAAATAACTATTGTCACCAAAAAATGAATTGAAACTGTAAATGTTGTATTCATCAACCCAGTGATTCCATTCCTGAGACTTTATATAAGAAAATACTCCCAAGGGGAGAAGTAGTTGTAAATCCTGCAACTGCTGAACGTGGAATACTCACTGGAGGGACAGTAGAGCCATGAGCTAACTAGAGCTCTTCAGTCAACATTCCAGAAGGCAGCACTCACTGACCTCAGTACATTGTTACAAAAGAAAAAGGTCATGAAGTGGGGAGCAGGGCATGTTGGGGTGCCTAGAGTGGGGGGAGAGTAGCTATGATACACTGTTTACGTGAATGAAATTACCAAAGACTAGATAAAAGATATTCTATTAGAATGTTCACACACACACACACACACACACACACACACACACACACACACGTGCGCTTCCCCAAAACATCAATTCCATTAGAAAATAACTACAAAAAAATAAGTTATAATTGACCCATGTGTGTTAACCACAGTAAACATAACGTACTTTAAAAGGAGAAAGTACATATAATTTGAAGGTAAAACATAGCTATTTAGACTGATCAGAACTTCTAAGCTCTCAGACTTTTGGTCAGTAGTATTTGGGTGAATATGTGAAAGCAGTGAGGCCAGTGTCTTACAGGGGCCTCTAAAGCAAAATGTTGTAACTTAAATGTCCAATACTGATGATGGCATACCCACAAATGGAATATTCTGTGACTCTTAAACACTATGGTTCTAAGAGGCTGGAGATAGCTCAGAGTACAGTGCTCACGGAGCGTCCATGGGGCCCTGGGTTCAGTCTCCAGCGTGGGGGATGGCAGAGGGCAAGACTGAAGCGAGTACAGTGGAGAGGAGAGATGGACCAGTAGGGAAACTAGTAAGTAAAAGGCAGAAGGAAGTGTTTCCAAATGGATTTCTTTGGGGCTGCAGAGATGGCTCAGCCGTAAGAGTGGGTGTGACTCTTTCATAGGACTCAATTTGCAGCATCCACATTGGGTGGCCCACAGTTGCCTATAACTCCAGCTTCAGAGAGTCTGATATCACTGTGCACTCCTACACACATGGTGTACATTCACAGATACACACACACACACACACACACACATGCAATTAAAAATGAATATATTTTAAATTTATTATGTACACAGTGTTCTGTCTGCACGTATCTCTGCAGGCCAGAAGAGGGCACCAGATCTCATTACTGATGGTCGTTAGCCACCATGTGGTTGCTGGGAATTGAACTCAGGACCTTTGGAAGAGCAGTCAGTGCTCTTAACCTCTGAGCCATCTCTCCAGCCCCGAATATATTTTAAATTTATTTTTCTTACTTCGAGGAGAGTTTGTCCCCCACAGCTTCCTCTTTTTGGCTCATCCTGTAAGTGAGAGTAGAATAACTTACAGATAGAGAATTTGAAGCCAGGAGGAGTGTTCTAATTTGCCCAAGTGTGAAAGTAAAAATGGATCGCAAGGACAAAGAGGTAGTCTGAGGTGAGGAAGAGGAGGACCATTAGAGATAAGTCTATTCATAAAGAGGGAAGGACTCACGTGCTAAGAATTACGTCGTTGTTGTGAGTTTCTGTTTGCAGCCATTTGTGTTCTTAATAGTCAGTGTGCCATGCCCTCTTACCGTCAGTAGTATGGCTTCTAAGAATATAACCCCCACATTTGATCTTGGGGTATACTTGCATAGCATTCCTGATTTCATGATGTGTCATTTCATAATAAAAACTGAGACTTATTGTGAGGTTCAGACCAGGTAACAGTCACACGACTGTGTTCTTAATGTCCTCCTGCCTGCTGTGCCTGCAGTTCAGTCCTAATCCACATTAGTGCCAAGGACTCCGCTGAGGAGGAACTGGAAAACAGCCTGCTTGGTAATCCTTTTGGTTGGTGTAGTTTAGCTTCCTCTTTGCAGTTGTTTACAGCCAAACCACTAGGTCACGTCAGCCCTACTTGGGTTATATTTCTCATTTTGTTTTTAGTGTCTCTCTTAAATTTCTTAAAATAGAATACATCCCTAACCAAACAGGTTCATACTAGATTTTCCTCTTGAATTCCAGGAATGTTGCTCAGTGCATTGCCATCCACAAAGCCCTCCACTTTCCTCATTCAGATAAGCATTAGAAGTGCTAAGCTTCCACGGAGCATGGAAGGAGTGGCTCCATGCATCATGTGCTCTGTGCCTTGTCCTGAGTCTGTCTGATCGTCAATGTAGAAAACTTGATGGGATGCAAACAGAATCTTGAAGACTTATGGATTTTATTAAAATTATAAGAAGTATTAAATCTTAGTTCTGAATGTTTTGACATCATTGACCTAGATAGGAGAAACGTGATAGTTCATCCAAGAGCTCTTCCTGGTATCTGAAGAATTATTTCATAGGCCAGAGATTGATTATCCTCTTCCTTCACTTAGCATATCACAGAGAAGGACTGTGCCACAGCCTTTGAAAGCATCACTAAATGCTGGGATGACTCACTTTCTAAGAGAATTCATCCTCACTGACCTGATCTTCCCCTCTGCAATTATAGGTGTAGATTAGATTAATTTTAGGGGAGGGGTTTCCCCTTTCTAGGCCTCTCGGAAGTAAACTACTGTGAGAAAATGGTCTTTATTCTTCTCTTCTAGGCTCTCTTATATTTTATCCATGTGATGGATCACATCGCTGTGAAGGAATATGTATTGGTATATTTTCACACACTGACCAGTGAATACAATCACCTGGACTCCGACTTCCTGAAGAAACTCTACGATGTTGTTGATGTCAAGTTAGTTATTTTTGGAAATTGTGAAGGGGGTATTGCTTCTTTACTTTTAACACTAAGCAGTAGCAAACATTTGTAAAGATTTGTGAAAGGATATTTGATGTGACGAAGATTGTTATCACGTGTACATTAGGAGGCCCTCCTTTTGCATTCAACTGAACTCATTTGTATTCTTCCCACTGAAAGACCCCCGAAGGTAGTCTTCCCTCTGGAGAGACCCTCGCCCAGAGATCACACCGAGACCACAAGTCAGATGCAAACAGCAAGAGGCTTTATTCCGGAACACGGGTACCCGGGGCGACACAGTCACTCCAGAAGCTCAGGAGGCTGGCGCGCGCACGGGCTGGAGTGGAGGGTTTTTATATGGTCGGGCAGCAGAAGGGCGGGTTTACAGGGTTCTGATTGGACGATTCATATGAGGCCATGGTTTACAGGGTTCTGATTGGACGATTCATATGAGGCCATGGTTTACAGGGTTCTGATTGGACGATACATATGAGGCCAGGTTCAAGCTCAGGACAGCTCGTGGTTTTTCCCCGAGCTCGACACGCCTGCTGACTTGGCTCTTATCTAGGGTACAAGTTGTTTTTCTGACCTTTTAGTTCCCTGTTCTGAGGCCAGGTGGCCGACCGCAGATACCCTGTTTGTTCCTGTGCCCATGTCCTCTAACTGAACTTTCCCCGTACTTTTCAGGCCTTGCTCAAAATGGCGTTAGGCTAAGCAAGTATGCTGGGGCCTTTCATTCCCCCATTTTCTTATCTCAGGGAATGGAATCCTCCATTCATGGGGAAGAATAGGGATGTGGCTCCATTTCCACCTGGTTGAGTCGTTGGTATTGTTGGGTCAATACCAAGGTCTGAACAGTAGAAACGCGTTCCCTGATAAATTGGACAAGTCTGTTTAGGATACAGGGCCCGAGCGTCAGAAGGAGCAATACTGGGCCTGGGTGGCTGGAGGGTGACTGGGGTTACAGTAGCATTCGGAGCCGTGCTTGGGCGAATGGCCGAATTGGGTCGGGGGTAGCCCTCGGGGGTGCCGGAGCGGGTAAAGAGGGGCGCTTTTGGTCAGAGAGAACCTGGTTGGGACCTATAGAGGCGGAGGGCTCCGTGATTTTAAGCCTAATTGTAAACACGACTACACAGGGCTGCTCTGGTTTCAGGGTGACTACATCCGTATCTCCCGCCACTACATTTGCAAGTTCCCTTACCATCCTGACAGACGTTTGGTGTTCTAGGGTTCATGGGGTCAGTGGTGGGGATGTCCCAGTCCTCTGACCCTGCTACTAGTTGGCAGAGATCTGGATGCAAGTTAGGCCACCATGTAAAGGGGGTGTGAAGGGCGGTCGTTTGCCAGACCGTCTTCCCAGTTTGTGAGTTAACCTGCCAAGTGAGCCTCTTAACTAGGTGTGGGCTCTCTGCCGCCCTAGTTCCCTGGGGGTATGCAGAGATTAAGAGGAGGGGGGGGAAGGGGAGCCGCGGGCCAACCTTATTTTTAGGGGGTTTTGTGTGCGGCGCACTGTCCATGTTGACTTTCTTGATCCTGCTGGGTCGGGTTCCCTGGCAGCCTTCACATGAGAGGCGTGGACCCATGCAGCAATCCCGTCGACCTTGGGTGCAGTGGGGGTGGTCAGCAAGACAGTGTAGGGCCCCTTCCACCGTGGTTCCAGATTCTTGGTCTGGTGTCGTCGGACCCAAACGGAGTCCCCGATCTGGAAGGGGTGGGGCACCACCGGCTTGTCTAGCTGCTCCTGATAAGCCTTGGCCAGGGGCTTCCAGATCTCCCTCTGCACCAGTTGGAGGGCTTGAAGATGTGCCTCTAAAGTAGGGGTGGTGGCAAAAGATGAAATATCAGGATGGAGAAAGTTTACAACAGGAGGTGGGGCCCCGTACATGATCTCAAAAGGGGTTAGGCCGTGTGGGCCAGGAGTATTTCGGGCTCGGTAGAGAGCCAAGGGAAGTAGGAGCACCCAATCTCTAGTGCCAGTTGCAAGCGTTAATTTGGTTAAAGTCTCCTTGATTGTTCTATTAGCTCGTTCTACCTGTCCTGAGCTCTGGGGGCGATATGCACAATGGAGTTTCCAATCAACCCCCAATAGTTTGGCCACCTTCTGACTTACCTGAGAGACAAAGGCAGGCCCGTTATCCGACCCCAATATTTGAGGCATCCCATACCTGGGGAAGATTTCTTCCAACAGTTTCTTCTTCATCTTGTTTTTGCTCAAATGGGTCAATGCATGGAGGAATCTCAGCATATATCGGGTATGGGAGGTTGACATGACCATCCGGTCCCCTAGTATATATGCTTGTCTTCCTTGTTCCCAGTCCGCCCCCATTTTCTTTGCTAGCTCATGGTCTTCTGGGCTATAGGGCACGGGGTCTCTCTCAGGCTGTGGTTCTCTTTTTTTTTTTTTATTTTTAATTTCCTTACCCGCGGACGTCAGCAGGCCTCTCCGTCTGTAGATTTCCCCGTGGACATGCGCAGTGGCGAAGGCATATCTGCTGTCAGTATAAACTGTGAGCTTCTTACCTTCTGCCATCCGGAGAGCTTGGGTGAGCGCAATCAGTTCTGCGCGCTGGGCCGATGTCCCGGGCGGGAGTGACGATGCCCATACCACTTCCGATTCGGTGGTTATAGCTGCCCCGGCTCTGCGTTCCCCCTCCTCCAGGAAACTGCTCCCATCTGTGTACCAGACAGCGTCTGGATCCTTAAGCGGCTGATCTGTCAGATCAGGGCGGGTGCCATGTGCTTCGGCTAGAATCTGGAGGCAGTCATGCTCCTCGGAGGGGCTAGGCAGTGGCAGCAAGGTAGCAGGGTTAAGGGAAACTGTCGGCCCAAAATTTACCCAGTCTGAGTCCAGTAGTAAGGCCTGATAGTAAGTCATTCTGGCGTTAGAAAGCCATCTGTCCGGTGGTTGTCGGACCAAGGCCTCCACTGCATGGGAGGCCAGCACAGTCAATGGCTGTCCCAGAGTCAGCTTCCCGGCATCCTTGAGTAATATGGCAATGGCTGCCACCATGCGGAGGCATGATGGCCATCCTGTAGCCACCGGGTCCAATTTCTCGGACAAGTACGCTACAGGTCTCCTCCAAGGTCCCAGTCTTTGCACCAGTACCCCTTTGGCAAAACCTGAGTTCTCATCCACAAACAGCTCAAAGGGCTTGGTTAGATCTGGCAGACCCAGAGCCGGGGCCTCGAGTAAGGCCTTCTTGATCTGTTGGAACGCTTTCTGATGCTTCTCCTCCCATTGGAACATGGCCCCTGGTTTAGTGAGGGGGTACAATGGGGCTGCCAGTTCGGCAAAGCCGGGAATCCAAAGGCGGCAGTACCCAGCCATACCCAGGAACTCTCGAACTTGGCGGGGGTTCCGAGGAGGGGGGATGGAGATTATCATCTCCTTCCTTGCCCTTGTTAACCATCTTTGCCCCCCGCTCAGGGTGTAGCCCAGGTAGGTAACCTTGTCTCGGCATATTTGAGCCTTTTTGGCTGAGGCTCTATAGCCCTTTTGTCCAAGTCTGGCCAGTAAGGCTCGAGTGCCCTCCAGGCACTCGGTTCGACTCCTGGCCGCCAGGAGTAGATCATCCACGTACTGGAGCAGAGTCAGGGTTGGGTGTTCGACCCAGAATCCGGCCCATGTCTTGGGCTTGGGCCGGCGGGGTCCTTGTGGCTTAAGCACATTGATCTTTATCAAAGGGTGGCCTCCTTCGCTCTCCCGACCTATCTCCCTCTCTCCGCTGTCCCTGAGACACAACGGCGGCCAAAACCTTTTTCATCTCCCTATGCTGTTTCTTGTCCCTTTCCTCTTGTTTCTGCCATCTCCTTTCCTCGCGCTCCTCAGGAGTTTCTCTCTTATTGAACACTTTCTCTGCTTCCTTCAATAAGTCTGGCAAACCTAGCACCTGTAAACCTTCCAGCCGCTGCAATTTGGTTCTGATATCTGAGCTAGACTGATAGATAAATGATAGGATGACACCTGGTGCTTGCCCTGGGTCTTCTGGATCATACGGAGTGTACATCCTATAAGCCTCCTTCAGCCTCTCTAAAAATGCAGCGGGTGTTTCTTCCTTTCCCTGTATCACATTCCTTACCTGAGCCAAATTGGTAGGCCTTCTGGCGGCCTCTCGGAGACCCGCTAAGAGCAACTGGCGATAGAGACGTAGATGCTCCCTACCTTCAGGTGTATTGAAGTCCCAGTCTGGGTGGGTCAAGGGAAAAGCTGCATCGATGATATTTGGGAGTTGGGTTGGCCTCCCGTCATCGCCCGGAACCTGCTTCCGGGCCTCCAGGAAAACTCTCTGCTTCTCCTCTACTGTTAAGAGGGTCTGCAGGAGCTGCTGACAGTCGTCCCAAATCGGCCTGTGAGTCACTAGGATGGACTCAATTAGGCCGGTCAAGGCAACAGGATCCCTGGAGAAAGGGGGATTATGTTGTTTCCAATTATAGAGGTCTGAGGCTGAAAAGGGCCAGTACTGCAACTGACGATTCAGCCCCTCTCTGAGCGGGAAGGCCCTGGACTCATTAGGGGGGTCATCCTGGCGGCTGCGGAGGCGGCCGGCAATGGGGGACGGGGCTGCGTCCTCTTCTCCAGCCCCGTGGGTCCTGCGAGTCGAGGTGACTTCCGGATCTGCCACAGGCACGGCCGGGGACGCCGCCACCGGGGCGGCGGCTGGGGCCGCTTCGGCCGGCTCTCCAGGTGGTCCGGCTCGATATGGTGGTGGGTCCTCCGTCAGGAGATCTATAAGGGGGGTATGGGGGTCTGGGGGAAGGACTGGAGGCTTAGAAGTTTCCTTGTGAGGGAGCACGGGGTAAAGGGAGGAGTCCGGGTTGGGGGGCGCAGAAGGCCCAGAGACTGGAGGGGGCTGTGGAAGGAAAGGCTTAACCCATGGAAATGGGTTCTCGACCAGTGATCTCCAGATGGCGATATATGGGACCTGGTCGGGATGCCCATAAGGGCTAGGGGCAAAAACCTTACCCTCCACCTGCAAAATGAGAGAGAGGTTAAAAGATCCCTCTCGCGGCCAGCCGACATTCATCATGACCCATTCGGCCTCACAGAAGGTGATCCATTTCTTCTTCCTGACAATGACACCTTCATTGTTTCCTCGGGCCTTAGCATCGGACCAGTGGTCCGTGGTTAGGCTCAGTGGGGTGGCGACAGCCTGTCCCATGGTGGTCTCTAAATAAAGAAGGGTTAGACACACAACGAGAAACAAACAGACAAGACAGACCACAGAATTTTGCGCTGCGCGGCTCCGGCGTAAAACCAAAAGCAAAAACTCAGATGGGGACGCGGAGTGTTTGAATTCTCCGTCCCCTGCCAGTACCACGTATCCTTCTGATGCGTGGGTGGCCCCGAAAAACCGTGCCCCAGAGGGGACTTCAGATACCCGTGGAACGTCTTCCAGGGTTTCGGTGGGCGAAGTCCGAGCTCGTCAGCTCCTTCAGCCCCCACCGACTCAGACCTGACTTAGGACGTCCGACGAAAACGAAAGACAAGTAAACAGACTGAGACAATACAGACAGACAGTGGCCGGCCAGCTTACCTCCTGACAGTGGGTCGGTGGTCCCGAGGCGGGGGTCTCTGATCCCGGACGAGCCCCCAAATGAAAGACCCCCGAAGGTAGTCTTCCCTCTGGAGAGACCCTCGCCCAGAGATCACACCGAGACCACAAGTCAGATGCAAACAGCAAGAGGCTTTATTCCGGAACACGGGTACCCGGGGCGACACAGTCACTCCAGAAGCTCAGGAGGCTGGCGCGCGCACGGGCTGGAGTGGAGGGTTTTTATATGGTCGGGCAGCAGAAGGGCGGGTTTACAGATTTCTGATTGGACGATTCATATGAGGCCATGGTTTACAGGGTTCTGATTGGACGATACATATGAGGCCAGGTTCAAGCTCAGGACAGCTCGTGGTTTTTCCCCGAGCTCGACACGCCTGCTGACTTGACTCTTATCTAGGGTACAAGTTGTTTTTCTGACCTTTTAGTTCCCTGTTCTGAGGCCAGGTGGCCGACCGCAGATACCCTGTTTGTTCCTGTGCCCATGTCCTCTAACTGAACTTTCCCCGTACTTTTCAGGCCTTGCTCAAAATGGCGTTAGGCTAAGCAAGTATGCTGGGGCCTTTCACCACTTTTGAGCACCTTGGAAGGTGTCCTACCTAGTCTTTGTATCAAATAATGAAAGTACGGCCTTGGTTGCTATGGTGTTAATACATGCCAGAGTATACTCGTAAACATTATTTACCTTGATCCAGTAGCCTGTGAGTCTTTTGGGAGAGATACTGGTCGCAGGTTCAAGGAAATTTGTCCCTGTGATTATAAATAAAAACTGAAGCTGAACATAAACTCGCAGGTAAAGGTGGTCATTGGAACAAGAGGCTGAGCAAAAGGGAAGGACACTGGTTTGGGAGATTCAGGCTCCCTAATGACTGGAAGAAGCAGGTGTTTATGGCATCCTTGTGGGGATTTGGGGTTGGTTAGTCATGAAGACAGACTTTTTTTTTTTTTTTTGACATTTCTTCCTTATGGTTTAAGTGGGCTTTCCCCCCATGTAAGATAAGATCAGTGGCCAGTTTGTCTCTGGAGACATTCTAACTCTACGCATATTGGTACAAGGGAGGAGAGAAACTGGGTGGGACAGGCTTTATGGATCAAGGGCATAGGAGCCCATATCTGGTGCTGAGTATCCTGTTATCTTTTTATGTTTTCTATATCTGGAAGATGGAGAATAATAAAAGATGGCTTTCATTGCCCAAGATGTCACAATTTTATATACAGAATTTAGATTTACTAGACTACTGACTTGGAACTAGAAAATTATTTTCATTAAACTGTGTTTCCTTTGCTATGATAATGGAAATCCTAATGACCACCCCACTACAAGACTAAACATAATGCTTTAAGTTTTTTCTCAGTGATATAGTTACTAAATAATAATAATAATAAAGCATTCTACCCTCTTGGTACCGATTTTATTTGTAACATCACAATGTTTTTATTGGTTAGGTTGAAAAACCATTTTACAGTTAGGGAGGAAAGAAGATAAGTTGCCATATATTTCCATTATCTTCCACCATCCATTAAATCTTATCTTAATTAGCAATATTAATGCTTTCATTATCTAACAGATACCTATTTAGTGTGCTTTGAAGTATTTTGTAGTAAAACTACACTTCACTGTATATCTACTTCTGCCACTAACTAGCCCTTCAACTGACATAACCCTCAGCTAAAAGTCCTTTACAATTAACCTCATATGATTCTATGATGATTATTAAATTACTAGAAAACAAAATTTCAAGACGTAGCTCAACATGCTTCATGGAGTAGCTGGCTGAGGCCCAGGTTGGGTTCTAGGCATTGCCTCTTGGCCGTCAGATCACTGAGTATTAAAGTACTAGAACTCTTTTAGAGCCATTGAGAGGATTAAGTACAAAGCCTTCGGAGAATTTCTGGGTCATGCAGAAACTGTAACATGACTAACTTTTAGTTCCTAATGCTTGCTTTAATTTCAGTAATTTCAGAGTGACTTATTTCATATCTTTGGGCTCAGAGACTCTACCATGTATAAAAAATAATGTACAATGATGCTTTTAAAGTATGAATTGACTTTGTCTTTCCATGAGGTAGCTCTGTCACAGTGGGGGGGGGCAGCATTTAGTGCTTCCTTTAAAATAGGCAGTTTAAATAATAAAGTGTTCTCTTAAGTATTTCTGGCATTTTTTTTACCCAAAATTCGATATATTAACTCCTGCTGCTTTTCTCTATGTGAATATGTTTATTTATATACTCAGGTAAAATGTTGATTGTCTATACTGATAAGTACTTCTAGGTGTGACTTACGGTGACTTTGTTTGTTTTGATTAGATACAAGAGGAATTTGAAGGCTGTTTATTTTGTTCATCCAACATTCCGCTCTAAGGTACAGTATTAGTGTTTTGACTAACCCCTGGGTTGAAGTGCACTACATGCTCAGGATGCTGTAGCTGCTGACTTGTCTGCTGTGTTCATTGGCTGAGTTGCTGCGTTCCTGATGTTTGGTTGTGTCTGACTCTGGTACCCTTCTGAACAACCTTGTCAACCATAGCTTCCCAGGCCCTGCCCTTTTGTGCTTGAGCTTTGCTCGTGCTGTTAGCCCAGAATCCATTCTCTCCCCTCTGCTTATGGCCGACCCCTGCTTGTCTTTCATATCTTGGTTCAATAATTACTTTCTGTCTGAAACCTTCCTAGTCTAATCCTGTAGCTAGTAAATATCCCACATTGTGTCACTTCAGATTTCATAGATTTGATCATTGTGATGATTTTATTGTAAGTACACATTTAATGTTCTGTCTTTTGGGGTTAACCTGTAAGGGGTTGAATGTAGCTATTTTGCTCACAATTACTTTTTTAGTGACTGCTCCTCACTTCATCAAGAAATCTAATCCCTTGGTCCTTATATGCTCTAAATATGTCATACTTCTTGCTTACATCTTCCTGTGTCCAGCACATCCCATCACTTCAGCCACTCTAGTAAATGCCTAACGTAACTGATAGCCTTTTATTCTTTCATCACACCTGCCCATAAAACTTAGACTAGAGAAAAGCTCTGTTTACTATGCAAAGCCTTGTGGAGAAGTCACGGAGCTGTGAGTTTTGGAGTCCTCCATGGACTCACAGGCTTCACTGCTGTGGCTGTTCACATTGATGAAGTGTCTCGGGGATCTTCATTCTCCACAAGCCCCATCATACTAGTTCCTCCTTCACATATTGCCTGCCTCGTCCTTACCAAATGCATAAGGCATCAGTAAGAAACTCCGTACGCTCCCCATATCAACTCATCCCACCACCTGCTACTGTTCTGTTGTGGCCTCCCTTTTCAGTGTTATAAAAATGTGGTCCTTCTTAACCAAGGACAGTTTCTCTATCTGTGTTCCAGTTTCCATAGTAATAACCAATAGGGTTATTGTTTATTTTGAGCACTTGCTGTGTATCGTTTCTTCCTGCATTATCTTTGAGTGTGCTTATAAAGAGTGGCATTCCCATTTATAGGCAAGGGGATTGATGCTTGGATTAAGTACTTTCCCAGGATTACCAACAATGAGTGGCAAAGGCCAGATTTGAATCTAAACTGTATTAGAGAATATTCCAAACCTCTTTAAAGAAATTAGCATCTTTCTTCCACTTAACAGGATCTAAAGCACCAACTCACTTCCTCCCACTTTTCCTTCCTTCCTTGCTCCCTTCCTTCCTCTGTCCTCACCTTCCCTTCTGTGCCTTAGTCATTCTTGTGTGTACCAAGCCTTCAAACACATGCAGTGCTTCATTCTTGTTTGGGGAAGTAGTCAGCCTAAAGTTTAGAAGCAGGATTTGGGGGCCTAGGTTCTAATCTCTGTTATACCAATCTCACTTACCATCTCAGCTAAGTGGTGTAGCCCTTCAAAGTTATCCTTTACACATGGGAGTAATGCCTACCTCACTGTGTACTCAGAAGGAGGAAGTGAGTTGGGACATCTAAGATCCTTAAAACAAGTCTGTAGCTGGAGTTTTCCTGCCTGGCCCACAGTCAGGATAAATCTCTCTCACCTGCCAGTCCCACAGCCACTCAGACTCGACCAAGTAAACACAGAGACTTATACTGGTTACAAACTGTATGGCCGTGGCAGGCTTCTTGCTAACTGTTCTTATAGCTTAAATTAATCCATTTCCATTAATCTATACCTTGCCACATGGCTCGTGGCTTACCGGCATCTTCACATGCTGTTTGTCATCGTGGCGGTTGGCAGTGTCTCTCTGACTCAGCCTTCCACTTCCCAGCTTTATTCTCCTCCTTGTCCCGCCTACACTTCCTGCCTAGCCAATGGCCAATCAGTGTTTTATTTATTGACTAATTAGCAACACATTTGCCATACAGAACATCCCACAGCACAAGTCTTAACATAGACACTCACAAATGTTAGCTAACATTGCCACCATCTTGGATTGTTTCACATGGAGTCAGTTCAGGTATGGGGTTGCTGCCTTGACTGCAGCCAGATGCCATTGTACTGCCTTGCTGTGATTTGGGGGAATAAGTAGTGAGAGAGTAAGGTCCATATATAATAAAATCCTACATAAATTTTAGTAAATCAAAACTATATATAGAATGTTTCTAAATAGGAGATAAAATTAACAAATTATCAAATCATCACCATTTTGACTTCCATATGTTCATGTCATTTCCAAGCCATTCTGACCAACATGGTATTAAATTAATTGCTTGTTAAATTGCTTTTTCTTCCATGATGTTTACTGATAGAAAGAAAGCTAATAGAATGTAAGCCCCAGGAGATTATTTGAGTGCAATGTGTGAACTGTATCTTCTTGGCTTATGTTCTGTGACCTTTATTTTTGGCTTTGCATTTTTGAATAATTAGATGGAAAAAAATCTAGCATTCACAAAAACATCTGAATTATTCTTTCCAAAAAATTGTTAATTTTTTTCAGTTTTTTATTGTAGATACTAAATAATGAAAGCATACCTTAATGTGTATTTTTTAGCTTATGTTATAAACAATTGAAAATTTAAAGCTAAGGCATATAAAACTAAAATGGGAAAAAAGGCAAAATTGGTATTCTAGGGTCTTCTCAAACAGTACCTTTTAACTGAGTTTCCACTTCTGTCTGCTTTGAATAATTTTCTCCTGCCAACGTGAATGGGATATAAAAAGAAGACAAGATGAGAGAAACTGTCAGGTTTGATTTCTCTTCAGCAGATGGGATGCTTAAGGTCTGCCCATGCTTCCTCAGTGCTGCCTGCCCCCTGTAGTCAGGAGTTTTCTCTGGTCCCACCTGGTCCCCTGCAGTCTGCAGCCACTTATAAAATAATCAACAGAGACTTAATATTATTTATAACTGTTTGACCATTAGCTCAGGCTTCTTACTAACTAGCTCTTACACTTAAATTAACCCATAATTCTTATCTATATTTAGCCACATGGCTTGGTACCTTTTCTCAGTTCTGCCTTGTCATCTTACTTCCTCTGTGTCTGGCTGGTGACTCCTGACTCTGCCCTTCCTCTTCCCAGAATTCTCCTCATCGGCTCACCCCGCCTATCCTTCCTGCCTGGCTACTGGCCAATCAGTGTTTTATTAAACCAGTGTACAAGAGCATTATCCCACAGCATTTCTCCTTTTCTGTCAAATCAAAAAGGAAGGTTTTAACTTTAACATAGTAAAATTACATATAACAAAACAGTTATCAAGCAAGAATTGTAGTTACAATATCCAGTCTATTTGTATTTGGCAAAATTCAAGAAAATATTCTATCCTATATTTGTGAGTCTAAAGTTTCATATCTAATTTATCTTTATCATAACCAAGGAAAATTATAACTATCTAGTCTTAAACTACATCAAAGACCCCAAAAGGATATAATATTACCTAAGTAAACAGGAAATGCATTGTAAGCAATTTCCAAACATCTAGAATGACAGACACAGCTGACTACCTGGACAGTCATCCAAAGCTCCTCTGTAACATTGGGGCATCCATCTTCAGCCAATAGTCCTAGAGTTTTTAGTCACTTCTCCCTGTGTCCTGCAGAATGTCTGTCAGTCTCCTCTGTGAAGGAGGAACCTGAAAGACCATCTCACCTTGTTTTGGCAAAATTTAGTGGTCATTTTTCCATGGGTCCTTCATGTCTAGTCTATACATTTTGTCAATCAGTCCAGGTAAGAACAGTTTCTTGCCCAAATGGGCAGTTCTGCCAAGAAGAAGATAAACTCCAATGGAGTGTCTTCGATGCCCATCTTCCACTTTGAAATCAGTGCTGCCAGGAGCAGACGTATCTCATCCAGGAAAGTGTAAGTTTTTAAAACACTTTAAATGCCATATTCTGTAGGTCTTTGAGGTGTTTGAAGATTACCTACCTAATTGAAATATATCTATGTATACCTAAAAAACTTAACTAACATGACTATAAGTTGGATTATCATAGATGACTAATTATTAATCTGTATTTTTTAATTATACATTATAATTTTAAATGAGCTGTATAAACATAATACCTTAAACAAGAGTAGAAATATACATATAGTATAACAAAATTAACTTTAAATTTGTAATAAACTAAAATCTATAGCAATGTAAAACATTTTAAACAAGTTGCTCTTTAAAAGTAGATTCAATAATCTACATATCCTATCATCCTATCATATCTATATCATATCCCCTTTTTATCTTTTAGAGATTGCATTTATAATCAACCCCCTTTAAATAAAAATAAACATTTATAAATAGTATTTTTTGTGATTTCCATCTTTACGTGGCTTATTTTTTATATTACTTTTACTGTTTCTGTAAAGACTTTACTTTTTAAAACTATTTTTTATATAACTGCATATATTCCTTTTTCTCTCTCTTCCAAGCCTATGTACATTTTTTATACATACTGTAAACAGTTTAGAGTTTTATTTCATATGAATCTGTCTTATTGTGAATCTATGATCCTTCTCTGACCAGAATAGATTTTAAACCGTTAAAGTGGTTGACTAGGACTAAAGCTGCATCCCTGGCTGCTGACTCTGCCCCCACCCTTCAGCTTCCCAACATGGTGGTGGTACAATTACTTCCAGCCCTGGGAGCCATGCACACCACCAACTCTCGGAAGCAGTGGGTCTATGCCTCCATCAAAGCACCATGTAGCCCAGAAACTTTTTTTTTTGTCTGTACTAGCAAAAGCTAAATGTATCATACAGTGCACTGCACAGCTTTAGAGACGCCACTGTGTACTGCACCTGGAATCCGCCATGCTGCTTAGCTCATGGCAACTGTTGGCCAGCTCCATCTCACAGGCAGCTGTTAGGAGACAAGTCTGCGCTGCTACTGGGATGAGAATGTGAGATTAGGAAGCACAGTGTGGCTCCGTTTCTATGCATTCAGAATCTTGAAGCTTTCTTAGGTCTATGTGGATCCATGCCCAATGGTGAGCACCAAATGTAGTCAGAAGTTTTCTCCAGTCCTGCCTGGCCCCCTGCAGTCTGCAGCCACTTATAAAATAATCACTCAGAGAATTAATATTACTTATAACTGCTTGACCATTAGCTCAGGCTTCTTACTAACTAGCTCTTACACTTAAATTAATCCATAATTCTTACCTGTATTTAGCCACATGGCTTAGTACCTTTTCTCAGTTCTGCCTTGTCATCTTGCTTCCTCTGTGTCTGGCTGGTGACTCCTGACTCTGTCCTTCTTCCTAGAATTCTTTTAGTCTGTTTGCCCTGCCTTTGCATCCTGCCTGGCTACTGGCCAATCAGTGTTTTATTAAACCAGTGTACAAGAGCATTAGCCCACAGCAGCCCCCCACCCTTTTCCATCAACATCCCACCATGTCAGTACAGTATAGCCTACTTAAGAGTCCTGTCAAAGAATTGGATAACAACAGACCTTAAAATATCATACAAATGTAACTTGATTTCATAGATGAAGAAATTGAGAAAGAAGTGTGATTTATGAAGGAGTGCTGTACTTTCCCTGAGTAGTGGTAAAGTAAGCTGCAGACTCCATCTGTTCATTTCTTTGAGCAAATGCTGAGTTCTCCTAGATAAATGCTGAGCATCAGACTATGAGTCTGACATGGTTCTTCATTACAGAACTTTCAGACTAGCATCAGCTAATGTTTCCAAACTGTTCATTGTTATGCAGTAGCATGGAGTCACAAGGTGCAGTTGGAACACATAGAAGGAATGTCCTTTTGCAGCTTTGGATGAAAATGGGCCAAGGAAATCTTCAAATAGGACAACAGTTAGTTAAAGATTTGAGGATAAAGATGTCAGGTCTGAAGCAAGACATGTAAAAAGATTTGAGGTAAGAAACTGGAAAAAAAATCCAGGGAAGTGTGAAGTGCAGAGCAGACAGCTGGTGTGGGGCTAGTTCTTGCACATAGTCTCCTCATCGAGTTCACCAGCTATGTCAGTGATGAGTTTTCAAGCTCATACCGGAAATGCTTCCTAATCTAGTTTCTAGAAGCTTGTTTCCAGAAAGGGTGTGTGGTAGCACGTGTTAACACAAGTTCATTTTGATGAGCAGTTCCTTTACTGTTCAACTCATTTGATTCTAATCTTGCCTCATGTTTCCCCTACTCTATATCAATTCTCCCAATAAACCTGAAATATGGGAGAAAAGGAAATCCAGATAATAATATGGGAATTTGAGGCTGTGCATCAGCCATCAGTAATGTAGCTGACATCAATAATGACCCAGGCCACAAAGACCATCATAAAATAGGCCTTAATGTTCATTCATCCTTTAACAAGTGCTTGGAACCCAGCTCTGTAGATAGTGTCATTCCAGGATTGTCTTCTAGAAACCAGAGAGACTGCAGAAATGAATGTAACTGAAATAGTAGAAAGTAGAACCAACTCTCAGGTCTCTGCAAGTGTGATTTAAGTGGGAGAATAGAAGAGTCAACAGAAGGGATAGCCTAGAGCAGTAAGTGAGAAATGGGGGATGACACCTATACCAGTTTGGGAAATTTGAATAGGCTTTACATAGTGATAATGTAGTTCAGTGTTGTCTGTTATGTGTCTTATCTCACAAGTAAGTTTAAAGGAATTTTGTCATATTAGGGAAGGAAGTATGCCATATTAGGGGTTTGGGATATGTCAAAGGTTTGGAAGAGCCACTGAAGAATGTGGTAGCATACCAAAGAGAAATTAATAAAAACAGTACATGAAGGGAAAGCACCCAGAGTGACATGCAGGCTACCCAAAGTGGCTGTGGTCTATCGAGGGTTTTTAGTACTGTTTTCGAATATATTGGACAGTCCACTGAAAGCTCCTGTGCATCTGCTTCCATCTTTTGTAAATGGGGATAGCAACATTGTCACACCTACCTCATTGGACTGTTGTGTAACCTGTTGATAAAAAATCAGGTAAATAGCCGGGCGGTGGTGGCGCACGCCTTTAATCCCAGCACTCGGGAGGCAGAGCCAGGTGGATCTCTGTGAGTTCGAGGCCAGCCTGGTCTCCAAAGCGAGTTCCAGGAAAGGCGCAAAGCTACACAGAGAAACCCTGTCTCGAAAAACCAAAAAAAAAAAAAAAAAAAAAATCAGGTAAATAAATATAAGTTGTAGCTTGATATCAGAAATACCACTTGCTACCAGAAACTTTCTTTTTTTTTTTTCCTGAACTAACAAACCCTTTCACTTACATTTTGTAAAGTGACTTAAATAAAGGTGAGATTCACTGGTTTTCTACCTTTAAAAACAATCAAAGTCGGGTTGGGGATTTAGCTCAGTGGTAGAGCGCTTGCCTAGCAAGCGCAAGGCCCTGGGTTCGGTCCTCAGCTCTGGGGGGGAAGAGAGGGGGACGGGGGGGGGGGGGACAATCAAAGCATATTTATAAAAAAAGGGGGGGTAAGTTTCATTTTCACACATGTATATAATGCACTTAGATCATATTCAGTCCCCATTATTATTTCTTATATCTGAATTCTACATATAGGAGAAAATGTGTAATGTTGTCTTTGTAATCTGACTTATTTTGCTTAACATCATAATCTCCATTTCCATCCATTTTTCTGTAAATGAGTTAATCTCATTCTTCTTTACAGCTGAAGAAAAATCCCTTGTATATATGTTTGTGTAAACACACTCACACACATACACACTGCTTTGATTGGCTTCAACGGAGACCATATGGTACTTATCAAGGGAAAATATCTGAGTTCCAAGATACCTAAACCTACTGTACCAAAATATTGATTATTATACCAAATAACACAGAAGCCTTTTTTTCAGACAATATATTTGAATCATATTCTTTTCCCTCCCCCACCTCCTCCCAGATCCTCCATTTGCCCAAACTTGTGCTCCTGTCTCTCTCCCTCCCTCCCTCCCCACTCCAACATCCAAACCCAAGGCAAGCAACAATCAAACAAAAAATAAAACAAATACACAAAAACCATGGAGTCCCATTTTGTGTTGGCCAACTACTCCTGGCATGGGGCCTGCCCTGGAGTGGGATGTACCCAGTGACCTCCATTTTCCCTTCCCAGCAGGTAGGAATTGCACATAGCTTCAGTCACAGGTCAGGAGCATATGCTATGTCTCAGCATACTGTACGTACAGGAGTGTACCTGCACTGAGACAAAAGCTCTGTGAAACAGCCTCCTTATTGTAGCCCCAGTGATGTCATTGTTCTTTTTTATAAATGTTCCTTGTAATCTATGAAATTATTGTGCAACTCATTAACGAACTACAAACTGCACTTTAAAAAATAACTTGTTATTGTACAATTCAAATATCTTGAATTCAGATTTTAACTAGTATAAAATTTCAAAGGTGTATCTATTTTTAATGGTGACTATTGGCTTAAATTATTTTTCTCTCCTATTAATCAGGTCTCAACATGGTTTTTCACCACCTTTTCTGTCTCAGGATTGAAGGACAAAATCCACCACATAGACAGCCTACACCAGCTCTTTTCTGCCATATCACCAGAGCAGATAGACTTTCCTCCTTTTGTCCTTGAATATGATGCCAGGGTAAGTGCCTGTTCTCTTTTGCCTTGTGTAGTGTGTGAGTGTGTTACAGAGCAGCAGGTTTGAGCATCTGAGTGTGTTATATGCTACATGCATAGTAAGGAGGCTGCTTCACAGAGCTTGTCTCATATGTAGATATACTCTTGTGTGTGCAGTGTGCTGAGAAACAGTATATGCTACAGAGCAGCACCTGTGAGCGTATGAGTATGTAAACATGCTACAGAGCAGCAGGTGTAAGCATGTGAGTGTGTGAAGCAGCTGTGAGCTTTGGAATAATAATTTAGTATTTTTTTCATACAGTAACCCAAGAGGACTTTCTAGTCATGCATTTAAAGCTGGTCTTTGGTTGTGGACAGTTGCTTAAGATTGAGGCTTTTTAGCTATATGAACAGCCAGACTGGACTGGTGTCCACTGGCAGCATAGACATTAAGTCAGGCAGCCTTTCTCAGTATTTTCTGAAGATTATGGTAATGTTTTTAATATATCTACCATGTTAGTGATGTTATTTATAGGTACATTCATAGGTCTGTTGCTGAAGAACTAGTTACACCATCTCTTAAACTTCACTAAAATTCTTTTCTATTGTATGTATTCACAACATCACCTTTTGAATATTTTTTTAATTGAGAACTTTGCCAAAAGTTAATCAAGCACCTTGTCTAGGTGTTGCTGATTATGTATCCTTATGCATGAGCCAGAGGACATATTGGAAAGTAATACTGAGTCTGAAGTATTCTCCCCTGGTTGTTATGTAACATGTTGTATACCTTCAAGGAAAAGTCATGCGGGGCCTTTCTCTCTAAACTGTCCTCCAACTTCAACAATGACTTCTGTTCCCCTTATGTGGAAAGCAAAATATTTAATGTGTCCTAATAGCTAATAACATTTCACATTTGGCTGTTGCACAGAAAGGATTTGTAACTGGAGCAGCTAGATCATAGAACAAAGATCATTCAATATATGGGGTGGGAAAAAGCTACTTCAGTGTGTGTTTACTTGAAGATTGCTGGAGTATCCTCTGGAGTATTCTAACTGACTGTTGTCTGCCTTTGAACTCCACCTGTCATGCTTGAATTAATAGCAGGAAATGTAAGGCACAGAAGAACATTTGGATACCCAAAATTTGAATGACATTTCTAAGCTACTACCTAAATGTATCATTTTTTCTCCTGCAAATGCTGAAAGATTACTCCACCAGACTTGAGCTTGCTTTTGTTTTGCCTCGGTGTTTTAGCTTTCTGTTGTTTTGAGTATCAAAAAGAACACAATGACGGGATTGGTCAAAGGAAGTATAACTTCTAGCTAACAATTGACTCATTAAACATCTCTCTACCTGTACTAGAGTTTTCTAGAGTGGAGATATTATACCATCTGTCTATGAGGACTGAAGACAGGCAAAAAAATGAGGGGGTTGGAGTATGAGGAGACAGTGTTCAGGGACAGGCAGAGGACACACATAGCATGACATTCTGCCACTGTGTGCAGTGCTGAAGGGCATTGGCTTTGCCGTCAGTGGGGGGTGTTCTAGGAGGGAGAGCGGCCATTACATTCCTCTGCAGAGAAGCCAGTGTGGAAGAGCAGAGAGTGTGATGAAGAGAAAGGCAAGTCTACAGGAAGGACTGGGCCTCCGCTGAGACCAGAGGGAAGCGGTGCTGCTGAGGGCGGCAGAGGTTTGAAGTTAGGACGTTTAGAGCTGCGACATCTGGAGACAAAGTAGCCATGGGAGATGGAGGAGAAAGCAAATGCTTTTGATGGATGGTATTTCTGTACCCCAGAGAAGCAATGTGAGGGAAAGTCTCTCAAGACTTGCGAAAGGTCCAGGTAGTGTGTTCAGTGTGTGACACTGAATTTATGGAATGTGGACCTGAGATACCAGGAGGTGGTTGAATAATGATTGGTAAGGAAAATTTATATCATAATTGGAAAAAAGGAGTACAGAGTTGGCATACTTTGTTTAGTTGTGCCTTACACTTGATAGCACATATTAGGTTCTTTATTTGGTAAAAGACTGAATTGGTGTTGATTGGTATCAGTTTCAGTGGACTTAAAAAACCATTTCAAAGATTTATGTCATTTAGGAAGCCAACAGTTTCTGTAAGATTAAAAGGGACCTTTGAAAAGCAGTAAAAATCATACTGAGGCCACTTCCAGAAAAGAGCGAGTCAGCGTTCTTACAAATAAGATCAGAGTATACCATTTCGACTGGTGAGAATTCCTTAAATTACTGTGATTGTTTCCAGAAATAGAGAAGCTGGTTGGTGGCTCAGTGATCTCCTGCCCAGTGTGAAGTTAATGTAGGAAGCTCTGTTTCATGGCATTGCATATCAGACATGCACCATTAGTTTCCACAGAAATCAATGCAGATATGAAAAGCTTTGGAAAATAGCACAGGAGACTAGAAGAGAACCCTTCAGAGGTGTCCAGAATTGATTTCTCTTTGGGGATATGTTTCTCGGGGCATTACTTTCTGCATATTAAAAATGCAGAATTGCTTAGATTACTGATCGTGATAGACAGGCTAAAATGCAAACTATGTATTTTCCCCTAAGTTTCCAGAAATGTAGCCAATTCTGAGATTTGTTTCTATTTTCTTTTTTCCCCCATACCTGGTCAGATTTACTTGTTATCAGAAAGTCTTCTTAGATGTCCTTTTGATTTCCTGGTTATGACACCAGGCTCAATTTCTGCTCAGAGCATCTGCTCTGAAGAATGGCTGAGCTTCTGGCTCATTTTGACTCCATAACATCAAAACTGCCCACTAGGTTAAAGACCAGGTCTGACTCAATGATCCCTTTAACTCTGAGGTAAATGCCATGAAGCAATCTACATTTCCTCCTCTTCCTCCTCCTCCTCCTCCTCCTCCTCCTCCTCCTCCTCCTCCTCCTCCTCCTCCTCCTCCCTCATCATTCCCGACTGTTGCCTTATATTAATGGTAAGATTTTCTGCTTGTGGCTTACTGAAAAACAAGATCTTTGCCAAAGAAATACTTTTCCTAAAAGTGAGACTCCAGTATTACGTCTGATAAGTCTAATCTAGGACCCTCCTACCATAAAGTTAGCTGCCTTGTTTTTCACCACGATTACCCAACGTGGGGGCCAAAGAATTTCTCCTTACACTAGTTGGTTGCTTTCTACATTTGACATTAGCTTCTGGCATTTAATTCTCCATCTTGACGTGGAGCTAAATGGCCTGAGAACTGTAATTGTTACAAGCCTTGCCACTTGGGCGTGTCCTGAAGATGCCTGCTGCCAAGCAGTGACAGCTACTAAATTCTTCAGAAATCGTTTTTATTGTTCCATAACTAAATGGAGAATCAGCAATGGGGAGGTAACACCATCAAGCAAGTGTCCAGTGTCAAGACAAACTTATCTTTAATTTAAGCTCAGCCTGTTACCCAGGAGGCACTTTAGTTGAATTATATAATCTGTGTGCTCTTTGTTTTCCTTGTCAGTAAAGTGAGGATTTTACCCATTTTTGTGACATCATGTAAGAACTTAAAGGAGCAGTGAAAACAAGGAGTCTGTAACTAGTCCAGCACCCAGAATGTTCAATAAGCAACGCTGTTACTGAAGCACATTGTCATTCTTGTGGCTTCTCCCTACTTTACACGAGCTCTGACACACTCCAGTGAGACTGCTCAGCGCCACCTACGTGCTGGACATTTCACATGCACTTTTCCGTGTATTGCAAGTCCCTGTTTTGCATATCTTCTTAACTTGCCTCGTTGCTTAAAGCTCTCATCTTTTTTCTCTCCACAGGAAAATGGGCCTTATTTTGCATCTTATCCTCCATCACCAGATTTGTGACCTTCCGTCTTCCCAGGACTTCTTGGTCACAGAATTCCATTTCACAACTCACCACCTATCGAAGTGATGTTCATTTTTGCTGTACAGATCCAGAGAGCTTTTGTCCCCACCTCTCTGGTATTTTTTTATTGACTATATATTTTCTGGCACATAAACAGTCTAAAACTGGTAGGCCATACGGAACTGCATACATTTTAAATTTGTATATTTGTATCAAATGGAAATGTTTGTTTTTAGAGCATTAATAGAAACTGGGGATCAACTTTTGAGTGTCTTCAGTTTCCTGGACTCTGGACGCTCCGTTACACAGGCCAGCAACATGCTCACATCATCTCTTACAGTGCACGCTTCGGACTCTCTGCTATATAGGCCACCAACATTGTTCACAGCATCTCTTAAACAGTGCACGCTTCCTTTGTGTGTTTAAGTGTTTCTCAAAGTGTATACAACCAATGTATGCTGAACAGATGCATTGTTTCCCTCAAACCCTGGCTTTAATACCATCTACATTTTATACAGACGATTTGATCATAATATAGAATTGTCCAGGACCAAGAATATGGAAATGTGTCTGATTAAAACTATAAAAATCTTCAGCAAAACATAGGACTTGCACTTTGGTGGTAAAAGTAAGAGTGAGCTGTAAGTGCTTCCTGGATTATACGGTTTGTTAAGATCAACACTGTTCAGATCTCAGCAGTGTGGGGAACACAAAGACTATATCTTCAACTCTCTCTATATAATCTTGTGATTGGTCTCCTTATCTAAAAAAATGTATGTGCTAACAGCACTCCTAAGTAAAGAGCATTTGCTAAGACTCCATGCCTGACCACGCTGCTGTCTTCGCAGAGTCATACATGATTGTGTTGGCTAGTATCTCTTGAGTGGCCTCCATCATAGAGTAGAAGTGTATAATAGTATACAAATTCAAGGACCTGATAATTCACGCTCTAGAAGACTTTTGTCACTTGGGCTCTATGTGTGCCTTAGCTTGTTTATGGGTGAAAATTGGAATTATGCAGCCTACCTCACAGAGGTAACATGAAGATAGCTTTTAGAAAGAACTTGGCTGTTCCAGGATTCGGAAGGTTGAGGGAGTTGGGAGTATGGTAGGGTGCCTTCAGTTAGTTCTTAATATTAATGAGAGTAAATATATAAAGGAATTCTGTACGACATTCCATGGGCCTTGGTACCTTTTGAGTGTTGAGTTCTGTTTGGGGGTGGGGCACAAAAAATCCCACCCCTGTCCCTCTGACCACTCCTGCTTTGTAGCTTTTCTGCTGCCTCTCCTACAATGCTGCCATTTAACGAGAGACATCTGTTACCCATTAACAGTTTCTTCTTGAATTAAGGTCAAAGCATTATCGTTTCCATGTGGGTGTCTTTATGGTCCTTTTGGTGCCCACACCCACCCACCTCTATCTCCTTCACTGTATCATGCACATTCGCAGTTCAGAGAAGAAAAAGAATCATTCTGAGCTCATGTGAGAATTTAAAGGGATAGTGAAAACAGTAGGCGCTTCCAAGGATCCATTCCTCTTTGCCTAAACACTCTTCAGTAGAGGAAAAGAAGAGAGAAGACATCATTTTATATAGTTTCATAGAGACAAAAAGTGCCTCCTGTTTCTTGGATAGGCGTCGTTGTTAGACATGAAAGCCACTCCTTTGTTCTGTCTACCTACATGGTAAGGACTTCCTGGTACGTTCTACATTGTCAGATGTCAGGTAAAAACTTACTTTAACCCTTTCATCCTTAAACTACCTGATATTTTAGCTTCCTCCCCTACAGCAGTTGTTAGGTCCTTTGATCTGAGGCATTGCTCACTAGGAGCACTCTAGCAATGCACCTGCTCTGCTAATGCTGGACTTAGCTACCAAGAGCTGACAGCTGGCCTAAGCCGTTGCCACGCTCCATAATAGAAGCTGTAATCTACCTTGCTATTTGAACAGAGAAAGATGTATATGAGCAATGTCTGTATTATTCAGAGTCTCACTATGTAGCCCAGGCTGTCCCCAGTGTGATCCCCCTGTCTCAGCCTCTAGAGTGCTGGGATTATAAACATATCCCACGACACCCAAATTTGTGCAGCTTGCAGTTTCTTGTAGGCAATATTTCTTAAAGGATATTCCTTTTTTCATACAAGTAAAAATCTCCACGTGCTGATATTCTAGCCTAGTTGACACTGGAATATAAAGGTGGGGAAGACTGTACATAGCAACAGTTTCATAATGTAATAATAACTAAAGAAAGGTAATGGCCACTATGTAAAACACAGTTAGTGTGGGACTGCTCATGCTTTCATAATTTTCTGAAGTGTTATATATTGTTTCTGAGAGGAGACAGAGTGGCCTTGGTAACATGGTCGTGTACATTTGTTCTGTGAAAAGTTTGGATAGCCTTGAAAACACAAGAGGCTTTCAACAATGTGTTAGAGAATAACAAGGTGACTTGGTGGCGGTCATTAAGACCTGGTATTAGTCCAGAGCACCACCAAGTCCTTAATCTAGTTTAACCTTGGTCTTGCCAAATTCTAGTTGAATTGCTAAAGATACAACCTAGGAAATACCAGTTTATTAATTGATATAGGCAAACAGGATATAATTTATAATACATTTGCTTCAGCACATGCTTGAGTTTTCCCAACTCACACACATACAAGTTTTTGGATCTACATTTTAGCAGTCTGCTTCTTGATTTGAGATGTCAGCTATACTTCAGCTAAAGTCATTTTCTTCTATTACTGAATAAAACTAAAATTGTCATGTGCGTGTGTGTGTGTGTGTGTGTGTGTGTGTGTGTGTGTGTCTGATGATTTCTAATCTTTTGCAGCTTTACTATCCAATCTTATTCTTTTCAATTATGTCTCCTAATTTAGGTGTGTCTGAGCATTTACATTTTGAGGTGTTTATTATAAATTATTGGGGTTTTAAGTTGTTTGTAGAGAGGTTATTTCTAATGGTAAAATAGGCATCAAGTTGTACTGTGAACGAGACATTGTTTTCCTCTTGAGAATCCCTGAACTCCTGTTTCACAGATGAAGACATGGAGTCCCAGGCAGTTGGATTAAAGCCAGAACACATAGGCTGTAAGCTTCAGGATGACTGCCACCTCCAGATTGGTGGATAAAAATGTGTGCCCAGTCCTTTGACTTTTCTGTTCTCTCTTCTATCCCCATAGGAAAGGCTTTAAAATACAGTCCTCCATTTTTAGGTTGCACTTGCTCAACGAGGTTCCCAAGAGGCAGCAGCGAGCAGGAACTAGCAGCAGAGGTCAGCCCTCCATCAGGACCTGGGAGAATACTTGGGGTGGGGGTTCATGTTGATTTACATTGAAAACGACCTTTTAAGGCTGGAGGAATGGCTCAGTGCACTTTGGCAACCAAGTAACATCCAGATAATGTTGATTGGAATGGGATGAGCTTCTGCTCCTTGGAACACTGCACAGGTGTGGGCTCCCAGATCAGTGCCAGCTGTATGAATGAAAAGACTCAGGAAAAAGTTACACAGGCTTTTGCAGGAGAGACTAAGTTATCAGGAGTCCATGTTCAGCCCAGACATTCTCAAATTGTTTCTAATAAAACAACCAGCCCAGAGAGACACTATTCAAATGGTTACTAGTGAACTCTACACTAGTAAACTAACAGTGGCTGTATGACAAACCGAAAATGGCTGAGAACTCAAACACAATAGAAAAATTTCTCTCAAACAACTTTAACACGTGTTCCTGGTGGTCTAGCAACAGCTCAGCTTTTCTCTAGGACCTGATCCACAGGCAAGCCTCTGTAATATTGAAGATCCATCTCCAGCATGGCTTCTAAAGGACCCATGCACCTCTGGTTCAAGCTGGCAGATGGGAAAGAGCTAGAAGACTTACCCCACAAAAATTTTATGTGCCAGACCCAGAAATGACACACATCACTTCCATTCATGAATGTTCCATTGTGTAGAACTTGCCTGTTTGGCCTATCTGAACAGCAAGTCTAAGAGGCTGTGAACAAGTAGAGTGCAGGTGCCCAGCTTCCTATACCACTCCAGGCAGTGCTAGAGACCAGAGACATTATAAAAGATATATTTCAGCCAAGTAGAAATACAATAAAAGAAAGGTCCCATTAGAGAGTGTCATTTCTCTAAGGACCCTGGGACAGGATCATAGTGTGGCCTAGAATAAATTGCTAAGGTGTGCCTGTATCTCTGAAGCTCCTACAAGCCAGAGCCAATTGTTACTCCAAAGCAAACAGCATGGAGGGCCATCCAGATGGCCTTCACTGGATCTTGTGGATTATGATCCATTGACTTACTAGGAATTACTTACAGACTCCAGCCCCACCCCAGAACTAAGAATTCTGTCTGCATCTTTCCAAGGTTCCCAGATGATTTGTGTTCTTAGCACAGTTTAAAAATCATTGTAATCCTGGCTGTGGTGCTTATGAGCTCTGTGATGTGAGGTTGCTTAATATCTAATCTTATGTCTGTACTTCATCAGTAAAGTGGGGGTGAGGCAGCCCTGTTACTGGATAGAAGGGATGTCTCTGTAGATGATGCATTCAGATGTTAAATCACCCCTGACACCTAAGCACTGGGTTTTCCCACATACCAAGTACTTTGAAAAGTAACAGTCAAGAGGCAGCCTTTTGAACCATAGCAATCTGAATTTATCTTCTTTCAACCCATACCCTTATGCATGTCACCTTAAGGAGTTCTGGCCCACTGAAATCAGAGGATTTTAATTTATGATTCTGTCTTGGTTCTCTAGAGATGAGTAAGCACAGAAACAATAAACTTTTCCAACATCAGCAAACACTGTGTATCCCAATAATCCCTGATACAGCAATACCATCACATTAAAGATTAGAAACTTTGAAGTATATACAGAAACAAGCTAATGTGCTTAACCATGAGAGCTGCCAACTACCTAATGAACTTCAGCCATAGCGTATGCAGTAACACAGGTCAGCAGAAGTGGCTGAAAGAGCATCTCTAGGGATGCAGTACTTTTGTGCATCCAGAAAGTAACCTGTTTTCAACCCTGGTGATGGCTTTGTTGTCATCTTCCATGCTTGTTGTAATATTTTAAGATGAATACTGGCTCTACATGAGGCTTTAGAAAGCTCCTCTAGATGTCGGGACTCAGGTGCATCCTTTCACCGGTTTCCCTTCATCCTGTGTGAGGAGTGTGGAGGTTATCAGAGGTGGGGTGGAATCTCTCACCCTCAGCTTTGGCACTTTTTTAATACACATTTTTAATCTCAGTTTAATGGACGTTTGCTTCTTGAAATGCCAGTTTAATTATGATGTGATTACTGTCATGGGTAGTTTCCTTTGGAGTCATCAAATACAGAAATTCCTTTCAACTGGGAAAGAAATTGAAAGACCTCAATAGTTATAGGCTTCACTCAAGGAGTCAATTCAGGGCCGTTCACACTTTATTTCAATCAGGAATAAGGCACTGGGTTCAACATGAATGAGCTAGAATCATGAATTGGTGGAAAGCGCAGATAAAGAGTGAACTCTGACCTGTAAATTGCACATACTCTGTACACACAGACCTCATTTCTCAATCATGGGAAAATGGAAATGTGAAACCCGGGCAGACTTTTTGTATGACACTAAGTGCAAGGTCAGGGCTAAGAAATGCTTTGTGTTCGTCAGTCCACCTTCCTGGTGTAGGAGATGGTCTAGAAAACCAGTTTAGAGTTTCACATTATCCCCACGGGATTTCAACAGGAAGCCAAGGCATGGAATGGCACCATGTAGGACTGCTATGCATCTGGGTTTTATTTGGTTGGTTTTCTCTTACCTTCACAATTAATTGTGCATCCAATTGTACTGTTGGGGTCCTATATTCTTATATACAGAGACTCCTGTGATATATACCTACTTCCATTTTATATAGCATATCCCTTTTAAAATATATTTGCTTTTTTTCCTTTTTAGTAGCTTTATTGAGATACATGTGTAAAATCTGTCCATTAAAAATGTACAGCTCAGTTGTTTTCAGTATATTCAAAAGAGTTGTAAACCATTACCACAATCTGCTTTTAGAGTATTTTCAATGCTCTAAGAGAAAACCTCATACCCATTAACAGTCGTTCCCATCCCCAGTCTTGTACTCATTCCCTCCATGGTCTGGGTTGAATGCATTGTGTGCTCCCTTAGGACCCTTCTCCATCTCCATGCTGCACTCATTGGTAGAACTTCTCATTAAGCATCTGAGGAGTAGAGGCCAGTAGTGGGACAGGAGACTGTGGGGCAGAGAGACATTGAGATTAGCAGATGAAGAAGTCACTTGACCAAAAGACTAGAAACTCATCACCACTAGGACTGCATTTTAGGGACAGAACATGCACGAGAAAAACCTGGGGTCTACAAATACAAGGGAAGGCTAGTGCTGCACAGGTGATTCACAGAGCATCGTGAGTCCTGGCCAGGGCTTCTTCTGTTACTATGAATATGCTGCTTCAAATCTTTGTTCATGGTCCACACCTATGACGGAACTGGAGGAGATAATGATTCCCACTCTGCTCTGTTACCCACTGGCAGTGTTGCTCCAGGCTGAGTCACTGAACCCTTCTGGCTGTTTTCCTATCCATAGACTATAAATAGTGTACTACAACTCTGAAGGAAAAGGAATGCTGGTAGTTGGAAGCTAAGGATTACCTATAGCTTGGAAGGGAAAGGTATCCCAACAGAAGTGTTACAGCTCTGTTCCAGTGGGGGATAGTTTCCCCAGCAAAGTTTTACAGTCCTTACTCCTGAAAAAGGTTTCCTTAATGCAAGTGTAACAACTCTGCTCCAGCAGGGAAGGATTTCCCCAGGTGGGTTATCACAGCCCTGCTTGGCTGTGCTCCAGAGAAATGTTACAGCTCTGCTCAGCTTCCCCAGAGTGTAACACTTTGCTGCAGCAACGAAAAGATTCCCCAGCCAAAGTGTTACAATTCTGCTCTACTCCTGCTTCACTAGCAAGAGCTGTTACACTCTGCTCTGCTCCGGCATAAGCCATTACAGCTCTGTTCCACTCCACTCCAGCAAAAGAAAGTTATTACCACAAACCTCACTCAAGAGATTTATTGGGAGGGAGGCATCCAAGAGAGTCGCTACTTTTGCTAGGGTGGAAAAAAAGACAACTCGAAACTGAACAGGTACAGGGCTTATAAAGGATTTCTTAGGGGTGGAGCTTTCTATGGTGGAGATTTTCAGGGTGGGGATTGGTAGGATTTCAATTCCTGAGCTTGGGATAAGCTCAGAGACTGGTTGCATTTCGTGCTCAGGGATTGGTTGGTTTTTGTGCTCAGGGATTGGTTGGTTTTGTGCTTAGGGATTGGTTGAATTTCAATTCTTGAATTGGTTAGAGGCAGGGTGTGTTTCTTTGGTCTATGGCCAGGGTGTTCTTTCACTGGCCCTTTTTACCCTACAGATAGTAGCATCTATTTCACAGTGTGGTTCCACAGCCCAGCCTTACACTGGCTCAGTGTCTGGCACAGGCTAAGAGGGTAACACACATTTATTCATCATTGGAACAAAGTGTTAGGTTAATGACAGGGGAATTGCATGCTACAAAAGCTCTCTAATCTGGAGCAGACACTTCCTTTTATCATCAAAGTTCAAAGTAAAGCACTTCTGTGTGTTCATTTTCTCCAGTTTTCTTCCATTAAAAATACTTCAGAGTGCAGTTGACAGCTACATCCAACTGTTGCCGGTCCTGATTATGCATGAGGAGTTTCCTTTTCATATGCTCAGGCATTTTTACTGCAGGACCCATGCTTTGTATATAGGCAGCATTGTCTTGTCCATAAGCTATAAAAAACTGATCTTTCAGGCTGGAGAGATTTGACTCCCAGCATCCAACCTACCTGTAAGTAAAGCTCCAGAGAGATCTGATGCCTCATCTCTGTGAGCACCTGCCCTCAAGTGTACATACCCATGCACAGACACACAGTTAAAAATAAAAAATCTGCCGGGCGGTGGTGGCGCACGCCTTTAATCCCAGCACTCGGGAGGCAGAGCCAGGCGGATCTCTGTGAGTTCGAGGCCAGCCTGGGCTACCAAGTGAGTTCCAGGACAGGCGCAAAGCTACACAGAGAAACCCTGTCTCGAAAAACCAAAAAGAAAAAAATAAAATAAAAAATCTTTTGAAAAAAAATATTTAAATTAAAAATAAACCTGACCATTGGAGTCAGATTGCTAACACTTTATTCAAACATCAAGAACAGCCTGCTCCTTTCCCTGACCACAAGGCAGGCTGTTCAGTGGGAGCCTAGTCTCCCCAGTTTTATCAACTGATGGCCTAGAGTTGATTGGTGGGCCTTTGGGGAGTCTAGGAAGCATTATTTAACTACCTTCAGAATTCTTAAAGCCCCCACTCCCTTCCTCTGAAGTTTAACTTTGAATATGTGCTGTGTTAGTAAAACACATTTTAGTGGCATGTCTTCTATAGAGTAGTAAGGAATAATGGTAGTCATCTTTTAGAGAATGCTAGCCTTTGTAAATATATTGTGTCACAGAAGAAAATGTTAAAATATTAGAGAAGTGATTGAAAACAACAACTATCCATGAAGTGAGATGGTTCAGTAGGTAAAGGTGCAATCCCCTGAACCCACATGGTACAAGATGAGAACCAACTCTCACAAGTTGTCCTCTGACCTCCATAAATGTGTCATGGCTCTGATGGACCCATACCCACCGCCCCACCCTATGCACACACATCCACCCCCACCTCCCCTGACACACACATACAATGTAAAAAATAAAAAAGTAATCATAGTTAATGTGTAATAGAGTAAGCCTACCTATATTTAAATCTTACTTAAACTATAAGGTTCGCAGGTTCTCGGCCCGTTAGGTGGTACTAGTCTGTGGTCAATGGAAGCAAATTGCCGTGCAGCCTTCTTTTAGCGCTGTGACTTCAAATATGTTTCCCAGCGTCTGAGTTTCAATTCTCTTGTGCAAAAAGTGTATAGAATTGCCATGAGGATGAAATGAGTGATACTTATAAGACTCTCGAGTACCTTGTGTAGTCTAACTTAGATATTCTGATTGCCAAGATTAATGTATCTCTGCATCCACCAGATAACAGCTGGTCCTTTTCACTTAAAGTATCTTGCATTACCAATTCAGAAAATGGTGTACTTGGTATATCTTCAAGAAAAAAGTTACATTTTAAATCAGCAATTGCCAAACTGGATATCGGGCCAGAAAGTAAATACTTTAGTGTTGTAAACCAAATGGTTTTCTCATGGTGGCCCAACCATGCTGCTGGACCGCAAGGCAACCATAGTCCAATCATAAATAGTGACTGTATACCAATGAGACCTTACTTATGGGGACCAGAATTTAACAGCAAATCATCTACAACTATAAAAATATTATTTTTTTTTGTTTTCAATCATTTCATAATCTTAAAAGACACTCTTATCTTAGAGCCCTTACAAAAAAAGCAATGTGCCTAGTTTATTGTTTAAAATAATCCAGTGGGCCTTTAAAGCCAGAATCCTGCAGGCCTGCAATGGAGAAAGAGCCCAGTGAAAGGAGGAAATCAAGAGCTGGCCAACCCATCAACCAGCTCTATGGGGAGCTGTGTTTACCGTGCCTGGCATAGCTCATGCAGTCCCTTGAGCTTATAAAGGTGGTGGTGGTGGTATACTTCTCCTGTCTCTTTCTGGTGAGGGATGCTTAATAAGAGTCAGTCCCTTGAGAAGCAGCTGAAAAGATATCTATAATCAAATAATTGCATCCCTACCCTGTGCTAGATATTTGAATCATTTTAGTCCTGCATCTCTTGTTAGTTCCACTTTATTAATAAAGAACGGAGACTTAAAAGACAAAAATGGGGGTAGGGTGTTCTTAAGCTTGTGGTACCAATATATAAACCCAGGGATGTGTGACTCCAAATCCCACAGACCCTCTCTGTTGCACGAATCCTAATTGATCTTAATAAAAACCCGGAGCCAGATGTCAGGGTGAAAGCTCAAAGATCAGAGAAGCAGAGCAAGCCACAGCCACTGCCTCTTACCTCACCAACTCCTCAGCCGGAAAGAGCGCCATTTCTGTCTTCTCCCTTCTTATATTCATTTCTCTACCCAGCCATACCACTTCCTGTCTCAACCGTCCTAGTGCTGGGATTAAAGATGTGTGATCCCAAGTGCTGTAATTAAAGGTGCGTGCCACCACTGCCTGGCTGTTTCTCTTTTAGATTGGATTAATCTCATGTAGCCCAGTGTGGCCTCTAACTCACAGAAATCTAGACGGATCTCTGCCTCTGCCTACTGAGTGCTAGGATTAAAGGTGTGTGCCACCACTGCCTGACCTCTCCACATTTAATCTAGTGGCTCGCTCTGTCCTCTGACCTTCAGGCCATCTTTATTTGGTAAGAGTACAAACAAATTATCACCACACCTCCCCACCTCTCAGAGAGTATCAGGCCCATTAGAGCAGGAACTTCACAGAGCTGTGCTGTATGCCAGGGACCCAAACGAGTGCTAGTGCACAATGGATATTCAGTAAGTACTTGTTGACTCGGCGAGTGTTGATCTTAGAGCAGGGCCCCCTGTAAGAGAGTTTAAGGTCACAGAGCACCTCTCCAGTAAATCTCACATGAAGAAAGCTTGAATTATGGACTCAGCAGACCTTTGGGAAAAGGTACTGTTCAGCCTCTGAGCAACATCCATTAGAATCCTCATCATATGCGTGGAGACAGGGTTTGCAGAGCCTTCTAGCTAATCATGATACCAAAGCCATTTAACTAGGTATGACTTTTCCCTATAGTTTGCTTATAGCTCCTGAACACACTCTTTTTTAAAGTTTCCCTTGAAAGTCACTTCTCAAAAAAATATTACATAAAAGATGATTTTTATTAGACACAAAGTGCTTCACAATGAGAAGCGAATAGCCACAAGCCAATTTGATTATAACCAACAAGCAGTTGTTTGTCTTTAGAAATAGAGCTGTGAGGAAACGTGTACTCTTCATTGCTGGAAGGCCAGGCAGTGTAAATCCAACCCGCTGCTCTGAAGAGACCTGCTGCCGCTGCTCCTGCTAAGTCAGAGACAGGTCATTAATATGCAGGTGTCACTAAGCTCAGGTGCTACCATCGTGTCCTCCGATTAAGCATCTGTTGTCTTCATGTCTTCATCATTTACCTCAGGACCTTGAGATCCATTGTTCATTCCAAGTATTTAGGATTATGAGTGCTCCGTGTTCACAGAATTTTGTAAAAACAAAATCTGTTACTTAGAAATTGTGAAGGAATTGTCCTCACCATCTACCTCTTCTCTCATTGCAGCCCCCTAAAAAGGTTCCATTCTGAAACCTCAGTATTTTCTTTCATTGTCCCTGACGCAAGTCACTGTATTCACACTTCAGTCATACACCATCTAATGTTTCTCCATGATACACTACCAGCTCATTCATCCTCTCTGGATGTTTAAAATATTGAAATGCCATGATATGGATTGAGGACTGCTCTCACAGCCCTCAGGGCCCTTTGCTCCCTGACCCTGTTCCAGATTCCATGCATCTTTCTACCGTGCAACACTTGGGTGGTTTAAATGAGAATGGCCCCCCAAAGGCTAGTATGTTTGGATACTTGGTCCCCAGTTAGTGGAACTTTGTGGGTAGGACTAGTTGTGGCCTTGTTGAAGGAGGTGTTGCGGAGGCGGGGGGGTGGTAAGCTTAAGGTTTCAAAAGACTCCCGCCATTACCAGTATACTCCCTCCTACTTGTGGATCAAGATGTGAGCTCAAGTTTTCCTGCTACCATGCCTTCGCACCACCATCATGGACTCTACCCTTCTGGAACCACAGCCCAATTGAATGCTTTCTTGTATAAGTTGCCTTGGTCATTGTGTTATCACAGCAATAGAAAAGTAACTAACAAGAGTACCTACAGAATTCAAACACATCTTCCCAAATGATGGCTAACGTCTGCTGATGGGCCAGCATTGCACCACTTTCCCAGCTCATGTATCTCAATGACTGGGACATAAAGTTCTTCATCAACCTCGGTGTCTCCTTGAATAGTCTTCGGCATACTACAGGCCCTCAAATAATTCACTAGAAGAACAAATGAAGTGCATTTGTGCATATTGTACCAAGAACAGTGAAGTGAATTGCAGGACCACTTGATTGTGTCATGAGATCAGAGACCCATGAATAAGTTATATTGTTTTGTGGATAGATTTTCCAGTCTTCAGTGTTTCAATAGGCCCAAATAATCTCTCCTTCAGTGAGTGGCCAAGCTTTACGGCATTGGCCTTCATTCTTAACCTTTTTCCAAGCAGGGTGTTATAAGCCAGTATTGAGTTTCAAGTCCAGAACTTCCTCAGTGACCACAGACTAGTCATCACAGACTTTAAATCAATAAGGTGTGGAAGGCTGTCAGAATAAATAAACCTAGAATAAATAAACCATAGAACCTATGTGGTAAGACTGCTAGTCTGAATTTGCTCAGCCATTGTTAATATACCATTAAGGTCAATGCTAGTGAATCAACGATGCATATCTCCAGGCGAGAGAGATGGCCCAGCAGATAAGAGCACTTGTTGGTCTTCTAGAACACCCAGATTTAATTCCCAGCACCCACAACTGTCTATAACTCCAGTTCCATGGGCACCTGACATCCTTTTCTGTCATCTATGGGCACCCAACAGAGGCATGTATGTGATGTACAGATGTACATGTAGCAAAACACCCATACACATAAATACTTTTAAAAGATTTAAATGAGCACCTCAACTCCTTGTGCACTTACTGCCTTTCCCGTGACCTAAGAATCATCCTTGTCTAGAATTTCCCATACTATCCTCAGCAATCTTAACACTGACCTTTACCCTTTGGAACTTATTAGCGGCCCACCTGATCATCCTCAGAAGGGGAGCCACCAACCACCCACTTGTGTTTGTGGTTATCCAGTCCCTGCCCAGCCAATCTTCTTCCAGCAGAATGACCACATCAAGAAGCTAACCCATAAATTCTATGAGCCTAGGTTTTTTTTTAATTCATTTTATATACCCACCACAGTTCCCCCTCCCTCCCCTCCTCCTACTCCTCCCCAAACCTAAGTCTCATCTACTCCCCAGAAAGGGTAAGGCCTCCCACAGGGAGTCAAAGAACCCTGACACATCAAAATGAAGTAGGAGCAAGACCCTCCCAGCTGCTTCAAGGCTGAGCAAGGCATCACGCCATAGGGAATGGGCTCCAAAAAGCCAGCTCATGCACCAGGGGTAAATCCTGGTCCCACTGCCAGGGGCCCCACAAGCAGACCAAGCCACACAACTATCACCCACATATAGAGGGCCTAGTTCGATGCCGGGTAGGCTCCCCAGCTGTTGGTCTAGAGTCTGTGAGGTCCCCCCCACCCCGAGCTGTCTCTGTGGGTTTCTCCATCATGATCTTGAACCCTTTGCTCATGTAATCACTCCTCCCTCACTTTGACTGGCCTCCCAGAGCTCCACCCAGTGCTTAGCTGTGGATCTCTGCATCTGCTTCCATCAGTTACTGGATGTAGGTTCTATGATGACAATTAGGGTAGTCATCCATCTGATTACTGGAGAAGGCCAGTTCGGGCACCCTCTTCACTATTGTTAAGAGTCTTAGCTGGGGTCATCTTTATAGGTTCCTGGGAATTTCCCTAGTGCCAGGTTTCTCCCAAACCCCATAATGCATCCCTCTATCAAGAATATCTCTTTCATTGGTGAGTATGGGTTTTATTTAGATCCTCTGTCTTTCATCACACTGGTCTGTAGCAGCCATCTGCTTGTATTATCCAGGTTAGTGTGGGACCCCCTGATCTGCTGGAGACTGGTTACCTCATAATACACCACCTAATTTGTCAGCAAGGGCAGTTGTTCTCAGTTCAGTCTTCAAAATACAGAAGGTTTAGTAACACTTTTTTTTTCTATAGCCATTTCCCCATCAGTTTTCTTCCTAGATAATCCTTATATTTACCCATGTTCTCCGAATCTGCAAATCAGCCTCTGGGTTATGCCAGGAAATACTTTGTTTACATCGCTGCAGTATGAAGAGTAGTTTGAAGAAATTTCCATGTGGTTTTGATGGAAGCCAACCTGTGATGTCAACTGTACACTCAGGAAGTTAACTAAAGTCTGGGGCATCTCTTTGAACATCATGATAACCTTGGTGCTGACCACAGTACTGGCACTCAGTACGGAGTTTAGTGCTGAATGAATTGCTTTAAAGCAAATATAAAGGGTGGATACATTGTCACTGCCAGAGCATTATTTGATGAGAACATGCCTATCCTAGCCTATAAAGACTATAAATTGTAAAGCAGCATCTTCCACTAGTAAAATATTTTCGTATCCTTTTTAAATCCAGACAAGCTCCTTAACTGTAGATATTTTAAGCATTTACCAGAATTATATCATTTCAGAATGGCCTCTGTCAGCCCAAGTCTAATAGAACGCAAGGATGTTGCCAAGGCAAATTCCTAAGAAGAACACAGTGCTGCAAACACGGTTCATGGAGTCCTGAGCGGCTTGGTCAGTATTCACATCCTGTTACAGTGTTAACAGGACTGGCAGCTAGCCGTGGTAGTGGGAGATGGAGGAAAGCAGAGATGGTGAATCAAGATTCCTCAGGCAGATACGTTATGAGATGAGTCCTAGTCTAGGACATTGTGTTCAGTGATGAAAGCCAGGAGTGTCTCTCCTTTCTCCTTAATGAATCTCATTTTACTGCGAAGTGTTGAAGCAAACACATTCCAGCCTAGAATGGTTAGGCCTGGCCTTTGTTCAGTGCGTAATGTTCTGGATGCTCTGTGGACAGAGGTGTTACACTTCTCAACTAAATTCTTACACACGCAGTGTGATAGTGAGCAGTGGACATTTGAGAAGAGGACTTTATTTGAAATGGAGACCATTCCAGGGAGATAACATGGTAATCACTCCACATAGGATGTCCTTGTTTAGCCATGCGTCTAGTCAGGGGTGACTTTGCAAAGATTTTCCACAAAGAATTCAGATTTAGAGCTGAGTGGTGGTAGATGCCTGTAATCCCAGGACTTGAAAGGCAGCAGCAGGAGAATGGCCTCAAGTTAGAGGCCGGCCTGGTCTACAGAGTGAGTTCCTCAGTAGCCTAGGGCTACAGAATCAGGCCCGTCTCAACCTCTCCATACCCCCAAAAAATCAGATTTGAGAGTGTGGTGAACCTGAGTTTTCAGCATGGCTAAAAGCTTTCCTATGCCTACTCCTGGGTTCAATCTTTAACTCCCTTAGCTTCAGACATGAGGAAGGCACATAGGGATTAGAAATGAATGTTCTTTGTGTTTCCTGTAGGAAATGTTGACAAAAATATGAAGCCAACTAACTACATTGTTCCCCAACAACTTCTCCTGAGTAAACCAAAGGGCCCTGCACTTTTTTTCTCAACCTCTCACAGTAGAAAGCGATGTTCTGACCAAGGCCTCAGACACTGTTTCCTGACACATTTGCCCTATCTCATACGTACAGGTGTCTGTAAATCCATGTATGTGTACATATGTGTACATTTGAATAATGCAGTCTAAAGGCAAGAAAAGAAAAGCAGTTGCTGATGAAGCAATGAAACAAGAAAGAAGAAGAGGGGCTGGAGAGATGGTTCAGAGGCTGGAAGCACTGGCTGAGTTTCCAGGGGACCTGGGTTCAATCCCCAGCACCCACATGATGCCTACAACCATCTGTCATTCTAGTGCCAGAGGAGTTGATGGCCTCTGAGGGCACCAGGCACCCATGTACACGGGCATACATGCAGGCAAAGCACCCCCACGCATAAAATAAGTGGGGTAGGGGACCTAATAAGAAATTGAAGAGGACAGAAAAGAAAGAACTACACAGTGGGCAGGGGGAGGAGATCTCCTAAATGGCATGCTGTGCCAGAAGATGGCTAGGACCCTTCAAAGACGAGATGTCAACAGAACTTCTTGCTAGGGGTGACATGAGAAGCAAAGGACAGCCATGAATCTGGGAGTGTGACAGCAGAAGGTTGCATTTCTGGTCATCCTTAATCCTGCTGGATATCCCTTTGCATTTCTGAACCCATGTCCCGGCCTTTTTGCATGTCACATCATCGGGAAGCAGGAAGAAACAGAGTAAGGTGAAGTAGATACTAATACAGCATTTGTAATCTGTTACAGTGTGCTACACATCACTTTGAATATATAAACAGTTGCATCTCAACAACCCTGTGAGATTGGAACTTTGACTCTTGTATGTAAGTGAGAATATATGAGACCAGAGAGAAGGACCAGAGTCTAGATTCAAATCATGTTAAAAATACCCATCGGCTGTGGGGCCTTGCAGTGGTCAGCTTACATAAAGCAAGTGGGAATGTGTAAGCAATTGTATGGGAATGTATGCCGGGTCGTATAACTGAGTGTTTTGTGCTGTCCTGTGGTCATTTTTCCTCCCTATGATGACACTTGTAGCTGTCATCCAAATCACTGCCTGGCCTGGGATGAAACAAGAAATAGGCATTCTCCTGAACTAGCTTAGAAAAGAAAAGAATGTTCTTGATAAGAACTTAGTGTGCGCTGATTTTTAAAAATATATTTAAAACATTTAAAAAATAGTTCAGTGTATAATTATAGTGGGGGAAACAGTGTTTTATACAATAACCCTCTGGGTTTGCTTATTTGTTCATTTGATCGCCAGATGCATTTTGACCAAATAAATAAGAAAAATGACTTTACTTCAGCCCACTCTGTAGCTAGAGTTTTCCTGCCTGGCCCACGGTCAGGACAAATCTCTCTCACCTGCCAGTCCCACAGCTGCTCAGACCTGACTAAGTAAACACAGAGACTTATATTGGTTACAAACTGTATGGCCATGGCAGGCTTCTTGCTAACTGTTCTTACAGCTTAAATTAATCCATTTCCATAAATCTATACCTTGCCACGTGGCTCGTGGCTTACCGGCATCTTCACATGCTGTTTGTCATCGTGGCAGCTGGCAGTGTCTCTCTGACTCAGCCTTCCACTTCCCAGGTTTATTCTCCTCCTTGTCCCGCCTACACTTCCTGCCTGGCCACTGGCCAATCAGTGATTTATTTACTGACCAATCAGCAACACACTTGACATACAGACCATCCCACAGCACCACTCCCTCCACAAGAGACAAGAAAGCCTCTGCTATGCAATTTTTTGTTGAAAGTGAGACTAGGACTCAAGCTACGTTGTAAAACCTGCTTGTTTCTATCAGCTTTGGTTTGCCGCTGCTTTCCACCACCAGCAGGGGTGCAGTCATGTGATTCCAGCTACCTCTGCAGCCTTGCCTCCTCCCTACCTTTCTTCCCCCTCTCCTCCAAACAAACCAGGATAGACGGCACCAAGGGCTTCTCTGCCTCTTCTATGGTCCTTTAAGTATTATCCTCTATAAACATGTTCCAGCCCGCCTTCTCCCCATGAGCTCCCCCGACAGAATCTGATCTCAGGTGCAGGCCCTTACCCATAACCTTCATTGTCTTCCTCCCTTAGGTCCCCTAGTATCTTACGTCCCTTTCTTCACTTGACATCTTTCCTGTACATCCCGCCATGGCTCTGTGACCTGTCAGATCTGCGCATTGTGAAATGACATGCTCTAGATCACACGCTGACCAAGGGCTTCAGGTATCAAACTGAGGCGGAAAGAACCCAGCCACCAAGGTCTGAAAGCCAGGTCAGGTGACTCCCTGCTAATTATCGCATTCTCAAATGTAGGTGGAAATGTGAAATTGGTAGAGAGAATTTTTAGGCTGCAAAATAGCACGGGATGCATAGGTCTTCACTAGAGTAGTAGAGTGGGGTTGGAATGAGGTAGAAACGGGCTGGCGTGATGGTCGGGAGTAAGTTACTGAGTAGAATTCAGGCACAGACTTGGGAAATGGCCTGAGCAGTTCACCCTCAGGACTGTAATTGATACTGAGGATGTGGGTACGGATGGAGGTAGATTGCAGATATCAAGAGCACAGGACTTTGAAATTTTGAAATGGAAGGGAGCAGCACTGGCAGTTCAGAGCTAGAAGAGAAGTTTCCTGGGAGAATTGGAAGGGGAATTGGGGGAATCCCTGTGATTACAGACACCGGCAACTTGAGCTTTGTGGTCTAATGCTATTCTGTGGGGATGCTGCTGTGCGGGGCAGGAATGTCGGTTGGCATTTAGCACTCTGGCCCTTGGTGCTGCTCATCAATCACTGTGATGATAAACTGCCCCTGCCCCATTTCCAAATACCTCAAGGGAACTGAAGCATCCCTGATTGAAAATCACAGAGAGACTAGTCAAAGGTCACATGTTTTTCTGCAGTCACATTCAGCTGTTGGCAGAGAGAACACAGAAACCTGAATTTTGAGTGGAGGGCTGCGAATGACTAAGACATTGAAAGGAAAGAATTGAGAATATATAATGGGGTGATTATAATAGATTTCCTGAATAACAAAGTCTCTCTTGTTGCCTGAGGCAACTTGGGAAATTCCACAACTGGGGGATCCTTGGCTGCCACTGATGGTCATTTGACATGTGTCCAATTTTGATCTCTTATAAGGGAAGTTGCTATGACTATAATGCACATCTTCATGAGGGTGAATTATTCACTTCTCTCGGTAACATGCCCAGGGATGAATTGCTCAGTCTTAGAGAATAAATATGTTTAGCTTTATTAAATGTTGTCCCACATGTCTTTAGCTGTTACTCTTACTTTGCCTGTGACTCAGCCATCCCATTCTGTTAGCTATCCAAGAGAAATGCATGGCCATACAAAGATCACACTAATACTCGAAGTGGCTTTATTTGTAACAGCAAAGCACTGGGAACAACCCAAAAGTTGTTCAAGAGGTAAATGCAGCCACACAACCGGGCATGGTGACTCACACCTTTGATCCCAGCACTGGGGAAGCAGAGGCAGGCAGATCTCTGTGAGTTCGAGGCCAGCCTGGTCTACACAGAGAGATCCAGGACAGCCAAGGCTGTTGCACAGGGAACCCCTGTCTCAAAAAAACCATAAATGCAGCCACACAATAGAACACTTGGTAAAGAACTGCTGGCACAATTGGCATGGCTGAATCTCAAAATAACTGAGTAGAAGCTAGACACAGGAAAACTCATAGTGTTCTATGTACAGTAGTTCTAGAGCATGAGGACTGATGCACAGAGACAGAAAGTACATTAGTGGTTGCCCTGGGGATGGGGTCATGGGGAACGGAAAGGAAGGGATGAAGATACTTCTGAGAGTAGACAGGTTTATTTTCTTGAGAGAGTAATGGTTTCAGTGTCAAACTTTTGAAGTTGTGGACCTTAAAAATGTGTGAGTTGGTACGTATAAATTATACTTTAAAGCTTTAGGAATATGACACATACTGAATACTTTACATTCCTGGCAATGTATAGGAACTGTAGTTCCTTGTACAGCTCCGCCGATATTTGGTCCCTGTGCTGGCTAGTCTTACATCAACTTGACACAAGCTAGAGTCCTCTGAGAGGAGGGAACCTCAATTGAGAAAATGCCTCCAGAACCAAGCCTGTTTTCTTTAAATTAAGGAAAGGGCATTTTCTTAATTAGTGATTGATGTGAGAGGGCCCATTGGCTGTGGGTGGGGCACCCATGGCCTGGTGGTCCTGGGTTCTATAAGAAACCAGGCTGAGCAAGCCATGAAGAATACGCCAGTAAATAGCACTCTTCCATGACCTCTGAATCAGCTCCTGCCTCCAGGTTCCTGCCCTGTTTGAATTCCCTCAATGAGTTACTATATGTAAGCCAAATAAGCCCTTTCCTCCCAAGCTGCTTTTGGCCATGGTGTTTCATCACAGCAATAGTAACCCTAAGTATGACCATCTCAGTCCATTTGTTGGTGATACTGGTGTGCCCACAAAGGTATCATATTATGGCTCTGTGTTATCCTAATGTCTTATGATTTTGGTGCTCTTTTCATGTGCCTGCTGGTCCTATAAATGGCATCTTTTTGTGAAGTGCTTTTGCATGAGGTGTTTTTCCTTTCTTAATAGATTCTTTAGATGTATTACTTAGATTCTGAACGTTGTCCTTTCTCATCCAAAATACAGACCTTTGAGAGGTCCCCCAATGACAAGCCTTGCCTTCTCAGCCTACTGTTGTTTTTTTGTTGTTAAATAGTTCTTAATTTTAAAGAAGTCAAACATGTTAAGCTATCCTCTTATTCGGTGCTTTTAATTGCATCTTTGAGATCTTTTAATCTACCAAAAATCCTGAAAATATTGCATTGTTTTCTAGAAGCTTTGGATATAGTGTTCATGTCGAAGCTATCAGCCTTTTTTATTCAAAGTGAAGTAAATTTTAAATTTAAATCTTTTAAACTTTAATGGACTGTATTGTCTCCATACCATGTAAGGAAAAGACCAGGCTTTTGTGCATTGACTTACAATAGTATCTTTGTCACAAGCCATGTCTCTGCTGCAAATCTTCTCTTATGACTTTTCTACAGTTATCTCTTGCCATGTTTATTTACAGGTTTTATGTCATTTATTACGCTCTGAAATACATATACACACAGTTTGGAAGTTACATGTTTTCCAGTTTGAAAAAGTCTGTAAAGCCACCTGTATCAATGATCAACAAAGAAAACAAAGTTTTGAGTGTTTGAAAAGAGAAATTGGAGCAGGAAATGGAAGGAGCAGAAAACCAATCAAACGAAATAGCTCCATACAGATGCCACGCCCCTAGTCTGGAGAGGATGAAGGGAGGAAGTGGTGCTGTTGGAGATCCAAGGTTGAAGCGGTGGGTGGGAGGCTGGAGAGAAGACTCGGTGGGTAAAGTACTGACTGTACAAGCTTGAGGACCTGAGTTCGGATCCCAGCGCTTATGTGAAAAGGGAAGGGCAACTGTGTGGCAACCCTGTCTCAAAGAAAAAAGTAGCAAGTGATAGAGGACACATGATACTGACTTCTGGTTTTCACACACCTGAGCACATGTACACACATGAGATGCATACTTCCCCCCAACACATACACAAGCGCACACACACACACAGAGAAGAGAGAGAGAGAGAGAGAGAGAGAGAGAGAGAGAGAGAGAGAGAGAGAGAGAGAGAGAGAGAGAGAAAAGCAGCAAAACCATGAAGTCATGGAGTAGAAGCTGGAGCCAGAAGTAGTGTGGCTAGAAGAAATCGACACTACAGAACACAGATGAGCAACATTAGAGACTACCGGAGACAGAGCAGAAGGGGATATGAAGCCCTGGTTCCTCTCCTCCGCCATCTCTGGCTTCCTACCAGTTCCTCTCACTTCTGAAATCTCCTGAAAGCAGCTGATACCGGAACCTAGGCAGCCATTCTGCTGGAGTCGGCCCCTCTAGATAAGAAGTGGAGTTCCATGGGGCAGATGGCCCAGCACTGGCACTTACCCAGTCCAGAACCCTTTTCGAGAACGGGTATTTCTTTTAATTCCTTGGCCACTTTTGAACACATTACCTAATTTTATTGAGGTTTTAAATTACTGGCTTAAAGTTGTGTGCTACATTTTACCACCTTGAACTTAAATATTCTTCTGCATTTATGACAATTGCCTAAACACAGGTAAGGTTGTCGTCTTATTACTTTTCCTGTTACTGTGATCAAAACATTGACAAAAGTGACTTAAGAGAGAGGGGATTCAGACAGTAGTACATCATGATGGGGAAGTCAAGGAGACAAGATCTTGAGGTGGCTGGTCGTCCAGTATCACAGCCATGGAGCAGAGAGTGATGAATGCTGGTGTTCAGCATTCTCCTCTTCATGCCCTCCAGGACTGAAGTCCAGGGCGCAGGGTCACCCTTCCTTAGGTTGGGTCTTCCCACCCTAGTTAACCTAATCAAAGTGATCGATCCCTTCCAGGCACACCCAGGGCTAACTTCATCCAAACAACCCCTCATAGGTGTGCCTGGAGGTGGGCTCCTGGGTGACTCCTGCCCTGTCGAGTTGACAGTGAACAGAAGTCATCAGTTGTCTAACCTGTTCCCCTGACTCCTCTGTAGTCTTTAGTTGATGGCGACGTCTAGAAGCTGGCCCATTAGGATCAGTTATTTTGACATGAGTCCTTCACAGGAAGTTTTTTATATTTCCACTCGGAGTATGTAAATATAAATATCATAATGAGTATTAAAAGCTACCATTTATTTTCCTATATCCATCAGTGCATACACTGACTCCAATATTAACAGCTGAAAATGCTGAAACCTGATTTTATTGTTCTTTGTTTTTCAGCTGGAATACATCTATTAAAGAGAAGCTAGCTCCCATCCCCTTTGGTCATTGTCTTTTGACTTAATTTTTCTCCTTTACCTCTTCCATCTTCACTGGAATGGTGATCTTTTCTTTAAAGGTACAGACCACAGAATTTTGTCACTGGTGTTCATATTTTTTTATTTTTTTGTTAATGACACAAAATTCAAATGGTTTGATAAAGTATAGAATTAAAAAATCTTCCTCTCCTGCCTCCACTCAGTTTCCTCTCTAGAGGCAACCATTGCCTCAGTATTCCTTAGACAAGTATCTCCTTCTGTAGCTCAGGCTGACCTCCTGCTTCAGCCTCCTGAGTGCTGAGATTACAGGCATGGCCCATCATGCCCATGTCCTGCTGCATGTTTCTTACGATGGCTTCCCCAGACATTGAAATTGTATGTAGTCAAATGACAAGGCAAATGGGATAAAGTGTTCATACTGGAGAAGAAGAAATAGGTGTTCCTAAACTATTTTCACTTTCATAAAAAATTTAAAGCTATAATTAATTTCTAAGTAAAAAACACCTTACATATTAGATAACATATATGTACTTTTTATTTAATAACCCAGATATTAACTTTAGGTACTGTCTTGCCCTTTTTTTTTCACTGAATAATATATTTGAAACATCTGTCCATGTTAGAACACAGAGAGATGACTTCCTTTTCAAAGATTATTGTCATTGCATTGCATCGAAATATGATATATCACAGTTGAACTAAATAGCAATTAATCATGGGATATTTAGATCTTTTGTGTTGACAGTGTAAACACAGCTGTAGTGAATGCCCTTTTACAAAGGTCACTTTCTCATGTATGTGAGTGAGTTCAGCTATAGGATCAAAACCTAGATGTGGATGACTGCTTCAAAGGGCTGATCAAGATTCAATTTTTTAAGATTTATTTTATTTGTGTGTGTGTATGTGTGCATGTGGGGTGTGTGTGTATGTGTATGTGTGTGTGTGTGTGTGTGTGTGTGTGTGTGTGTGTGTGTGTGTGTGTAGGAATGATGCCTTTGGAGGCCAGACAAGGATGTTGGATCCCTTAGAGCTGGAGTTACTACAGGAGGCTGTGAACTGTGGGAGCTGGAAATCAAACTCTAGTCCTCTGTAAGAGCACCAAGTGCTCTTAACTGTTGAGTCATCTCTCCAACCTTGACATTTTACTTTTAAGAATAATCACCAAATTGTTCTCCTTAGAAGACATCCATTGTACATCTCCAGTGCCTTGTGGGTGTCATAGTTTCTAGACTCTCACCTACATGTTGGGTTATGGGAAATGTCGACATTCCCATTCTGATGGTTGAAAACATCGACTTGCTTTATAGTTTTAGTCTGCATTTTTTTTTTAAGAAAATGATGATTTATTTTCCTGTGAACTATCTGCTCATATTGCTCACTCTTTCTTTTGGATTCCTGGCTATTTTTAGTTGATTTGTAGGAGGTCTTTATCTGTTAAGAAACTTGGCCTTTTGTCTGTGGAATGACAATATTTTTGAGCTAGAATAATGACTTTACAATAATCTAGTTAAACCCTGTAATGTTCCAAATTTAAGAACCAACTCAAGGGTGTCTAATGACTTACAAATGTTGTAGCCTAAGATTTTTGACTCTTCTTTAGCAATTTTTTTTATACTGCATCCAGCCAGTCCAGAATTAACCAATCCCTGTCTTCTCCAGAGATGTAAGACCTGGATGTCAGGGCTTTGCCCCAATCCCCTGCATCCCTATACTCCTTGCTATTAGGGACAGCCCTCCCGCCCCACTTACAGGGCACCATCTGGGGTCACCACATTTGTCTTCATCAAATCTTACACTCGATGAGCAAACTGACTCCTTGAAATTTCCCCTAACTGCTCATGCTTGTGTCAGTCTTTCAGAGTAGACTTACTGAGATCTGCAGCATGGGGGGCAAGGGGGCATCCTCTGTATTGGGTATGGTAAGAGGAGATTAAAAAAAATAAAAACTTCAATTCCTGCCTTGCTCAACAATCCATTTGGGAAAACAAAGAAAAAATGAATTTATAAAACAAATTTGGATTATTTGTGAACGCTCAAGGCAAACAAACCCAGTGATTAAATAGGCGTACAAGAGTCCCGTAAACTTCACTTCTGACTCAGAAGCCATGTCAATGGGCCATAATATTGCTTACAGAAAGAACATACTCAGGTTCTCAAGAGGTGCCGCAGACATCGTATCTTTCACACTTTAAAGATGCTACTGTTTGCTTCTCTTCACCTTACTGTAAGTTAGCTGAACAACGACAGATGGCATGCCTTGCTTGACAGCCCAGATGGGTTTAGGGCTTCTCGCTGAAGGACAGGTGAGCTACTCACTATGCATACTGCTTCACCTTGGCAGAGAACAGGAGAGAAAGAGATCAGGGTCAGCTGCAATGGATAAATATCAAGTCCACCGTGGGCTTGACTTCTGGTAAGAGACTAGAGTACAAAGGAAAGACTATAGTTTTGGACTCAAACCTTTTTTGAAATCAATGTACTATTTTAAAATGACAAGCATGGCGAACTTCCCTCTGAACCTCCATTTTCTCAACTGCAAAGTGGAATTGGTATTGTCTGCTCTTCAGAGTGGGCTGAAAGACAGTAGGTGTCTGATAAATACCAGCTGCTTTAGTAAAAAGTAGGCTACAGTGAGACTATGGCTCTCTCTCTCTCTCTCTCTCTCTCTCTCTCTCTCTCTCTCTCTCTCTCTGTTGTTGTACGACACACACACACACACACACACACACACACACACACACACACACGAGATAGAATCCTAAGAAAAAGCCTGCGATGGCTCCTTCTGACTTTAAACTTCTTGCCTGCTGTCCTTGGAGGAAAGTTTTTATAGGCATCAGGAAGAATTTCCAGAGAAAAGAGGTAAAAGCCTCCCCACTCTCTGGTGTCTGTCTGGCACAGCAAATGAAACAACCTGTGTATGAAGGCTCCTGCAGGTTATTAAAACAAGGTCTGGGCTTGATGGTGAGAAGGAGGTGTGATGTCATCTGTGCTGTTTTCTAGCTGTATGCTTTTAAGTGTAATCCGCTAACTTTCTTGGCAGGATACCTGTGAAGAGTTCTTTGTCATGGGGCATCTGAAGATCACAGTATGTATTCAGTTAATAGCCATTTTAGAATATCTCCTCTGAAGGGTGATTTTGATGTGCCAACTTAGAGGGTGTTTGAGGTGAGATTAACATACCCTGACCCTGCCCCTAACCTTGATAAGCAGATTGCCCTCTATAATGTGTGTGAGTTTCAGCCAATTGTTTCAAGACAGGAACGGAATAAAAAGAGCTGCCCCCCCAAGCAAGAGGGAATTGTTGGGGAGACTGCCTTCAGACTTGATGGACACCATTGGCTCTCCAGACCTCCACCCACTGGCTCACTCTGCAGAATTTGGACTTGCCAGCCCTCATATGCATATGAGACAAATCTCTATAATAAATTTCTTACTATATACATACAGCCATTAGTTCTGTTTCTCTGGGGAACCCTGACTCAGCACCTCCTGTTTCCTTGGTCCTGTGGTTACAACACTGAGACAGACAAGATCTCTCAGGGAATAAATATTCTTCTTAAAAGTATGTGTAAGGGGGCTGGAGAGATGGCTCAGAGGTTAAGAGCACTGGCTGTTCTTCCAGAGGTTCTGAGTTCAATTCCCAGCAACCACATGGGGGTTTACAACCATCTGTAATGAGATCTGGTGCCCTCTTCTGGCCATGTAGACAGAGCACTGTATACTAAATAAATAAATAAATAAATAATAAATAAATAAAAAATTTTTTAGCCAGACAGTGGTGGCGCATGCCTTTAATCCCAGCACTCGGGAGGCAGAAGCAGGCGGATCTCTGTGAGTTCGAGGCCAGCCTGGATTACAGAGTGATTTCCAGGAAAGGCGCAAAGCTACACAGAGAAACCCTGTCTCGAAAAAAACAAAAACAAACAAACAAAAAAAGTATGTGTAAGTATGTGTGCCCATATGTGGGTCTGTGCATGTCAGTAGAGGTGTCCATAGAGGCCAGAGGCATCAGATGCCCTGAAGCTGGACCTTAGATAGTTGTGAGCCACCTATCATGGGTACTGGTAACCAATCTTGGGTCCTCTGGAAAAGCGACAAGCACTATTAACCACTAAGCCACTTTCCAAGCCCTGAGACAAATAATTTTTATAGGGAGTGTCTTAGTTAGGGATTCTATTGCTGTGAAGAAACATGATCACAGCAAACTCTTATAAAGGAAAACATTTAACTGGGGCTGGCTTACAGTTCCAAGGTTTGGTTCATTGTCATTGTCATCATGGCAGGAAGCATGGCAGCAGGCAGGCAGACATGGTTTGGAGAAAGAGCAGAGAGTTCTACATTTGGAACTGCAGGCAGCAGGAAGAGAGTGAGACACTGGGCCTGGCTTGAGCATCTGAAACCTCAAAGCCCACCCCTGGTGACACACTTCCTCTAACAAGGCCACACCTCATAATAGTGCCACTTCCTGTGAGCCTATCGGGGCCATTTTCATTCAAACTACTACAAAGAGGGAACTGGCCAGTAAATAGGTCATGGCAGGCAAAATAAACTGGAATTCTGGTAATGACTGAATAGCATCTCTTTTGATAGAGTTGATCTGGGTAAAGCATATTGTAGACACAAAGACAAACATTCTTAGGAATGGGCTCAGAATTTGTTTGAGGGATGGAAAATGTCACACCATGCAACAAACACCAAGAAAAAAATTTCTGAAGCATCTTTGTTCAGATTTAGGACTATTATATGTCATGAATTGTAGTGTTTTTTGCCAAGTTTCTTTTGACTATACAAACAATTGTTTAAGAAAACAGACTTGTAATATTTGACTGCTGTCATTACCCAGCACGTAAGTAACAAACTAGGATGTCTTTTGATTTGTGATATGTTAGAACGACTAGTTCTAAATATTGCTGTTTGAGTTGCCTGCTTGATTTTCATAAAAGTTTCATTAAATAAATTTTGGTTTGGGATTAAGATAGGTTTTCCAGTAGTTTCTGAAATGGCCCTAAACATACTTCTGCCCTGAACACGTTACACTACATGTTTGTAGCAAGTGCCATTCTCAGCAGTGACAATTATAAGATCAAAGTATCAATCCCCTTTGAAAAACATCAGCAATGCTCTGTATCAAATAGTCAGCCAGGATGATTTATGACCCACCTCATTAATATGCAAAGTTGCTCTAATTTTTAATAAAATGGTAAAAGTATATGAATAACAAAGATTTGTCTTAAAACAATTTTCTTTATGATTTATTACCAGTAAATGTTTGGTTGGCGATCTCATTTATATATCTACAAACAAGGGTCACATAAAAAAAATTTTTAGGCCTAAGGTGGTCAGAAGTAGAAAGACACAGAAGCTTTGATATAATTAATCTATTAGGTACTTTTCTCATTGCATGATGATGTAATTTAAGACAGAAAACGTTTATTTGAGCTCATGAGTTGAGAGAGAGGATAGTCCGTCATGGGGGAAGCCTGGAGGGAGAAACATCTGGAAGCTGTGCTGGTAGAAGTGTTGGGTTGCTTGTCCATACCTCTGTAGACCAAGAAACAGAGATAAGACAGGGAGTGGGGTCGGTTATAAACCCCAAGGCCCACCCCCAAAGATCCACTTCCTCCATCTAGGCTCCACCTCCCAAAGGCTCTACAACCTCCACACAGTGTCACCAAGTGGAGACCAAGTGTTCCAGCACCAGTGCCTGTAAGGAGCATTTTACATCCAAACAAGAGGAAGGGGCTTGTTATTCTCTTGGTGAAGGATTCAGGTTTTAGTGTAAGAGCAATGGGAAACTAATGGAGACATTTTGTCCAGGAAGAAAGGAAAGAAGGAAGGAGGTTAATTTTAAATTGAGGCAAGATTCAGATGGCAAGAAACGAATTCCTATCACTTAGGTATTGTGTTTCAGCAGCCCAAATGAGCATAGAGTGTGAGATTGAGAGCCAAAAAGCAGAAACATGTTTGGCAGTTGATGTGGGGTTCGGGTAGGAGATGACCATGGCTAGGGTGGTAGCTGGAAGGTTGAGACATGGACATACACAGGCCATGTTTTTGAGGCAGCATCAGTAGGACTGTCCAAAAGATTCAATTAAGTGTTTGGAAAATACCTTGTAGCCTTCATAACCTCTAAGTGTTAGGAAACACTAACGAAGAGGGTTTTATGATTATCAGGGAGAAGAGGCTGTTCTGGATGTCCCAAGGCTCCTCTGAGTCCTGAGAGCCCCTGGCAATTTAAAGAAGGATAAATTGTCTTGAGACGGTGAGGAAGATCCCTGAAGAGCTCCTTGATCCCATGCAGTGCCCAAGGGTTCCAGAGAACAATCCAGGACAATTGCTGACCCAAGTCTCAGTAAGACCCAGCAAAGCCTGCCTTCCAGCAGGGCTACGTCACATCCTGGAGGCCAGCATGGGAACTGGCAGCTTCACTTCGGCATCCCAGACACTGCTCTCTTAGGAATTAACTGCCCTGACGTCTGGGCTCTCAGACCTCAGCGATGTCCAGTAAAAACACACTGGGTGGCAAGGCGCTAGGCCAGAGAAAGGCGAATGATTCCAGCAGAGCAACCCTTACAGATGACTGGATGTCACCGAAAGTCTCAGAAGGCTAGAGTGCTCTTCTTCCTATCCCCAGAGGGTTGGTGCCTGAGTCCTTGTGCACAGCAGGGCTCAGTCTCAGGTACTGTCAGCACTCAAGGTCATACTCAGGTGACAAGGGCCTTTAAGGAAGACCCTCTCCGAAGGACAGATGCTCCTCTTTCCCTCCCTTCTCTCGCCTTGGGGATCTTGCCACGAATCAAGATCTATTTGGTTTACATCTGTGCTGACTCCTCTGGGAAAGTGACCCCTTTCACAGGTGAATTAGCATGGTTCACAGGGGCCTCAGTGGGGCTAGGAACTCTTCCTTAATGGATATTTTCTCACCAAGCAGATAAAGAAGCTGAATGAATCCTTAAAGTCAGCCAAGTGATAATGCCAGTGCTGTTATAAAATGGCTCTTCTTCCATAGCCCATCACCCTTACACAGTTAGAGCTGTGGACCCCACACCAACAGCCTTGCCAGCTGAATCATCTGGTTCCTGTTAGAGAGATGTGAATTCCAAGACCCTCTGACTGACCAACAACTAAGAAAGATGCACATTCAAGGTCAACTGTTGAAAGAAACTGGTCTATAGAGAGGCATAGAGTGTCTCAGTAGACTAATCAATGGTCATCTGAGCTGGCTGGTCTTATGTCAACTTGACACACAAACTAGAGTTATCTGAATGGAGAGGATGTTAAGTGAAAAAAAATATATCTCCATGAGATCCAACGATAAGGCATTTTCTTAATTAGTGATTTATGGGGGAGGGTCCAGCCCATTGTGGGTAGTGCCATTCCTGGGCTGGTGGTCCCAGGTTCTGTAAGAAAGCAGACTGAGCAAGCCATGAAGAACAAGCCAGTAAGCAGCACCCCTTGATGGCCTCTGCATCAGATTCCTGCCCTTTTTGAGTGCCTGTCCTGACTTCGTTCGATGATGAACAGTAATATAAAATTGTAAACCACCCACCCCCCCACCCACCCCCACCCCCACCCCCACCCCCACCCCACCCCCGCCATCAACTTGCTTTTTGGTCATTGCAGCAATAAAAACCCTAACTAATCTGGGCAATGTTGGGGCTCACCTTTAATCCCAGCACTCAGGAGGCAGAGGCAGGTGGATCTCTGTGAGTTTAAGCCAGCGTGGTCTACAGAGACAGCCAGGGCTACACAAAAAAGAAACCCTGTCTTTAAAAAAAAAAAAAGAAAGAAAAAGAAACCCTAAGATACCATCGGATCATATAGCGGATAGAAAAAGCAAAGTCTGCCAAGGGAAGGTGACCAGTCCTGGAAGACACTGATCACAGACAGCCTTTTGTTCTCTCTGGGTGCCAGCTTCTCCCACAGAGAGGCTCGGCGCTGTTCTGAACTTAACAGCCTCCCCAGTTCTAGCTGCTCACTGGCTTGTTAACGTTTAACAGTCTGTTCTGCAGGGTTATATGAATCTGGTCGTTTCACACAGGAAGGAACACAAAGTGCCAAGAGATCTCAGAGGGCACAGTTGCTGTTAGGGGGTCACACATAGCTTTGTTTTCTGTGCTTCCAGTGATACTACCATGCAGGCTGGGAGGAAGAGGAGATGCTCATCGATGTGGCTCTGACTGACATCATTTCCGGTTCTACAGAAAGTTCTGGAGATGGGATGAGAATTATCTCAGCTAAAGCAAAGGTTCCCAACCTCTGTGTCCTGCATTGGCCCATCACTGGCCACGAGCCAGCCCTTAGAGGATCCCTAATCTGGGGCCTGGTAGTTTCCTACCAAGCACATCACCTAGGAAGGGAGACATTAGGGAGTTGTTGGCATCTGGGAACTGGGTGAATCACCCTTGAAATGGGGCTCTGGGCAGAATGTGAAAATATTCTCTAAAAAGGGTATTCAAGATGTGGGGGTAGAGTCAGAAAAAAAAAATCACTTGCTAAAAGTAAAGTCACAAAACACCAAGACACAACATCAAAAGTATCAAATCCTAAGAGCTGTGTGTTCCTGGTGAGACTAGAGTGTTTAACAAATCTACTAAACCAGTAGTTCTCAACCTGTGAGTTACAACCCTTTGAGGATCAAACCACCTTTCACAAGGGTTACCTAAGACTATCTGAAAACATAGACATTTACATTGTGATTCACAGCAGTAGCAAAATTACAGTTTTGAAGTAGCAAGGAAAACAATTTTATAGTTGGGAGGGGTCACCACAACATGAGGAACTGTATTAAAGGGTCACAGCATTAGTTGAGAAACCACTGACTAAATACCTCTGAGTCTAGTGAAGAATGCTCCAGACTTGCCAGCAAATATGCTAAGGCCTACTAATAGGCAGCAATGAGTTACAGATGTGTGGGACTTTTTATCTCCTTCAAACCTCAGGCAGAGTGGCTAACTGGATGTGGATGGCTGGGCTCCTTGCACCAGGGCTTTTGGCTGGGTGTGTGATGTACAAAGCTGTTCATAAGGAGAACTGCCATCCAGTAACTACACCTTATTACAGCACCACACAGGGAGATGGCTAGCATGAACTTAGACAAAAATGGCTTGCACTGGCCTGACCTGGAATCGCCTCTGCTCCTGAGAATCAACTTTTCATCTTAAGTGATCCCAGAGTCAAGAAGGACAGTTTATTCAGGTACTCTGGAATGATGAAAGAGCTTTCAAAACAAAAATGTTCTCAAGGTTACTCTCTCTTTTATCTACATTGAAAATACTCATTCTTTCTCTATGATCAAAATACATTGAATGAAAAAGTTTAAATAGTAATTTAAAAAGAAAATATTCATTTCTGTTTGAGCATCCCAACTGAGATTGTCCTGAACAGTGTCCTAAGAGATTGGTCACCCATGAGCCTATCTGATATCCCTCATTCATAAGCCTGTGTCTTACTTGTTAAGAAAGTTGTTATCCAGAGAACTGGCTCCACGTAACCTCAATGAGATAATTTGATAACCCTCATTAGGAAGTCTGTGTCTTATTTCGATAAAGCTTTTATTTCTAGAAGCAGCCCCACATGGCAAGCTTGTCAGAACTTGAGGGCCAGTCCTTGTTGCAAGCCAGGCCCTAGAGAAGAGACATTTAGTGAGTATGATAACAGAACATCTCACAGCAAAGGGACGAGCCAGTTGAGAAAGCTCTGTTTGGTCACAGCCCGCATAAGAACTGTGGCTATGCCAGGCAGGAGCAGTGCACACCTTAATCCCAGCACTCAGGAGGCAGAGGCAAGCAGATCTCTTGAGTTTGAGGCCTGCCTGGGCTACAGAGCGAGTTCCAGGGCTCTGGAACTCCAAAACAACAAACAAACAAAAACTATGACCAGACATAGGGAAGATCTGAAAGAATTTGATGACAAATATTGGTCAGTATGTCTTGGGCTGGTTCCCCAGAAGGGCATCTAAGTCCCTGTGGCACAAATACTTGGGTGACATGTGCTACAATGTCTGTCTGGTCCTGGGAACAAACTCAGGAGGCTGCTAAGCATTCTCAGAAGGCCGGTTGCAGGGGCAGGCTGCTCTAATCTGCAGTTGTCTGAGCTGTACCTCCTCAGAAATGGCTTCAGACATTGGGAAACAGCACTTCAAGGCCACCCAGGACAGGGTGGAGTTGGGACCTTGTTCTTCTGATCCATTTTCAGGTTTCCTCTCTCCTCTTCCTACAAGGAGGAAGCGCTTCCTGTATGTAACTATGAGATTCAGCTCACCCACTGGGCTACCTGCCCCTAAAGCCATCAGAATTAGATTTTGGGGGAGTTTGGGGACTGTTTTGCCTTCCTGCTGGGGGATGGGAAATGGGTTCTCTTCATGCCTTTTTCAGGAACAAGAGAATATCGAGTAGTAGCCCCCAAACCTCTTCCAGAAGATTCCTGCTGACCAGAAAGAAGGAGACCCCCGCCCTGAGATCCAACACATAACTCAGCCTATTTATTCTCCAGCACTAGAGATATGTGGGCCTCCTCTTGGTGACACCCAGTGTGAGCCTCCTCTCTGTGACACCCAGTGTGAGCCTCCTCTTGGTGACACCCAGTGTGAGCCTCCTCTCTGTGACACCCAGTGTGAGCCTCCTCTCTGTGACACCCAGTGTGAGCCTCCTCTCTGTGACACCCAGTGTGAGCCTCCTCTCTGTGACACCCAGTGTGAGCCTCCTCTTGGTGACACCCAGTGTGAGCCTCCTCTCTGTGACACCCAGTGTGAGCCTCCTCTCTGTGACACCCAGTGTGAGCCTCCTCTCTGTGACACCCAGTGTGAGCCTCCTCTTGGTGACACCCAGTGTGAGCCTCCTCTCTGTGACACCCAGTGTGAGCCTCCTCTCTGTGACACCCAGTGTGAGCCTCCTCTTGGTGACACCCAGTGTGAGCCTCCTCTTGGTGACACCCAGTGTGAGCCTCCTCTCTGTGACACCCAGTGTGAGCCTCCTCTCTGTGACACCCAGTGTGAGCCTCCTCTCTGTGACACCCAGTGTGAGCCTCCTCTCTGTGACACCCAGTGTGAGCCTCCTCTCTGTGACACCCAGTGTGAGCCTCCTCTCGGTGACACCCAGTGTGAGCCTCCTCTCGGTGACACCCAGTGTGAGCCTCCTCTTGGTGACACCCAGTGTGAGCCTCCTCTCTGTGACACCCAGTGTGAGCCTCCTCTCTGTGACACCCAGTGTGAGCCTCCTCTCTGTGACACCCAGTGTGAGCCTCCTCTCTGTGACACCCAGTGTGAGCCTCCTCTTGGTGACACCCAGTGTGAGCCTCCTCTCGGTGACACCCAGTGTGAGCCTCCTCTCTGTGACACCCAGTGTGGGCCTCCTCTCTGTGACACCCAGTGTGAGCCTCCTCTTGGTGACACCCAGTGTGAGCCTCCTCTTGGTGACACCCAGTGTGAGCCTCCTCTCTGTGACACCCAGTGTGAGCCTCCTCTTGGTGACACCCAGTGTGAGCCTCCTCTTGGTGACACCCAGTGTGAGCCTCCTCTCTGTGACACCCAGTGTGAGCCTCCTCTCTGTGACACCCAGTGTGAGCCTCCTCTTGGTGACACCCAGTGTGAGCCTCCTCTCTGTGACACCCAGTGTGAGCCTCCTCTCTGTGACACCCAGTGTGAGCCTCCTCTCTGTGACACCCAGTGTGGGCCTCCTCTCTGTGACACCCAGTGTGGGCCTCCTCTCGGTGACACCCAGTGTGAGCCTCCTCTCTGTGACACCCAGTGTGAGCCTCCTCTCTGTGACACTCAGTGTGAGCCTCCTCTTGGTGACACCCAGTGTGAGCCTCCTCTCTGTGACACCCAGTGTGAGCCTCCTCTCTGTGACACCCAGTGTGAGCCTCCTCTTGGTGACACTCAGTGTGAGCCTCCTCTCTGTGACACCCAGTGTGAGCCTCCTCTCTGTGACACCCAGTGTGAGCCTCCTCTCAGTGACACCAGGGAGGTTTCTCAGAGCAGACCTAGATGGGTCTGACCATAGTCCTGCCTGCACTTTTGAACCAAGGCCACTGAGCTGAGTGTAAAAGAAGCAAGAAGGGGAGACAGCCCCATCTGACCACGGCAGTGCTGCTGGTCTCCAAAGAATCACTGTTGTTCTCTGGAGAGTAGTTCTGGCCAGCTTCGGGGAAAGAGGTGTTGTCTCTGTTTAGAGTCAGCCAGAGCCCAGTTCCTGGTGCTTTGGAGCTTCGAGATGACCTCTTGCATCCCCTCCCCATCCTGTTTCAACACTCTGCCAATCAGCTCCACCCTAGTCCTTGAAGACAAAGCATCTGCTGCCAAAGGCTTCATCTTTCACAGTCCCCAAAGGAGCCAAGGGCCCCAGCTCCTAGGTCCTACCAGATCGCCAGGCCTCCTTGGCACACTGTCAACGGGTTGCTGGCACTCACTTTATCATAAGCTGTTGTTCTCATCTCTCTGCTCTGTGTCCTTCCCTTTGAGGACACAGATCGTGACCTTGTCATTTCTCCGTGCAACAATGGCACTTTCTACAGTGCTGGTTACCCAGCAAGGCCTCAGAAAACTGCTGATCAGTGAGAAATCACACGCACAAATAAATAAATAAGTGTGCTTATGAATATCTGTGGAACAAGTTGATTCAGTGATCTCATCCTAGAAGTTGGAAGCTAGGGAACCGACACCTTCAAAGGCAAATCTTCTGCCTGATCACCCATGGTATTTCTTTTTACTACCAAACACTAAATAGAATGAGAACACAAGAGACTGGAAGGGCAGCCTCAGAAGGAGAAGAGGTCATAGAAGGGCTCCTTATAGAAGAGGTTGTTTACAAAGAAGATGAGGCTATGCCCCTTTCCCCACTCTGTGTCTGTATCTGTTAGGAGTGGGGACATGAGAGAGGTTTTCGTAGGTGGGCTTTGGGGTTCTTGTATTCCCAAGTTTCACCTGCATGGGCCCCATTTCTCTTACTATCCATCTTCTTTCCAAGTCACCATCTGAACTTCAGTGTGAGACCTTCCTAGGAGATGATAAACACGAGTTCACAGGCCAACATCCCCGCAACCATGGTCACCGAGTCTCTGCCTAGAGGCAGCTCACCTCTCCCGCTGGCCTTCTCCAAACAAGGTTCCTTCTGTGTCTCTCCTTGGAAGCTACCATGCTAGCCATCTGCTTCTGACAGCCAGATTCATGGCCCGCCTGATGGACAGCTCTCACCAGCTACCTCAGAAGCATTCTTCCAATGTGAGAAACAGCTCCATAGCTCTCTTCATCAACAAAGACCCCTTATATCATCCCTCCAAGTCCTACACATACACGGGAAGGGTGTAAACAATAACAATAATAAAATGTCTACCAAAGGGTAATTGCTTCCAGCCATTCTCCTCCTGGGGACTTCTGATGGTAGAGAAAGTGAGACAGGGAAAGTGACACCAAGCTGCTGTGAGAAGCAAATCGTCCAACTCTCAGCAGCAAAGGCAGAATAGTTTTCTTTCTTCTTCGTGTCGATTCCAATCAGACACTTAGCAGACAGCATGCTGTGTAGTGGGGCATGGACCATGGGTTCAAAGTCCAGCTGCTGTGAGACTTTCCCATTTCTTTGAGTCTTGATGCCCTCTGTTGTTAGCTGACAAAGAACAGGAGAGCAGAGGAGACATATTCATTTCTTTTTTAAAGGTGATTTATTTTTACCTTTTACTTATACTTGTGCCTGTGTGTGCCTGTCTTTTGTGTTAGTATCCGTATGTGCATGTGGGTGCCCAAAGAAGCCAGAAGATGATGTCAGATGTCCCGGAACTGAAGTTGCGTGTGGTTGTGAGCCACCTTATGTGGGTGCTGGGAACCCAGCTCTGGTACTGTGCAAGAGCAGTATGTACTCTTAACCACCAGCCCATCTCTCCAGCCCTTATATTTACTTCCTAATCACTTTGGCCTAAAAGTGACACTTGTCATTTCTACCCACTTCCCAGTGATGGGAACAAATCTGTCTAGTCTATGCGGCACTGCAAAGATCCAAGGGGCTTGAGAGGCACTCCACAAGACCCTCTAATATGGTGCTGGAGCACAGATGGCCACAGAGAGAGCTGTCTCTGACATAATGAAGGGATATGTAGTGGCGATCAAGCTATGCTCAGGTGATGAACTGCAGCTTTCAGTGGCAGAAAGGACACGATGGAAGATGAACTTTGCATTACGAAACTGAGAAGGGGAGAGAGTGGGGAGAATCATGAGCAATGCCATTCCGGAGAAGAGGGAATAGACTAAGCTGCTGCTGTACCGGGTGAGACTCCAGAAAGCAATTATCAAGAGATGTTCCTAAGTGCTATGAGGTGCGGTTGCTCCCTGGGGAAACACCAGTAAAGGTTCTGGGGTGTGGGAAGGAAGACAGTTAATAAATTAAATGGTTAACAAAATCTGATGTGGCTAAGTGGGGTAGCACATGCCTTTGATCCCAGCACTGAGAAGGCAAAGGCAGGTGGTTCTCTATGAGTTTGAGACCAGCCTGGTCTACATACAAAGTTCTAGGACAGCCAAGACTACATAGTGATACCTTGTCTCAATCCTCCTGACACACACACAAATGATCCTTCGTTGTTCTGAAATTAAGTAGGGGTAGGAGCTGCATGTCTTTGGAAATACTCTAAAACCCCTGAAGTTGTCATTTTAAAAGCAGAAATTTCATATATGAATTATATGTCAACTAGACAGTACGAGAAGAAAGCAATCATTCCCACTTTGCGGCGCGTCTGTGAATGGTACTTGACGTAACTCAGTCATCGCTCACCTTTCCTTTAACCTGAAAGGCAGCCATCAACGTCTCTGAAGGAATGGAGAAATTGAGATTCACCCAAGTCAAATGTCCCAACCGCACAAGACAGCCACAGTTCACACTTCACTGCCTGATGCTGAAGGTGGCTGGCATTCTCTACGCTGGTCCTTGCTGCTCTTTAATAACAGTCACTGTCATTGGTTGATCTGAGGACTTTGCATACATGCTAGAACTCCCTCAATAACACGGAGAAGGTGGTAATAGCTTTATCAAGCCTGAACTCACAGAGGCTCAAAACAGCTCACTGATGTCCCAACTCAGGTCCCAAGAGGTGGGCCAGGTTTCAAAGCCCCTCTCTGTCCTTTCCCCTGAAGCCAGTGCTGCCCCATTCACAGGACAGACACTCCTCTGTCTTCTTGACAAACAAAGCTTGCTTTTCTCAGCCTAATTCAAATCCAGATAACTGTGTTACCATTTGTTAAGGTGGTGACTAGCGCTGGGCGGTGGTGGCACACGCCTTTAATCCCAGGGAGGCAGAGCCAGGCGGATCTTTGTGAGTTCGAGGCCAGCCTGGTCTACAGAGCAAGATCCAGGAAAGGTACAAAGCTACACAGAGAAACTCTGTCTCACAAAACAAAACAAAAACAAGGTGGTGACTAGCATGCTGGGATCCTTTGCAATTCCTTTTTTCACCAAAGTTCATCACTTTTTGAAAAGTTGGAGTCAAAGGTCCTTTCTCTGTGAACTCCATACCAATCAGCCACCTGATGTTGCTTACTTGCATCCTTTAGACAGAAAGCCCATCAGTTTAATTATAACGGTGCTTCTTGTTACACTCCTGGCATGGGTCTAGTCTCAGATTTATTTACTTATTTAGGTCAGTTCCTGCAAGAGAAGTAAAGAAACGGAGTGTATTTAGAAACGATGGCAGCAACTCAACACAGCCGGTGTGTCCAGTTGTGCAATCAGCGGGTTCATCGTTTTGCCTTTTTTATTTCATTCTTCTAGTAATTAATTTTTATTGTAGTTTATAAAAGAATCAGCCTGCAAAAGACTGGAAAGTTTTATACAAAAAGAGATGATCCTGCAGCACAGATAGTTTGAGAACAGTGATCTGGACCAGAAGTCAACCTATTATGGTTTGTGGCCAAGTCCATCCTACAAACTAAGTCTGTAATTAAACTTTTAACAGAACAGCCACATTCATTCATTTGTGTGTTGTCTATGGTCACTTTCACGCTACAATAGCTGCAACAAGTAGTTGTGACAGGAACCACATGGCCCATAAAGTCTCAAATATTTACTATCTTGACCTTAAAATCTTTTCTGGTCTAAGAACTAGACCGTAGATTCTGAAAGAATGAGGATTACACATATGAGGAACATCGGGGCATAATTTTTAAATCCTGATGCCAACTTTGGTTCTCAGAGCCCGCAATTTCAGTGGCCTGGTGTGTAGCCTGTGTCAGTAATTTTAATGTATAACAAAGTTTTAGAATTGGTGATCAGATCAACAACTCAGAACCACTGTGGGTTCTAGGATTGACCCTACTGAATCTGAGTTCTGGGCAGTGGGACCCAGGCATGGTTGAGTATTACTGTCAAGTTAACTGCCCAAAGGGAGTCAAGATGCTTATCCAGGACTGAGAGCCATTGGTCTAGATTCAAAAGAAATGATTTTCAAATCTATTTGATGTATCAGTATTACTTGAAGAAGGTACTAAAAACATAGACTCCCAGGTTTCAACTCTAGTGATCTGATTCAGTAGGTCTCTGTTGGATATGACCAGGGAATGCGTGTGTGTGTGTGTGTGTGTGTGTGTGTGTGTGTGTGTGTGTGTGTGTGTGTGTGTGTATGTGTTTACAGAGACATAATTGCTTCTATTGAAAGGGCATCCTTATCCCATGTTGAGAAACACTGCCTTCCTTCAGTGCAACAAGCTCTTGGTCTTTGTCTAGGCACCCACAGAATGTCTCAGAATCTGGCTAATTTCCCCCCTTTGAAAGATGAAAAGACCCACCCACCTCCAAGCTTTACTTTTTCAGGACTTCCAAAATCTGAATATATTTTCATATATGAATATGTGCATTTAAGAATAGTTCCTATAGTGATGTTTATTTACTCTCACAGAGAGAGAACTACTGAGAGATGTACCTTGCTCTATCTCAGACAAATATGCATGCATCTCAAAAGAGTCTCCAGTGGTCAAGTTGATGCAGGTAGAACAGGATCCAAGGAGAAGATCTGGGTTTTGTTTAGTTTTGATTTTTGTATTTTTTTATTGTCTATGTTCACTTAATAATAATAATAATAATAATAATAATAATAATAATAAGAAGAAGAAGAAGAAGAAGAAGAAGAAGAAGAAGAAGAAGAAGAAGAAGAAGAAGAAGAAGAAACAGAAAAGGAAACATTTACAACATTGGCCTAAGAAGTTCAGACTATATGAAGTAAACCTCACACCATTCCTCTCTGTTAGATATTATGGGATATTTTTAAAGGTAAGAGAGCCACAGCTAATGTAGGTTAATTTGCCCAGAGTCCCTGAGAGCTAGCATGTGTCAGAGCTGTGGCTTGGCATCTGAGTCACCAGAGCCAGCCTTCCTAAGCATTCTGCCATCTTCACTGTGTCTGTGGAGTAACTGACCAGTGTCTCAATCTGTCTGGACTGCTATAACCAAACACCAAGCTAGTCTAAGTAATTCATAAATGACAGAAATTTAGTCCTTATAGTTAAGGAGACTGGAAAGCCCCAAACCAAGGATCCTGTGGACTCAGTGTCCAGGGAAGCCCATTCTCTGGTTCGTAGGAGGCACTTTCTACCTGGCCCTCACCAGAGCAGTTTGCTGAGGCCTTTTCTATAAGTACGATAATCCATCCCCTAATAATCTAACCATCTCTCAAAGGTTCCCCCTCCAAATACTACCACATGCAGGAAGGTTAGAATTTCAATATATGAGTCTTGAGGGAACATAAACATTTAGACGCTCAGGAAAGGGAAGAGGATTCCCAGAGGCCATTTTAGTCGCTTAGGTGATACATTTTTGTGCAATTTGTCCCAAATCCTTAACTGTGGAGATGCAGCTCTCTAAATCTTTCCAGCCCAGGTCCTCAGGCAGGCATGGGGTATGCATTGTGTGATACACATATGCTCAGAAGGGCTTTGTCCTAACCTGACCTCTTCCTAGTCCCTTCCTTCTCTTCCATTCTCATAGCAAGGGACTCAGTCCTTTTCCCACCAACTATTCTAATATTCCTTCTTCCCACACTCCTTGTTGCCTCACCAGTCCCTCCTTCCTCTGGTTACTTTAAAGAGCATCACTGAAGCAGTAGCCGGAGCGGGAGTGTTGAGTTACTACTGACCTACTGCCCTGATGGCCAACCACCCTCAGCAATGTTCCCCAGAGCAGACTGGAGCACCGTGGTAGCCTGCCCATTTCAGCAAATACAGACTATGGCCTAATAAAATTTTATTGAGACACATCCATGTCCATTCATTTGCGTAATGTACATAACTGCTAAGTAGCATTGCTGTGATAAAGACCTCATGTCCTGCAGAAATATATAATACCCACTTTTCAGATATTTCCAGGGTTGGGGCAAGGATCCAGTCTATGACCTGGAATATCTCCTGTTTTGGCCACCATGATCTCTGTTGGGTTTTTTTTGTGGCGCTCTTACCCTGTGAGGAAAAGTCATGAAACAACAGAATCCACTAACAAGAGTTTTATTAAGATAAGGGAGAGGGACAGATATGCACAGGCCTGCGGAAAGACACGTGAGTGAAGTGAAGTGGGACCGGGAGTCATGGCACTGGCTTATAAAGGCTGGGCCGCGCCTGCGCACACAGGCCCATGTGGCTATTCCACACATGTGCATATATCACATGTTTGCCCTGCGTGCTTTATGCAACCACGCAAAGCCATGGGGTCCTGGTCACGTGAGATGTTTTGACCCGGAAATTACTAGGCAGAAGTGACTAGGTCCCGCCAGGCATGCGCAACCATGCCCAACCGTGGGGGCCTGTTGTGAATCCATATCAATTCCCTCTGTGGACATGGGTATTTTCTTCATAAGTTTCCCCATTCTTTGAGTGACATTCATGAACACCATGTAACGGGAGTGTCCATGAGGAGAGGAAACACATCTTACTTGCACTCACAGAGAAGCACCCAAAGTGACAGATTTGTCCCTGCTCTGGGAAGGAGTTGGGGAGGGGGGGCAAAGGTGGGGTTCTTGCCTGCTGGTTAGAGGGGAGAAACATGTCTGCATGGTGGGCCTTTCAATTTTTCTCACCTGTCCTCTTAGCCAGAGCTGCCTGATAGCCCAGGAATAGAAAGAGAAGAGCAATAGATGTAGGTCAGAAATCTCTTTATGCAAATCTCTATAATGTTCATGAAAAGCGGGACACACGCACTGATAAGATACAAGATTCCTACAGCCTTCTAGTGATCAAGGCCAGCCTGGTCTACAGAGTGGGTTCCAGGACAGCCAGGGTTATTCAGAGAAACTCTGTCTCAAAGAACCAAACAAACAAACAAAAACCCACAGTGGGGTTCAAGTTTCTACTAGCTCCCCCATCCTTTCAATCTCACAAGAAAAACACGTGTTGGCCCATGAAGAGTTAACCCTTCCACTCACACATAACTGACCATGTAATGTTAGGATCATTTTATTCGGAACCTAATACTTACATTAATAACGGTATACTATAATTACATCTATTTTCTTATATATTCAAGCATAATGCATTCACTACTACATTGGAGATAATGTCCTGGGCATCCTGTATGGAAATTTGATTATAAAAGAATGCAACCACTCATTTCCTCTGAATTAATTGCCCTCAACACAGTGATTATTCCCATGACTGCTTGGAAGAGGCCCATCTGGATACAGAAGACAGGGTACATGGGACTTCCCCCTCTCAATACTCTGTGGAGGTGGTATCATTAAACAGGTCTTCCTCACTGCTCAGGAAGTTGCTTATGAATGACTAGCCTATGTTTGAACACAATGGTGGTCTGTGAGCAGTCCTGAGGAGCACTATCTTTCTGAAGGCACTTTGACCTTGATGGGAACCAATGATCTTAAAGTCCCTGAGAACACGTTAGGTAGTTGTTTGGGGACTTTGGTTAAACAAGACTGGGTCCTGACTTCAAAGGAACTTGTGGGCCAGGTGGCAGGGGGACAGAAACACACAGTATAGGCATTCAGCAGAGACCTTGGGACCTGGGAGTCATAGCTCAAGAAGGCTCCCCAGAGGAAAAAAATCAAGATATTTTAGATCATGGGTAGGAATCAGACAAAAGGATCTTAGCTAGGAATGTGTCAGCATGTACATCAGCCTAAAGCAGCAGTTCTCAATCTGTGGGTCACATATCAGATATCCTGCATATCAGATATTTATATTATGATTCATAACAGTAGCAAAATTACAGTTATGAAGTAGCAACAAAAAGTTTATTGTTGGGGGTCACCACAACATGAGGAACTGTATTAAAGGGCCTCAGCATTAGGAAGGTTGAGAACTACAGCCTAGGGGCTTAAGAGAAGGTTGTGGGATTGAAGACCAGTTCTGTTACTGCCTTCCTTGACACAAGAATATGCAGGTATGTCTAGAGCACCAGATACCAAGCATCACAGCTGCTCCCCTAGCCTGGGCTGGCTTCCCATTAGTTAAGATATATCTGCCTGTACCACACTAATGAGTCTTGTTTCCTCGAGGTAAGGAAATGAACCTCAAAATCATTTTTTCCTGATTTTTCTGGGTGCTCTGTGTCCTCTAGGAAAAGTAGCCACCACTTCAGGGTGTTGAGCTCCTATGAGCCAGTTTCCAGCATCGTGCCTGGACCCTGGTAACATTCACTGGCCTCTGCTGGGTCTGATGCTGTTCCTATGCAATTATGATTAACAGCTGGTTGAAGTGCCTTTTACCTGTCCCTACATAGTTTTATCTGAGAGAGGCATGAAGAAGACCGAGACCCCTGTCTTACTTCTCAGAACAAGAAAACATTTAAAATAACTAATCTGGGATTTGGGTTTGGCTTTATGACTTTCCTGAGGTTTGCTCAACTGATGCCAGCAACATCTGGATCAGGGAGCACATCTGGTCCTACCATAATAAAAGGAGGCTGCTTGGCTGAGTTTCCCTCAGGAAAAGGTCCAGGATGTAGAGCAGCAGAGAGGGTAAACAAGCCCCAGAAGCAGCTCTCGGGAATGGGCAGGGGGCAAGTGGTTCTGCCCAAGAAGGGGGTAGCCCTTCTACCAGGCTAAGGCTGAGCCAACCTTCGTTACTCTCCACTTTAACTCAGCAGGTCCCTTCCCTCCTGCACCCTTCCCAGCCCCTCCTGTTCAAGGCTTTTTTAGACCTCTCCTGCTACCACTGTCACTCAGCAAGTCTCTGCCCACACGGTGAACAAGCCTAGGACAGGTCCCGAGTCCGTCTCACAAGCCTTCTCCAGACAGAATATTTACCTCCATTATGTTAAAAAGAAAGGCCCAACATTGGGAGAGTCAGGTGCGTGTAGGTGTGGTGTCAATGTTTGAGACAATAGAGGAAGGGTAACTTTCGTTGCTGTAAAAAATTCCTTTGCAGATATTATGACAACGTTTTGTTAATAAAAATAATATTGTTTTTATTTCTTTTCTCTTTCTTTCCAGATTTTTTAGTCTACTCTATTGCCAACCCCTGATAAATTATGAGCTAAGTGTTTAAAGTTCATTTCTCCCAGAAGCAACTGTTCTTTGAAGATAGATTCCTGAAGTCAACTGGTACCCAAATAAGGGGTTTCCAGTACCTTCTCAGTAGCATGGCTGAACATTTTTGAAAGGGGTAGGTGTAACATCCCTGAACCTTGGCAGCTGGTAACGATCATGGTGGTCATTTGGTAAAATTTTCCACCCAGTAGAGGAATTCTGCCTGCAGCACCCAGAATGGCTCAATCACTTCCAGTTATGGGAACTCACTTCTCTGCAAGGCAGGATACTCCCCATTGGATGGTTTCTGTGGCTGCAAAGGTTTTGTTTTGTTTTGTTTCATTGAAAGATCTTCCTTCCCAAAGATGCTCTTTAGGTGTCCAGCATCATGCTTTTACAACGGTGATGACAGGAATTCTCTTTTCTTGCCTAGAATACCAAACAAGTCTGTTCCCACCTAGAATTGGAATCGCTAGAACCACAGGGTAAAGAAATGTTCAGAATAAAAAGAAAAGCCAGATTGTTTCTCAAAGTGCATCTGTTATTCCTCATTCATATGGTGTATAATTTGTGTTTTTTTCTTCTTTTTAATTACTTAAAATCATATTTGTGTGTGTATGCATGAGTGCTAGATCTTGCCATGGAACACATGTAGTTGTAGAGCAGAGTCTCTGATGTTTCTGCTGCTTGGCTAGCTGGCCTGTGTGCTCTGGGCAATCCTCCTGTCTGCTCCTCCCATCTCGTGGTAGGAACACTATCATTACAGATTCCACTGGATTCTAGGGGTCTGTCAGGCGAGCACTCTACCACTCAGCTGTGCCCTCAGCCCTAACTGTTACTAATGAAAAACTCCCATATTAATTATAAGACTTCAGAGCAACTGTGTTAATCCACTGAGTGGTCTCACCCCCTCCTCCCAGATATCCTGACATGTCCTCCTCCAGCCTTCATGCATTAGTTTTTTTGTTTGTATGTTTTTTTGTTTGTTTGTTTGGTTGTTTGTTTGTTTGTTTGGTTGGTTGGTTAGTTGTTTGGTTGGTTGGTTGGTTTTTGTAACCCACTGAGTCCAGTTGGTGCTGCCTGCTAGAATACTGTCTGATGCTGTTGGTTTGATCTTTTTTGGGTCTTGTACAGGGAACCACAACTTTGACGAGTTCATGAGTCCAACCGCCACATCACGTCCAGAAGACAGGATTTCACAGCATCCCTTCCATCCTCTGGCTCTTAGTCTTCCTTTCCTTCCTCCACAACGTTCCCTGAGCCATGCAGGGTTGATACTGATGTTAGGGGCTGACTACTCATCAGTCACTGAGTCTCAGCACTTTGACCAGCTACTACTAGTCATTGCATTGCTGCCCACTGCAGAGAGACGTTTCTCTGGCCAAGGCTGAGAGTGCCACTAACCTATGAGTGTAAACATAAATACATGGCGTATTCAGCCATGGGATAACTTTCCCCTTTCCAAGGCTCAGAGATAATGGAGAAAGAGGCAGAAACAGCCTAAGAGCCAAAGATTAAAGAGGGCCAGAGCAATGCAGTGTCTTTTGGACATGACAGGACCGCTGCACTCACAAACTCATGGCAGCTGCAATTGCCTGCCCAAGACCCATACAAGATCAAACCAGCCAACATTCCAGCATGGAGGGGAGCTATGGGCCCCCAGCCTTAGCCAGGGATCTTCTAGGGGAGGGAAAATCAGTTTTCTTTATAGATATGACCCTGGTATGTCTATCACATTCCAGTGGGTGGCCCCACACTCATGAGTACATGGGAAGAACAAAGTGGACTGGATGAACTATTCAGGGGAGAAAAATAACAACAGAACAAAAAGTTAGGAGAGGGAGAGGAGCCTAGGTCTAGGAAGAGTGGGGGTGAATGTGATCAAAATACATTGTATGCGTGTATGAAATTCTCAAAGAATTAATTAAAATTATATTAAAAAATGCTTTCTTACCTGAAAATTAGTATAGTATTTATGTTTTATTTTGTATTTTAAAACTTTCATCTTTCACATTTCATTTTATAACACATCTAGAATTGACTCTGTGTAGAGTGGGACATGCATGTTAGTTAATGATTTTTGTGTGTGAATAATGAATGATTAGCATTGCTTTTTAAGAAGTCCTCTCTTTACTTTCAATTGATGTAATATAACTGTATCATGCACCAAAGTTCCACCTATGTGCAGACTCATTAATAGGTTCTCTACTTTTTTACCTAGCAATCTATTTAAATATTTTTATGGCTTTATAAGTATTCATACCTGAAAGGCAAAAGCCTAGATGCATCATTCTTTGTTACCCATTTGATCTTACATGAATAAAATATAATTCACATGATGGATTCCAAATTAGTTCAAATGGTAATTGATATGGTATGACATCAATCAATCAACCAATCAGTCAGTCAACTTGGAGATACTTGACATTAATGATACTGAATCTTTCTAGCCTTAAACTAAAATAAACATTTATTTTTCTCCTTTCTTCCAACATAATTATTAAAATTTCCTATTCTTAAGCATCTTATTTTTATTGCTATTGCAGATTATTTCTTTTAAAAATACTATTCTTCTAGGTGGGTAGTGGTGGCACACACCCTTAATCCCAGTGCTCTGGAGGAAAAAGCAGGCAGATCCCTGTGAGTTCAAGTCTATCCTGGTCTACAGAGTGAGTTCCAGAAGAGCTAAGGCTACACAGAGAAACCCTGTCTTGAAAAACAAAACAACAACAAAATTTTTTTGTTCTTTACTGTCCCATATACACACAATCTAAGACATGGTCTCATTACATAGCTCTAGCAGGTCTGGAACTTCCTATATAGGCCAGGCTGGCCTTGAACTCACAGAAACTTCCCTGCCTCTGCCTACTGAGTATCAAATCTATTTTTTATTGAGCTTTGCTAAATTCTACCAGTTTCTAATTTCCTTGTTTTAATTTTTTTTTCAAATATGTTATCAAGAGCTACCAAATTTCTTTGTTTGTTTACTTGTTTTCTATTTTTATGATTCTAATTGTCTTTTATTGTCTTGTTGTGTGGTCAGATTCTTCAGTGTAGTATTGAATAGACATCCTTAGCAGTGTGCATCTTTGTCTGCTCTCTAATTATAAAGGCATTGCTTCCAACATTCTTCACTAGAAATGATGCCCAGTATAAATTTGGGATAGATAGTCTTCTTTGGCATGACACTATTTTCTTTTATTGACAGGAATATTATATTATTATGAAGTGGGTGAGAAATTCTACAAAGCCTCTTTTTAAAATATCAGTACATTGAATCTAATTTACATGCAATGCAATTTAAATTTTAGAGTGGATAGCTCTAAATGATGATGAATTATGACAAATGTTGCTATGCTACCACTATAATCATAAATAAATCGTTTCTATTACCATAAAACTCTCTTGTGCCTATTTTGTCAATCGCTGTACTTCTTTTTTCAGATTAAAAGATTTATTTTACTAGTACTTTGCCTAGTGTTTTGTATATACACTGGAGGTGGTTTTATGTATAATTGTATTTGTTGCCCTGTCTTTGTCCAGTGTGGACACTGGGTGACTCTGGCTCATAGGACATATTTGGGAATATTCTCTTTTATTTCATTTTATTAAATGGCTTCTCCAAATTTTTTAGTATGCCTTAATTTATAAGGATATGATTGCTAAAGTTTTCTGTTTCTTCTAGAGTCAGCTTTAAGTTCTGGAAAGCCATTTTATCTGTTTTCAGATTTACTGGCATGAATTTATGATTTATTTTTAATCCTCAACATATATAATAGTGTTTATTCAACTTTCTTTTATATTATTTTTCATTGTTACCAAGGTCTTAACCATTTTATTAGCCTTTTCAAAGATTTAAATTTTTGCTTTCTCAAACCTCTCATTGCATACTTGTTTCACATTTCATTAATTTAGACTTTTATCTTTACTAGCTCTTTGACTTCCTTTGAATTTATTCTCTTACTCTGGCCCTTATTTCTCAAACGCATTACAGTCCAGACTTCTTCTTTTCCAAAATAAACATTTAAGGCTATAAGTTGCCTTTCAAACACTACTCATGTACACCCCACATATATTGATATGTACTATATTCATTATTACCAAGATCTAAGTACTTGAATGTCCAGTGTGATTCTCAGTTGGACAGGAGTTTTAACCTTCTAAGTGTATGCGGATGTTTCATCTTTTTGTTAGTTTCATTTAATTACATTCTTGTCAGAAAATATGGCTTTCATGCAGAAAGTTTTAAATTTGTTACAACTTACTTTGTAAGATTATGATTAGTTTGTGAATGTTGAAAAGATGATATTTACAGAGTTGTCTGTACAATCTATGTATTAGGTCAAATTCATTATTTATGTTCTAATAATTGTATTCTTTGCACATGTGAGACCTATAATATTTCTAAGAGTTGTATTAAAATTTACTTTGGTAAGAGGTTTGTCAATGTATATATTTTAGACATATATATAGAGAGAGATAATACTCTATATAATTTCTTTGTTTTACCATTAATACCAGTTTAATAGCTTGATATTGGTGCAGCTATTATCATTGTCACCAGGGCAACCTCATCCCTTTTGGAAACCTCTCTTCTCTCCTAAGAGATCAGCAGTATCTCTAAGGATGTGCTCTACCCGGGATTTAGTTATTCTGAGGGAATGGAATCTTGGAATTCTAGCCGTCATAACTCCAGAAATAATAGTTTCTTAAATGAAATCTTAACCATTTCTACCCAGTTATTTGGAATATTTTCCTAAGGAAAGAATGAGATCAATAAGAGGGTTTTGTGCTGTTTTTTTTTTTTCCCCTAAGGATGTTGACTCAGTGTGTGGCAAAGTTGGGTCGCACAGGCATTTGTATGTCCCTGGGTACCACACACTAATTATTTTTCCAGTGAAATTCCTCTCAAGTTACCAAGCAGTTGTATCACCTCCTCTCTGGCCTCTGGACCACTCCAGACTCCCTCTCCTTCCAGGCAGCCTCGCCGTTGCCTACTTTATTAATAAAGCCCCCCTGCAGTTCCTCTCCTAATCCTGTGGCCCATTCCATAGGGAGATATGATCATTCTCTTTCCTGTGCTAATGTTTCCACTTAGGTTCTCACCATTCCTATTTTCTCCAGCCTGTGTCCTCTTGGTTGTCCTTTCTTTAAACCCTGTTTTTAATCCTCCCCCCCCCCGAAGTTCATAGACATTCTCATGTGAACACTCTTTACTTCATCACATATTGAAATAGTAATGGCCTCTCATGTGTGTTAGACTCCAGGGGACTTGGCATTACTTCTTGTCTCCCTTAACTTTGGCAGCACTGGTGGAAGTGTCCCATTCATTGAACTTTGTTTCATTTAAACACCCGAGTGAAATTCTGCCTTCTTTTAAGACCCCATCTCACCCAACAGTAGGGGACTTCAGAACAGTCTTTCAGTGACTTTGACCACTTAGATTCTTAGTGTGCAATATATATATATATATATATACATATATATATATATATATGTGTGTGTGTGTGTGTGTGTGTGTGTGTGTGTGTGTGTGTGTGTGTGTGTAATTTTACAGGATTCTCACGAGAAATAACTCTGAAGAGATAAGTAAAATGCTAGCTCAATAAACTCTAGGGATGAGTCTTGTATCTTAAAAATGATATTCTACCTTCTTTACTGAAAGAATCCTAAAAAATGTGTTCTTAGGGAAGTAACCAGGAGAAAACCAGAGCTTGAGCTCAGGAAGCCAGAGTGATGAGCATTCAGAACGCCAGTACGAGCCTAGCAATCTGGTCACACCAGACACTTTAGGGACCTCGTGAGGATATCTTTGCCTGACTAGTTAAAAAAAAAAAAAAGGTGCTCATCCCTGCAGAGCCCATCTGGGACATCTGGAATTGTTTTTTTTGTTGTTGTTGTTGTTGTTGTATTTTGTATTTTTTTAAAGACGGTTTTATTGAGATAAGCCTGACATCTAGTAAAAACACACACATAGTGAGCAGCTTTATAAGCTCTTACATTTCTTTTCAAGTGTGATAAAATACAGGTAACATAAAATTTATCATTTTAACAAGTTTTTAAATGTAAGGTTCAATGCTGTTAGTGTTTTCACATTGTTGTGTAGCCAATCTCCAGAACTCAACTTACAGATTAAAACTCTATATCCTTTAAATATTATCTTCCCATTTCTTCTTCCCCTAGACCCTGGTAAGCACCATTCTACTTTCTCATTTTATGAAATTGACTAGCCTAGGTATATCATACAATATTTGGGTTCCACTTACATATAGGTTCATTCATACTGTAGTACGTGTGAGATTTTTCTTCTATTTTTTGGCTATATGTCATTGTTTTGTGTGCATATATCACAGTTTGCTAATGCAGTCATTTGCTGGTAGACACTTGGGTTAGTTCCACTTGCTAAGGAAGGGTTGAATTAGAACATATTGGCCCCCAACTCCAGTCTGACTTTTGTTAGTAAGACAACATATGTTATCCAATGGACTCTTCATGAGTTTAGTAGGACTAAAATATTGTCCTAATCTCCTAACTGTCCACTCACTGTGTCATTGCAAAGCTATCTGGGTATAATGGTCCTCGGGGATCTTGAGTTCTGTTGTCTTTAGTATGATGTGTTGGCTTTGGGCAACCTTCTAAGATCTCTGTCCTCTCAATGCTTGTGCATCTTCACCATCTTCTCTGAAGTTTGGCAACAGTCCGACACTAATGAACACCTCCCTGATGAGGCTGTTCTGGGCTAATTAATCTCCCTTTCCACCAAGAGTTGGCAGACTCTGTGGTACACTAAGAACAGACATGCCATTTCCTTCTAACCAAAGTGGTGTATGTCTTCATGCGTTTCCTCTTTATCAATAGTGACAGAGTATTTTCATGACTATGGTCTGACATTTCTCATCTAGTGTCATTAGGATTCACTTTGGAAAACACACTGGAGTTTTATGCTGCTCATAAATGTTTGAACAGAAACCACTTCATAGTCTAAGATAGGAAATCACAGGCTTGCTATAGGGATGGTCTATCTGAGGGCTGCTGGCTTGGAAAGAAATATAAATCCAGCTCAGCCTCAGCGAGAGCTTATTTGCTGGCCACTAGGTGATACCATGTATGAGCTCATGCCTCAGAATCCTGCTGGATTAGCTGGCCTGTGCGTGTCACATGGTCACCTCAAACAAACTGAAGCTGGTTTTGATTTTTAAGTTCTCTGCTTCTCTGTGGCTTATGCCATTCTTCAAGAATCTGAATTCTGTGATAATAGAAGCTTATATAATTCCAAACACGAGAGCACATTTTGTATTTCACTGGCCTTCGCCTGAGTACCCAGTAATTTTGAATTACATAACTAAGTATCCAGTTGGCCTGCTGTGAACCTATCCCTTGTAGCCTCGAGTGAGGGATGGGGGCAAGGGTTTCCTCTTTGGGTATATAGAGGACACAGATGGCCTGGAGAAAAAAGGACCTTTTGTGACTAGAGAGAAGAGAAGGGGGAACTGTGCACATCCCTCTAGAGACTCAGCTAGACAGGAAGTGATGACCCAGGAGAGGAAGAGAGAGAACAAAATTTCACTGCATGATTCTAAATGACTTGATTTAGAAACCTCTGAAAAGCTCAGACCTGATTTAATTGGGGCCAAGACCCTCAACTCAAGAGAGGTCCAATATACAAAGGATGTAGTGAGGCTGTTTCGCCCACTGTTAAAACAGGCTTAGATTCCTCGGGCAAAACGGTTCCTAAGGCTATCCAAGCTCCCTGCAATATGCCATCCTTACACCATTTTCAGTATTTGCAAACCATCATCATCTTCCTCCCAAATTAATCATTTACCCTATCTCCTCACAAGAGAGCCCTTCTGTTCTTCCTCTTACAAGGCATCCATTGATAAACAGAGAAAAGCCCTGTCTAGTCCACACTTGGGCAAATGTGACTTCATTTTTCTGTCTCTGATTTGGCAAGACCAATAGTAAGCCTAAGGAAAAGCAAAACAAGAAATGTTGCCCAGATGAGTGACAGATGAAAGGAAACAAGGCAAAGTGAGCAATTCTCCATGGCCCAAGAATTGCTCAGGTTTAAAGAGTGTCATAAACTTCCCAGTGCCTCAAAATCATCTAAGTATAGTAAATAATTGCAGATGGTCCAGACCTGGTTTTACAAACAGTAGTTAGACATGTAGTCACAACCCAAGGCCTTGTCTTGGCTGAAAGAGGCAGTGGGATTACAGACATTCATCTTCACCCAAGAAGCCTGTTTTTTCTCAGCTCTCAAGCTCTAGGGCCATTCACTGTCTTGACTCACTGACACATCCATATACAAGCTATCTCATTAAAATACTAATTAAGGGATGGGTATATAGCTGAATGGTAGATCGCTCATCTAGTATACACAAAGCCCTGAGTTTGATCACCAACACTGCACACACACACACACACACACACACACACACACACACACGGGGGGGGGGGTAAGGCATACAGAAAATAAAATATTAAATTATACGATTAGAACATATTCTGACACCAATGTTCCTTCGGGGTTTAATTAACTTGTGAGCTCTCACTTTTGTTATTTAGTTTAAAACTCTACAGGTTTTAATTTGACTCTATGGAATAAAGTCATAGCCTTACATAATTAAAAAGTTGGCAGTCTTCTAGCACAGTTAATTAGCCGATACTCCAGCTAAGCTGCGTGAATTGTTGATTCTATTTTCATGTCTGAGTTCATCAATCTGACTTTTCATGAGTGGAATTGTTAACAAAATCAAAGACATTTTCCAGGCCACCATGAGCCATTGCCTTGAACACTAGAATGGCAATCATTGCAGAGCGGCCACAGTTAGTTTCCCTAAAACTCAAGTCTGTTTATGTCACTCCTTTTCTTAAATCATTCAATTTCCCATCACCTTAGATCACAAAATTCCAAACTCCTTAAACGTGAGGTAGCAGAAGAGAGTTGGATCACTTTGGCTGAACATCCCTTGACCAGCACACCGGCTTCACACTCTTCATTCCACACGCCGTAGAAAGAGAGGAAGGAGCTGAGTTGTTGAGTGATGCTAAGATAAGGCACATTCCCATCACTCTTGCCCACATTGCCAGAGCATCCTTTCCCTCCAGGTAAATTTGGCTGACGGCTCCTCCTAGGAAACAAACAAGCAACTGGGTCGCCAAACCTCTACATTTGGAGAGGAGAGGAGGGCGCTTGACTTAGGGAATAATCCAGACAGGGTGAGTGTTACACTGACCACAAAGAGCATAGTCTGGCTACATCTCAGACCTATGTCACATTCCTCTTCTGATCCTACTTCCTCTTGCAGGACCAGTCTCTCCTGGCCCATCTCGACTTCCTGGTAAATGGTTTACCTCTCATTGGCTTATTTCTTCCTAAGATCCAGACAAGTCAGTAAGGATTCTATTAGGATTTGTTCAACTAGTAGGAAGTCAGTAATTTCAGACCTTCTGATTATATCTTATCAACCTATATAACCAGTCCTCCATACACTAAAATATATCCACATTCTTGGATCTAACTGTGGTCAAAATAACTTTATAGTACTTCTTACTGTGCTAAAGCTAGTTTGGGTTGAGTTCCTGTCCATTATAACCAGGATCCTGAAGGTTTATACTTACTTAAACCAGCTTTCAGACACCCCAACCTGCAAGCTGCCTGTGACAGGATCTGTGGGTAACCTTTCCTGTGTTGTACTGGCCTCTGAAGAAACTGGAATTCTTACAGAAATATTGTCAGACAATAACAACTATTTAAAATTAAGATCATTGTTTTGAGTACTTGGTCTCCAAATGCTAATTGTTTCATTATGTCAAAAGAATGCCATTTATGTGGCACCAATTAAAAGCATAATTAGTTAATTACCTAAGCACAGAATTACTACTATTTTATCCTGATGGCTTCACTACAAAGCCATGTTGTCCCCAGCTAGTGCTCCCATTGGGGTGTTTCACAGATATTTCTCATATCTTTCTCTTGAGCAACTTTGTAGAAGATAAGACTGTCCTTCTCCACCCAATACAGCTTTACTTGCAGAAATGGACATGGCATCTAAGATAGTGGTTACAGAATGTTGCCCATATCAGAATCACTTGGAGGGCTTAGCAAGCCTCTGGGTTCTGCCCTCACCAGGTCTAGGCTAAGAGTCCCAAACTTTGCATTCCTAAGAAGTTTTAGCTGATTGGATGTGGCTAGTCTAGGACTCACACCTGACTTTCACAAACTACCCACACTATAGTAGACCTCCCCAAACACAATTTCTCATTTCCTTGGCAATTTTCAAAAGCCTTGTTGGGAGAACTGATTTTTAAATAGCACAATGAATCCATTATTTGACATGTTTACTTTGCTGGATTGGGGGTTCCCAAATTCCAGTGTATCAAAGGCCAAGGAGAAAAATCAAAGGAGTTCAGACTGGGTGGTGGGGAGGCAGTGGAAGGGACTGCGGGCACTCACATGCACACACCGTGTAAAAGGTGTGTACTGTGGGGATCTGGATCATGTGAATTCCACCTGAACAGTGCTGTTCTGTAGCCTCGTGGCTGAGATCACAGGCCCTGCATCAGGCTCCATCACTTATTAGCTATGTGTGGCTGGCAAGTCTCCAATTTCCCCACGCTTTGTTTCCCCTCACTCATTCAATCAGGAGGACAGAATCTACCCTAGAAGGTAGGCATGAGGATTAACTTCAGGACAAAAGTTAGGAGAAAAGGTGGGACATACTCAACTACAGTAACAGCAAAGGCTTACACAATTAGGACTGTGTCTAGTCACTACTGGGCATTAAGTCAATACTAGTAAAAATACAGCGTGCTTGTTAATTTGCTTAGCTTTTACATCATCTCTGAAATAAGTACAATTCCTAGCTACATTTTGCTTATGAATAAACTGAGATGAGACATTGAGGAATCACATAAGAGGCCCAACTTCACAGAGCTAACAAGTGGTAGGACTTGGTGATAAACCTATGCTGGATGATCCCAGGTTCCCACTTTTACCACCACACACCATGTTAGCAGTTAAGCAAGCAGGTGCCTTTAAGGGAAAACCCGTGTATAATGCACCTGCCAGGTTATCCTTTGTTTGTTTCCACTAAGATGCTGGAGAAATTTGAGGAGAATCAGCTTAGTTCACCAAGTTTCTTCAGCTCATTCCTTCAGCCACCCTGCATAAACTTGGCTTTTTTTAAAATTATTGTTGTTACTATGATTATTGTTATTACTATTACTTTAGAGAAGGAAGGTTTTATTTGGGCTCACAGTCACAAGAACTATAGCCCATCTTTGTGGGTGAGCTTCTGGCAGCCACATCTCACATCTTGGCAGATCAGAAAGCAGAGAATGGATGTCACATTCAAAGCAATTCATTCCCGCTAGCTAGACCACAATCCTGAAGATTCCACAGCCTCTGAAAACAGTGCCACCTGCTAAGGACCAAGCGTTCAAACACATGAACCTGTAGGGGGCATTTCACCTTCTAACCATAACGGGAAGAAAGCACGGTCTCCATTCTATAACTGATGCAAAGGTTTAAGGACATTCCTTCCAAGTCATCTCTTGTAGGTTGCTGTGCAATCTAGGACATGAGTCAAACAATAGCCATTGCAATCATCAAGGTTGTGGACCAGAAATCCTTCACTGATGGCAAGGTCACCAAATCAATGGAGAAGACCAATAGATGAAACCCACCATTGGAAGTTCTCTCTGCTCTCCCCAGATAACCTGACAGTCTACATGTATACAGGTATAATTAGTTAAACCTGTGCTGCTTTCTTCCGGGAAGGAAAGAATGAGACAGCCCAGAAAACTCCTTCCTGTGGTGTAAAGATAATCCGCCACCCTCTCAGTCACTCTCACCACGGCTCCAGACCAGCCTGGAGATCAGGCTCCTCCCTGTCTGGTCTACATTCTCTGTGGAGCAGTTGGATTGTTCTGAGATATGAGAAGCAGGCTCACAACGACAAAGAGGAAGGGCTGAAATAGCGCAAGTCAATCAGACCAGCACTGCCCCATGACTCTGGTACTTTATCCTATAGAGCAGTCGGTGTCAATAATTATTTATCCAGCTGATAAAGCAGGATAGAAGACCATAAATTATCCACTGGAAGCATGGCCTCAAACTCATGTCTGTTGCCAACCCACTAAGTCTGTTACGTTTAGTACGCAAGGAATGATGGGTAAGTGGGGGTAAGTTGTGGCCTTGATTATTCAGCTATGCTTTCTTTCCATTAATGTATGCACCAACACAACTCTTCCTGGAACCCAAGAAGCTCTATTTTGTGCTTATACTGAAGGAGCCGAAAGTCAGGAGCACAGGATTTGCCTGTACCCTCATCTTCTCACCTGCCAAATAAAGGCATTTGCCAGGTGCCAGGTGCTGTTCTCACCCCACACACCTATTTCATGGGTAGAGATAGAAGGGATAGCTCAGGTGGCAGTATATGAGGAAACAGAATGGTAGAGATGGGGGAGTCTTTGCTAACACCGATGTTGGACTGAGCATGCACCAAAGCAATAGTATCTCCCATCTTAATCTTTTGTACACATGTCCCATGGCCTTGCTGAGCATGCCCTCAAATGTACGTCTTAACTTGAATATGCTCAGCGATGTGCCAGCACCCAAAGCATTATCTCTGTGAGTGTGCATTGACTTCTAGAATGAAATCTGCATGCTGCCTTTGTTTGGGGTAGTCATTGCTCTGGAAATAACTCCAGTGCTCTCTTTACTAGCTGCAAGTCATACATCCACTCTTACCTACTAATGTACACTTTGGTTTCTCACCAAAATGGAAAACCACTGTGTTTGGTCACAACAGAGGCACTGGTTTTGTTCTGTAAAGGAGCAGTGCCATAGGACTCTGGCCAGTTGGTGCTATCTAGAATACAAGTTGACTTTTACCTGGTCACTAAGATTTGTTTAAAGACTTAAAATGAATTTGTTTTAGTGTTTTGTTAAATTTATGTGTATGTATCTTTCTGTGCATATGCCGCATGTGGAGGGTGTTGGATCCCTTGGAGGTCACAGGTTATGGTAGTGAGCCACCTGATGTGAGTGCTGAGAAGGGAACTCAGGTCCTCTGGAAGAGCAGCAAGCATTCTTAACCATTGAGCCATCTCTCTAGTCCCTAAAACCAACAGAAAGCTGACCTTCTCTGTGTAGCCCAGTCTCTCTGTCTCTCCCTATCTGTCTCTATATTTCTGTCTGTCTGCCTGTCTCTTTCTTTCTTTCTTTCTTCCTTTCTTTCTTTCTTTCTTTCTTTCTTTCTTTCTTTCTTTCTTTCTTTCTTTCTTTCTTTCTTTCTTTCATCTTTCTTTCTTTCTATCTATCTATCTATCATCTATCTATCTCTTTCTATATATAGATACATATATATACATATATTTATCTGTCTCTATCTCTGTCTCTCTCTCTTTCGGTGTGTATGTGTGTGTAAAGTCTATAGTTTGAATATGGCTCAATTTTTTTTACAACACTGAGTGGATCTAAAACAGCATGTGTTGGACTGGAGAGATGGATCAGCCATTAAAGAGCACTGGCTGCTCTTCTAGAAGAATCAGGCTCCATTCCTAGGATTTTCATAGAAGGTCACAACCACCTATAACTCCAATTCCAGGGCATCCAATGCCCTCTTCTGGTCTCCATGGGCACTTCCCACATGTAGTGCATAGACATACACACAGGCAAAACACTCATACACATACACATTACAAAATAATTTTAAGAACCTATCTTGGGTCACTTTTGAACTACAAGCCACGGTGTATAGGCTCTCCACCCACACTAGAGGTGTGCACAGGGTAATGTGGTGCCTAGTTATTCTGTTGAACATGGTTGGGAAAAATCCAAGTCTTCAGCATGCCAGGTATCATGCCCATCTCATGGCAAATGATACTTCACAGCATGCTTCTCTCTGGATGGCACCCTCTCTTGTGTCACCTTCTAGCTCTTTTCTTACCTTTCTGTCTTATTTTTTCAGACCAAGACTATAAAAATGCTCCACTGGCTTAAGTTATATCTGATTTTTCTTTATTGAGTAGTTTGTACCTTTCTTCACAGGATAGATAATTATTGTATAGATACTGTCATTGGACTTATCCTTTGTCATGTCTTAAATTGCCAGTACATGAACTTTGATTCCAGATAATGTGCTTACTTAACACAGGCCCATGGGAAGTGGGACCACAAACTGAAAGAGTCCATCTTCCAGCAGAAGAGTGGAGCTGTGGACATGACTTTTATCTTACAGGTCTGACGTGTCAAATCAGACACACTAAGACCAGCTATGTATCATGATGATACATCATTGATTTCCTAAAATAAATATAGATTATTTGTTATTATTGTGTTGTTGTTGTTGTTTGTGCTTGGTCAGCCCTCAGACCAACCTCCCAGGCTGAAAGAAAGGCTTTGCCAAGCCCCATCCCCACGTGGACAATGGACATGACCATAAGCAGTAGTCAACCACACTACTAGAGTTGAAGTTCCCTTGCAGAAGAGGGGTCCACACGCTGCATCCCCTAACCTGGAGGAAGAGCCTAAAGCTGAATTCATCAGCCCCCTCCCTGTAGCTCACCCACTCTACTACCTGGTCAGGTTTCCATGGTTAAAGCAGTGTAGTTTATTCCTGAAAAACATTATTTTGTATGCTAACCAAAATCACTAATAAAAAAAGAAATATGACCAAGAACATTAATGAAGGTTTCTCATGCCAGATATTGAGATTTTTTACAAGAGTCTATGGCTTTTGAGGGGGGAGCATTGGCATCGTAGTATGTGACCTAACTTCATTTAAGACACACACACACACACACACACACACACACACACACACACACACACACACACGTATGTATTGTATGTAATTTTAGGTAAATATAAAACAATAGGATTCTTTAAAGCTTTAACAACCACTCTCGGTGTTACTGCCCCTCCCCCTCCCCTCCCCCTCCCCTCCCCTTCTATACTGACCTCTTTCCTGGTCTGAAACAGGTGTGATATAACTGTGATCAAGAGCAACCTGGGAAGGAAAGGATTCACAGGTTGTGACATGCTGTGTTACATTAGGGAAGTCAAACCAGAAACTAAGAGGCAAGAACTGAAGCAGAAACCACAGAGGACTGTTGCATATTGATTTTCCCAGCCTACCTTATCCTACATCCCAGGACCACCTTCCCAAGGACAGCAATGCCCACACGGGGATGGGCTCCTCCACATAAATCATCAGTCAAGAAAATGCCCTACAGACTTATCCACAGGCCTGCCTGATGGGGGCACTCTCTCAATTGAGGTTCCTTCTTTTCACATGATGTTAGCCTGTGTCAAGCTGAAGTACTGACGTGGAAAATTTCAGCTGCTCTTTCAGCCATGTTATTAGCTGTCTCTGGGTGCTCTCCCACAGACAAAAATCGTTATGGGCTTTGCTTTTCACAGCATACTCTGATGCAGCCAAACTTAATACAAAGGCTTGTCATGGACCCATGAATTATTGACTCCCTTCCTGGACTCGCTCACACAGATGGGTGTTCAAGTGAAGACACAAACTATCCTAGAGGAAACCTGCAATCTTGCTACCGTAACCATATGCCAGACCTGGTCCTCAGCTTTACAAGATCCAGAGCTGAAGCACAGCCCTCACATAGGTGCCTGGGCTTGGGGAAGATTGATAATATCAAACAACTCACAACAACTAGGTGTCAATGTCTTGGAGAAAATATGAATATTATGTCAGCGGCTCATCACAATCTCTCCTCTCCTGGAAAGTTTACACTGACAGCCACATTATTGCCAGAGAGTATTCAATGATCATGAAATCTGAGCCAGGGAGTGGACTGAAGATCTTCATGTATGGGCATCCATTGCTCCAGGAGGTTGTGTGCTGGAGTGTGACAGCAGACTCCGCTCTGCCTCCTCTTTCTGAAGATCCCTTCTCACCTCAGATTGATAACTACCACTAAGAGTCCAGCAATCTTCTGCAGTTTCCGCCTCCATTCGATGTCTCAGGTCTACTTTGCCTGTTTCTGTTGTGAGATCATTAGTCCCACAAGGACCTTTGATGCTATTGTCCACTAAAATAGCGTAGCACGAATCTTAAAAGGTCTTATTAATAAAAACAAATCCGGAGCCAGGTATTGGAGTGAACGCTGAATGACCAGAGTAACAGAACAAGCCACAACCAACCTCACCTTGCCAATTCTTCAGCTGATCTTGTTTCCTCAAGCTGGAAGCCTCTGAGTGGATGGATCTCAGCTGTACTGCTGCTAAAAGTCTAAAAGCTTAAAAGGACTCTAGTTCTTGGTCCTCACACCTTATATACCTTTCTGCTTCCTGCCATCAGTTTCTGGGATTAAAGACATGTGTCACTATGCCTGGATGTTTCCAGTGTGGCTTTGAACTCACAGAGATCCAGACGGATCTCTGCCTCCAGAATCCTAGGGTTAAAGGTGGGTGTTCCACCATTTTCTGGCCTCTATGTCTATCTAGTGGCTGTTCTGTTCTCTGACCCCAGATAAGTTTATTGGGGTGCACAATATACTGGGGGATACAATATCACCACAAAATAGTTTCTTTTACTGGCTTACTCTTGTAGAAATATTGCCTGTGGGGGAGCAGGTAGAGTCCTGAATGGCTGGGTATAGTTGACAAGAGAAGAGCCATGTCAAGGACCCCAATGCCTCAGAATCATGGAAATGGCAAAGTCCTTGGACTGCAAGTACAAATGTTGAGATTGTATGCAGAAACTATCAACCATAGCTTCCTCTTCACTGTTACAGCAACCTGAGACTGTTCTTCAGAGGCCTCCTGCCCAGGTCAGCTAACTGCCTTCTGCTTCATGCAGGGGTTGCTGTGGGTCCATCAGCATGCACAGCCCACTCTGTCCCTGCTTTTCTGTACTGTGTTGTTTCTTTGTTCCCTGTCGCCTCAGTCAGGACAATCCCCAAGCCATGCAGATCCTGGCAATTATGTCTCCACACAATCTTCATTAGGGTAATAGTTCTAATCTTCTCCTAAATGAGAAAAACTGCGTTAGCTCAAAGCTGAGAAATGGTCCTGATCAAGAGTGAGTTTTTCTCTTCTAAGATCTCCATATCTGTAGGATGCAGGGGTGGGGGTGGGGATAGCACTCCCATGTGCTCCCTAACGATGGAGAACACATCGGTGACTGAATGTGCAAGTCTGTCCAACTCCAAGATAGAGATGTGGTTATTATTCCAATCTATACTGGCCACAAGAATGTGTCAGCAGCGGCCACACTAGTGGAAGCCCACGAACTGTGGACTGGTGGCTGTGGAACCCCCGTGGGACAAGACTAGCCCTCTGGATATGAAGATGGTTGTTTGGCTCCAACTGTTTGGGGGGCACCCAGGCAGGGGGATCGGGATCTATCCCTGGTCTATGGGCAGGCTTCTGGAACCCGGTGCTTGTGGTGTGACACCTTGCACAGCCTTGGTGCAGTGGGAAGGGGCTTGGACCTGCCTAGGCTCAGTGTGCTGGGCTCTGCTGACTCCCCATGGGAGACCTCGATTTGGGGGATGTAGGGATGCAGGTTGGCTTGGGAAAGAGGGCTAGGGGTGGGAGGAGGGAGGAGGGGGGATCTGTGGATAGTATGTGGAGTGAGTAGAAAATTTCTTAATATAGAAAAATGAAAAAAAAAAAGAATGTGTCAGCAAGCACACAGCACCCAATGACAGGCTTTTGAGAGCTTGGTGCGACCCTCAGCTCCTAAAGTATGGACACCATTCATTAGCATGAAAATAGCAATGAGAACTTTACTGTTGCGGTGACAGAACACCATGCCTTGAGCAATGATCAACTTGTTGGGTAAATAATTGTTTTATTATTTAATATATCCCGTTACCATCATGACATCAAGATCTAAAAACCACTAAGGTTAAAGACCCCTAAAGCATCTCTGTTCTATCTTGATGCTTTTGGATGCTTTTATGTTCCAGGCTTCATGTACCTGCATCACCTACTGAATAGTTTATCCTCTATCCACATTCAGCTCAGCTCCCCTCACCCCATCCCCTCAGCTCCCCTCACCCCATCCCCTCAGCTCCCCTCACCCCATCCCCTCAGCTCCCCTCACCCCATCCCCTCAGCTCCCCTTACCCCATCCCCTCAGCTCCTTTCACCCCATCCCCTCAGCTCCTTTCACCCCATCCCCTCAGCTCCCCTCACCCCATCCCCTCAGCTTCCCTCACCCCATCCCCTCAAGCTTCCTACCCTTCGACACATTTACTCTAGTCCTTTGACTTCACTCTTTTTTTAAGATTTATTTTTATTTTATAGGCATGAGTGTTTGCTTGCATGTATATTTATTTATACACCACATGTGTGCCTGGTGCTCTCAAGAGGCCAGAAGAGGGCATCTGATCTCCCTGAAACCAGAGTAATAGACAGTTGTGAGCTACCATGTGGGTGTTGAGAAACAAACCCAGGCTCTCTGAAAGAGTAGTAAGTACTAACTGCTGAACTGTCTCTCCAGCCCGACTGCATGAGTTTAACATCTCTTCCATTGAACTTCTTGATGCTCATCTAACATGTCTCTGCTCTACTGCCCTGACTCCTTATCCACATTCAGAGAGAGGCTTGCTCTCCCAGCTTAGTGATTCTCAGAAGTCAAAATCAGAACTCAGCATCTTGTATACAAACTGCCCCTTCTAAATCAGAAGTCTTCCCAATCAGACAGGTCATTATGTTCAGTCCTTCAGTTCAGAATCTGGACCTCTAAGCCATGCTAGCCACAGTGTCCCTTCTAGATTTTTCTTCTAAGGCTTTGCCCAGTTCTATTTTAAATTGTTGTTTTTTTTTTTCTTTTTGAAACAGGGTCTCATGTATCTCAGATTGGCTCCAGCCTTGCTAAGTATACAAGCATTCCCTTAAACTCTTGATCCTACTGCCCTCTACTCTTGAAATCTGGGATTATAGGCACAGGCTACCACGCCAACTTTTATGTGCCCCTGTGATCAAACCCAGGGCTTCATGTACTCAAAGAAACTCTACCAACTGGGCTACTATGATGGCAAGTTTTTAATTGTCAACTTGACTCATTCTAGAATCACCTGAGGAGAGTCTCAGTGGGGGCTTGTCTAGATCAGGTTGGTCCATAGGCATATCTGTTGCCGACTATCTTGAGGTGGAAAGACTCACCCACTATGGCTGGCACCATTTCATAGGCAAGAGATCCTGAACTATGTAAGAGTGGAGACTTTGAAGTGGTCACAAACGGGCATGCGTTAACTTACTCTTTGCTGCTCTGGATTGTGGAAGTAATGTGACCATATCCTTTGAGTTCCTGCCACCATGACCTACCTGTGCTGATGGGCTGTCATGTGGAATTGTGCGATAACAACAAAATGTTCTTTCTCAGGTTGTTTTTGTCAGGGTATTTTGTCACAGCAAGAGGAAATCAAACTACAGCAACCATACTTACAGCTCTATTTTTATACAGTGTGTGTGTGTGTGTGTGTGTGTGTGTGTGCTTAGATGACTCTAAGTCATTAAAAAGATGAGATTAACTGTTTCCAGAACCTACCAAGATCTGGTAGATTGGACAGATTTATACACAAAGGACACAGATTGTGATATAAACACACAGCATCCTTAATGATGTATTTTGTGTTACTAATGAGGCACGAAACACATTCTAAAAATGTAATGTCTCAACAAATGCTGATGAGAAAGGTGGATATCTACATACAAATGAGTGATACTGGGTGCATATGTAGTGAAGCCACATATAAAAATTATATTCACCTGCACCAAAGAACTAAATATAAGATCTAAAATTAGAAAACCTTTAGGAGAAAAAACTTTCATTGACATTGAACTTGATAATGATCTTGTAGATCAAAGTCACAGGCAACAAAAGAAAAACAAATCAGATTTAAAAGTTTGAGCTTAGGTTAAGGGACACTTTCAATAAAGTGAAATGGTAACCTACAGAATGGGAGTCATATTCTCAAATAATGTATCTGATAAAGAATAAATATCTAGAACATATAATGCTCTCCATATCTAGAAAACTCTCTGAGAACTTACTGAAATGGTTATATTATATATATCCAATGGAGCTTATTATATTCCAGTGGTGAGAAATGTATAGTAAATGTGATTTTAGTAAAATGTGTAATATATTAAATTGTGGTAGGTGACAAACAGAAAAAAGCAAGGAAGTTCAATGGAAAAATGTTATATATAGTTATACTCATTGGTGTGTATAAAAAAAATTAGACAAAATACTTTGAAGAATGCTCCACTGCAATGAAAAACTGAGCAACATATTGAAGAAAGTGAGTCACTTGACTATGTTAAGGAAGTGTTCTAGGCAAAGGAAAGAATAAATAAGAAGCCTCTGAGCAGAGGCAGTGCCAGGACATTTGAGGGAAGCAAAGAAGGCTGTGTTTGAGCAGTGTTGTTCTTCTTTATAATTGTGTAATGAGGATTAATAGCTAGGCTAAGGACGTGGGAAGACTCAAGTAAGTGTGAGATGAGATGAGCATGGACACATGACAACTGACAACAGAAACACAACGGAGCATTTCGAACTGTTAGAACAACTCCACTCCAACAAACTGGAACAGCCAGAAGAAATGGACAAACGCCTGCACACATACGTTACCCACACCGAATCATGAGTAGAGTTTGAACAGCTAAATAATGGACAATGAGGTTCAGTCAGAATTGAAAAATGAAAAATCTTCCATCAAAGAAAAACCCAGCATCTAATAAATTTGTTAAAGTATCCTACCAAACGTGAAAAAAGATAATAAAACCGAAGAAAATAGAATTTTTCTGTGATGGCTATTCTTGGTTGTCAATTTGACTGCATCTGGAATTAACTAAAACCCAAGCAGCTGGACACATCTGTGAAGGGTTTTTCTTGATTGAATTATTTGAAGTGGGAAATCTAACCCTAAATCTGGATCTTTTGAATTGGGAAGATCTATCTTAAATCTGAGCCACACCTTCTGTTGAGAGTCTTTATAAAGGACATGGAAGAAGGAATCTTGCTCTTTGCCTGCTTGCCTTCACTCACTGGCAGGTCCATTCTTTCTCTGGCATTAGAGACTACTTCTTTAGGATTCCAGTGTACACCGAAGACCAGCTGAGACATCCAACCTTGTGAACTGAACAGCTACCGGATTTTTGAATTTTCTATCAAAAGACAGTCATTGTTGGAATACTCAGACCATAATCTAATTTATTAGCCACATTAATAAATCCCATATACATACACCAGAATCCTGAAGAGGTAGTCTCTAATGCCAGTGAAGGAATGAACTTGTCAATGAGAGTGAGGGCAAGCAAAGAGCAAGAGCTTCCTTCTTCCATGTCAGATGGATAAGTAGATAGACAGATAGATAGATGATAGATAGATAGATAGATAGATAGATAGATAGATAGATAGATAGATAGATAGATAGATAGATAGATAGGTGATAGATAGGTGATAGATAGATAGATAGATAGATAGATAGATAGATAGATTCATTCTATCAGTTCTGTTTCTCTAGAGAACCCTGTCTAATACAGATTTCTTTCTTACATTCATTCTAGAAGGCCAGCATTACCCAATGCCAAAACTACATTACAACATAACAATAAAAGAAAACTGATGTGATGGTTAATCATGATTGCCAGCTTGATAGAATTTAGAATCACCATGAAAGCAAACCTCTAGGTATGTCTGCAAGGAGCTTCCAGATTAGGTTAATTGAGGTAGGAAGACAAACCCTCAATGTGGGCTGTGCCATTCCATGGGCTTGGATCATGAAGAACCACCAGCACTCTTTTCTCTCTGCTTCCTGACTGAGAATACAATTTGACAGGCTGCCTCTGGCTCCTGCTGCTGTGACTTCTCTGCTGTGATAGACTGAACCCTGGAACTGTAAGCCCAAATAAACCCTCCCTCCTCTGACTTGTTTTATTTAGTCAGGCATTTTGTCACAGCAATTAGACAAGTAACTAATACAGCTAGTAACCACTATTCCTGGTGAACACTGATGGAAAAGTCCTTAGCAAAATATCAGCAAAGCAACACTAACAGCCCATTAAACAGGTCATCAGCCATGAGATTTGCCCCTAGGATGCAAAAAGGAGTCAACATATGGAAATCAATAAACATGGCACACTCCGTTATCAGAATACAAAAACCATATCACCATTTTAATACAGCAAAAATATCTGACAAAATTAAATGTCCCTTTAGCTTTACTCCCAATGAATTAGGATAGAATGAAGATATTTCAACACAATAAAGGCCCTACATGACAACCCACAACTAGTAACATATTGAATGGAGAGAGTTTTAAATCTTTCCTCTGAGAATTGGAACAAGACAAGGATGTCTGCTTTCATCACTTTCATTCAACACAGCACTAGACGTCCTAGACAGAGCAATTAGGCAAGATAAAGAAAGAACATTGTTGCTAGACTTTTCCTGCTTGGCCCACAGTCAGGACAAATCTCTCTCACCCGCCAGTCCCACAACCGCTCAGACCCGACCAAGTAAACACAGAGACTTATATTGGTTACAAACTGTATGGCCGTGGCAGGCTTTTTGCTAACTGTTCTTACGGCTTAAATTAATCCATTTCTATTAATCTATACCTTGCCACGTGGCTTGTGGCTTACCGGTACTTTACATCTTCCTTGTCCTGATGGCGGCTGGCAGTGTCTCTCTCTCACCCAGCTTCCTGTTCTCTCAGTTCTCCTCTCTGTTAGTCCCGCCTATACTTCCTGCCTGGCCACGGGCCAATCAGTGATTTATTCATTGACCAATCAGCAACACATTTGACATACAGACCATCCCACAGCAGAACATCCAAATTGGAAGGGGAAAAATCAACTTTCTTTGTTATCAGATGTCATGATTGTGTTTACAGAAATCCTTGAAGACCACCCCCCAAAAAAAACTGTTGGAATTAATGAACGAAATTAATAAATTTTCAGGATACAAAAGCAATAATCAAAAATCAATAACACTTTTATATGCTAACAATGAGTTATCTGAAAAAGAAATCAAGAGAAAATCCTATTCATAATAGCTATAAAAATAAAATAACACATCCAAGAGTAAATTAATGAAAGATACATACAGTGAACACTAAAAATAAAGAAAAGGAAAGACAAAATGAGTTGGTGACTCATACATGCAATTTCAGCACTTGGGAGACTGAGGCAGGAGGATTTCCTTGAGTTCAAGGCTAGCCTGAGCTATAATGTGATAGGACCAAATCCCAGCCATAGACTCCCAGGAGGTATCTGAATTAAGGATAAGAATATGTTTTTTTTAAAAAAATTCCAAAAATAATTGATGAAAGACATTGAAGAAGTTACAAATAAATGGAAATGTACCCCATATTCATCAATTGAAAGAACTTCAGAATGCCCATACTACACAAAGCGAGGTACAAATTCAATGAAATCCCCTTCTAAATTCCCATGATGTTCTTCATAGAAATAGAAAGCTGTGGAATAATCCTTCTGTACACTGTGAAAATGTTAATTAAAAAGTTGATTGACTGATAGCTAATCAGGATTTCTAGGGCAGAGAGCATGCTGGGAAGAAGAAGGGCAGAGTCAGAGGAGTCACCAGCAAGACACAGAGGAAGCAAGAGATAAACATACCATGCCATGCTGAAAGAAGGTACCACATGTGCTAGAGGGTAGATAAGAAATATGGGTTAATTTAAGTTGTAAGACCTAGTTAGTAACAAGAATAAGCAAGCTATCAGCTAAGCTTTCATAATTAATAAGAAGTCTCCATGTTGGTTATTCAGGAGCAGCTACCAAGACACAGAGAAACTCTGCCTAGATATGGTGTTCCAATGTGGGGCCAGAATTTCTACATAAGACCTAACAAAGCTTAAAAAAATATTCTAAACACATAAAAAATGAAGCCAAACATGGCTTCCTGATAATTACCCTTTCTTGAGTAGGCTTTGTTTGCTAGTGGCAAACAGAGGCATGGCTCCTTTAAGAGGCAGCTTTCTGACTCATGCTAGAGGCAAACATGGGCAGGGCTCTTTTAAGAGGCCCTGCTACTGAACACTTAAATGGGGTTTATGAGCAGCAGGCTGCACAATATTTGGTGGCAGTGTAGACCCAACAACTTCCCAGAGCTGGGGCAGTAAACATGGCTCCTCTCGGTACCACCACCATGAGGATAAGCTCACAGGGAACCAAAGGGGAGAGGAGCCAGCCACCAACGCCATGCACTAAGCTGAGTTGTGCCAGCAGCTAGTATAGCAGTTTAAGTTTCCTCTCATTTAATCAAAAAACAATACAGATTCCCAGTAAAGACAGATCCAGACAGAAAAGCAACCTCTAAACAGGTTACCATGTGTTTAAAAATGTACAAAGTCTTGGAAGAGAAAAGAAAGGGGTATAGACAGTCATATATATACATATGTATATGTATATATATATATATATATATATATATATATATAGTTTTAAGATAATAAAGTCCTTTAAAGGGGAATAAAGTAATATAAAAAAAACATGTAAAGATGGAAAATACACAGAGTCTGGATCCTATATGTTATTGTGTTGTCTTTAAATTTTTTGGCTGCTAAGAGACACTGGATTATGAAAGCTGCTAGATTAAACTAACCTATATATTTTAAAATATCTTTACTTCAGGGGCTGGAGAGATGGCTCAGTGGTTAAGATTACTGGTTGCTCTTCCAGAGGTCCTGAGTTCCATTCCCAGGAACCACATGGTGGCTCACAACCATCTGTAATGAGATTTGGTGCCCTCTTCTGGCCTGCAGGCATTAATGCAGACAGAATACTGTATACATAATAAATAAATCTTTAAAAAAAACAAATTTTGACTTCAAAATGGAAGTCAAAAGGTGTGTTGCTTTGGGAGAGAGGCTATGCTTTTATTTCCAAAGGAAATGAGAGGCTATGGATTCATTCCAGGTTAAAGATGTTCAGGTTTGATTGAGCAAGACCCCCTGAAAATCCTGACTACAGACATTGTGGAGGCCCACAAAGGTTTCCTAGTGAGATCTGAGTTTGCTTCACCCAGCAGGGTTGCATTAGAGGATTGCTTGGCCATGTGCATGGTTACTAGGTAATTGGAAGGGTTTGCACTTGGCTGTGCTAGGGGAGGGTCTTTGCTCTACCCCTTGGCATTCCTATAAAAAGCCCTTTAGAAGAGACAGAAAGGGCCAGTGAATAAGTAAGGATCCAGGCCCTCCTGAGGCTATTCTGTGTTTCTTTCCCCTGTTTGTCTCTTTCCCCTCTATATTTCTATCTAAATCTCTTATCCCTCTCTTCTGAAGAGTACTTGGGGAGAAAGTGGGAGCTGGTCTCCCACAAGACAAAAGAAAAAAAACTAAACAAACAAACAAACCCTACAAAACATGTAGCATATATTTTACCTGCTCAAACATAAAACAAAAAATCATCTTTAACTGGCTTGTGCATACCACATATTCTATACCTGTATGTTACCTTTAAAAGTTTATGTATTTGCAGAACAAGGGGACCAAACACCAATGAAAATGAATGGCCTAGGTGATCCAGCATCTCAGAATGCCTCTGTTGCCTCAGAATTCTGCATCCAACACAGCTTCAAGCCTGCTGGCTGAGATGATCCAGTCCCATGAATTACTCCAGCGAAAACCTAACAATTATCCTGATTTTCTCAAGGTTCTCCAAAGATGACAGCAGCCACAAACAGAAAGTTGTCTAAAGAACAATGCCCACATTCCCAAAAGATGGGTTATGGATATTTATTATCATTTAATGGGGGTTGGTTACAAGTTGTTATTGGAGCTGTGGAGCCCCTATAGGACTGGACTAGACCCTCTGGATACATGAGATAGTTGTTTAGCTTGAACTGTTTAGGGGGCCCCCAAGCAGGGGGATAGGGATCCATCCCTGGTACGTGGGTGGGCTTTTTGGAGCCCAGGACCTAGGGTGTGACACCTTGCACAGCCTTAGCGCAGGGGGGAGGGGCTTGGACCACCTCAACTGAATGTCCCAGGCTCTGCTGACTCCTCATGGGAGACCTTGACTTGGGGGAGGTGAAAATGGGGAGTGGGTTGGGGGGAAGGTTGGGGGTGGGAAGAGGGAAGAGGGGGGATCTGTGGTTGATATGTAAAGTGAATAGAAAATTTCTTCATAATAAAAAAAGTTATTGGTAATATCAGGAAAAAAACTGAACAAAGGGAATTAGATTCAGGGATCTTATTCTAAAAAGAAAAATGGGGAGTTAGAAATGATAGGATAAAAGGATAGATTATTGAATATACTTTTAAACTACTAGTCTTAAATATTTTACATTAGTATGGATTTTGATTTATTAATACAAATTTAAGGTTATTTTGCTATACTATGTGTATGTTTCTATTCTTGTTTGGGGTATTTGCAGCTCATTTAAAAATGTAATGTATAATTAAGCAGCTCATTTATGCAGCTCATTAAAAATGTAATGTATAATTAAGAAATACAGATTAATAGTCATCTATAATAGTCAAAATTATAGTCATGTTAGGTATATTTTCAAGGTCATATACAAATTTAGATAGATTGTTTTCAAACACTTCAAAGACCTACAGAATATGGCATTTAAGATGTTTTAAAAATATAAGGTTTTCTATGACAATGAGACACATCTGCTCCTGGCAGCACCAATCTACTTCAAAGAAAATGATGAGAATCAAAGAAACTCCATATGGAGTTTGCTTTCTTGTGGCAAAAGTTAGCCACTAGGCAAGAAACTTCCTTTGTCTCAATGGCTGACAGTATTCTGTCCAAATTGAACAAGCAGGACAAAAAAAGTGACTTCCAAACTTTGCCAAGACAAGGTAGGATAGTCCTTCAAAATTCCCTGCTTCTCAGAAATATCTGTCAGATATACCAGGCCTGTAAGCCAAAGATGGATGCCCCAATGTTACAGAAGAACTCTGGGTGACTGTCCAGGCAGCCAGATGTCCCTGACATTTGGTAACATTCTACCCTTCTGGTGTCTTTGATGGAGTTAAAGACTAAATAATTAGACTTAAAGTTTTCCTTAGTTATGATAAAAAGGTATACTAGATGTGAAACTTTAGACTCGCCTGTTTTTGTTATATATAATTTTATTATGTTAAAGTTAAAATCTTCCTTTTTATTTAGACAAAAAGGGGGAAATGCTGTGGAATAATCCTGTACACTGTGAAAATGTGTTGCTCGCATTGCTAATAAAAATGAGCATGCTGGGAAGAAGAAGGGTAGAGTCATCAGAGGAGTTGCCAGTGAGACACAGAGGAAGCAGAAGATACATACGCCATGCTGAAAGAAGGTATCACCACATGGCAGAGAGTAGATAAGAAGTATGGGTTAATTTAAGTTGTAAGAGCTAGTCAGTAACAAGCATAAGCTATCAGCCAAGCTTTCATAATTAATAAGAAATCTCCAAGTTGGTTATTTGTGTGTGGCTGCCGTGACACAAAGAAGCTCCACCTACAGGAAGCAAAAGCCTGTAAAGAACCACAAATGACTTATGGCAATCCACCTGCAGAAGAATGAAGTTGGATTCAATATTTCACTGCTTACTGAAATCATCTCAAAAATGATTAAAGATTTAGGTATAAGGTTTAAAACATAAAAATGTAGGGGCAACACATCAAGATACTGGCCTGGGCAATGATGTTTTTGCAGATGGCCCCAAATACATGAGTAACTTGGTCCCATTGAGTTGTTAGGCTTTTGCAGGAAACACTTTTACCCGGTTGCCATCTCTTCATAGTTGAGGCTCTAAAATGCCACTGAAGTTGATGATAAGTAAACATTTGTATGAATTTTCATTGCTATGACCAAACACTCAATAGAAACAACTTAATCTTAGCCATTCTGACAGGTGAAGATGGTATCTCAGAGTCATTTTGATTTGCATTTCCCTGATGACTAAGAATGTTGAGCAATTCCTTAAATGTCCTTTAGTCACTTGAGATTCATCTGTTGAGAATTCTCTGTTTAGATCTGTAGCCCTTGTTTTTTTTTTTTTTTTATTTTTTTTTTTTTTATTTTTTTATTTTTTTATTTTTTTTTTTTTTTTGGTTTTTCGAGACAGGGTCTCTCTGTGTAGCTTTGCGCCTTTCCTGGAACTCACTTGGTAGTCCAGGCTGGCCTCGAACTCACAGAGATCCACCTGGCTCTGCCTCCCGAGTGCTGGGATTAAAGGCGTGCGCCACCACCGCCCGGCATCTTGTTTTTAATTGAATTGTTTGGTATTTTTATGTCTAGTTTCTTGAATTCTTTATATATTTTGGAGATCAGCCCTCTGTCAGATGTGGGGTTGGTGAAGATCTTTTCCCATTCTGTAGGCTGTAGTTTTGTCCTATTTACTGTATCCTTTGCCTTACAGAAGCTTCTCAGTTTCAGGAGGTCCCATTTATTAATTGTTGCTCTCAGTGTCTGTGCTACTGGAGTTATATTTAGGAAGTGAGATACCATCTTACACCTGTCAGAATGGCTAAGATCAAAAACACCAAAGACAGCTTATGTTGGAGAAGATGTGGAGCAAGGGGAACACTCCTCCATGGTTGATGGGAGTGCAAACTTGTACAGCCACTTTGGAAATCAGTATGGCAGTTTCTTAGAAAACTGAGAATCAATCTTCCTCAAGACCCAGCTATACCACTCTTGGGCATATACCTAAGGAATGCTTAATCATACCACAAAACACATGCTCAACAATGTTCATAGCAGCATTATTCGTAATAGCCAGAACCTGGAAACAGCCTAGATGCCCCTCAACCAAAGAATGGAATAAAGAAAATGTGGTACATGTATATATGAGTACTACTCAGCAGTGAAAAACAATGAAATCATAAAATTTCCAGGCAAATGGATGGATCTGGAAAATATCATCCTGAGTGAGGTAACCCAGACTCAGAAGGACAAACATGGTATGTACTCACTCATAAGTGGATACTAGATGTAAAGCAAAGGGTAACCAGATGACAACCTATAGCTCTAGAGAAGCTAGCTAACAAGGAGGACCCAAAGACAGATGAAGGGATTGCCCTGGGAATGGGGAGTAGATGAGATCTCCATCTCATCTACTAGTAAACTGGGGATGATGGGTGGGCAATGGAGGGTAGAGGATGGGGGGTAAGAACATAAGGGAATACAATGGTTGAGTTGGAACAGAGATGGAGTAGGAGAGCAATGAAAGAGATACTATGAAAGAGAGAGACATCATGGGGATAGGGAGAAACCAGGTGATAGGGAAGTTTCCAGGAATCTTCAAGGATGACCCCAGCTTAGACTACTAGCAATAGTAGAGAGGGTGCCTGAACTGGCTTACCCCAGTAATTAGATCAGGGAATACCCTAACTGTCATCGTAGAGCCTTTCTCCAGTAACTGATGGAAGCAGATGCAGAGATCCACAGCCAAACACTAGGTAGAGCTCCAGGAGTCCAGTTGAAGAGAGAGAAGAGGGATTCTATGAACAAGGGGCATTATGATCATGCTGGGGAAACCTACAGAGACAACCAAACCAAACTAGTGGGCACTCGTGAAATTTAGATCAACAGCTGTGGAGCCTGCATGGGACTGGACTAGGCCTTCTGCATAGTGAGGCAGTTGTGTAGCTTGATCTGCTTGAGGGGCCCCCTGGCAGTAGGATCAGAATTCATCCCTGGTACATGAGTGGGCCTTTTGGAGCCCACTTCTATGATGGGACACCTTGCACAGCCTTGAGGCAGGGAAAGGGGCTTGGATCTGCCTCTACTAAATGTACCTCCCCATGAGAGGCCTTACATTCTTGTAAGAGGGAATGGGAGGTGAGTTGGGAGGGGGAGGCTGGAGGGGCAGGAGGAGGGAAGAGGGGGATCTTTAGTATGTAAAATGAATAAAAAAATTTCTTAATAAAAAATGAAACAAAAACAAACAAACAAAAAAGAAACAACTTAAAAGGAGAAAGTATTTATTTTGGTCCCCAATTTCAGAGGAATCAGTCTATCATGTGATGTATGGGGAGGGCATGGTAGCATGAGGCAGTTCACATCATGGCAGTCCAGGAAGCAGAGAAAGGGGAGCTCTACTGCCCCACGGCTTTCTCCTTTTTCATCTCTGGAAAAGTCCACACACACTCAGAAATGTGTCTCACTAATCACCTATGTGACTCTAAGCACAGACAAATTAACAATGAAGATTAATCACCCCAGTGGTCAGAGGTGTGTACTGATAAGAGTAATTTCAGCTACCAAAGTGATGGAAGATGAGGTAAGTATAGTCACGTGTGCTTGCTAGTGATGAGGATCCGTTCACACACTATTGAGCAACTGTATCTTTGTGCAAATATTCTAGGGTAGACTTACATCAACCTAGATGGCAGAACCTACTGCACACCTAGGACATAAAGGGCAGCCTATATTGTTCCCAGGCTACCAATCTGTATAGCACATTAGTGCTCCGAACACGGTGATGCATATCGAGGCATAGCTCTGCATAGCTCTGCACAAGCACAATAAAAACAGCTAGATGACAGGAAACTCAGCTTCGTTATAGTCTTGTGAGACCATCGTATTAGTTACTTTTATCATCTCAGTGTGAAAAAACTTGGCTAAAGCAACTTAAGGGATGAAAGTTAGTTCTGGCTCACAGTTTGAGGGCACACAGTCCATCGTGGCAGGAGAAGCATGGGGGCAGGAACAGCTCACGTTCTGAGGGGGTGGGGGCTTGCTCACATCCTAGTGATTCAAGAAGTAGAAAGAGGATGACACTAGTGCTGTGATGCCTTTCTCCTTTCCCCCATTTTTATCAAGTCCAGGAGCCTAGCCAATGTGACGGTGTCACTACATTCAAGGTGGGGTTTTTTGGTGGAAAGGGGTAGGGATTAACACTGAGTTTCATTTGAGTAGACCAGCCTTGAGTTTGCTGTATAGGGGAAGATGTCCTTGAACTCCTGACTTTTCTGCCTCCACCTTCCTAGTAGTTGGACTATAGGTATGCATTACCACATCGGGATCAGGGTAAATCTTCCTTTAGTTATTTTTCTCTGAAAGCTCCCAAATGCGTGCCTCACTAATGCCCAAGGTTTTTAATCCACTCGAGATGACAATGAAAACAAACCATTACAACTCTTCTCCTTGTCAAATTCTCTCTCTCTCTCTCTCTCTCTCTCTCTCTCTCTCTCTCTCTCTCTCTCTCTCTCTTTCACACACACACACACAAAAAAAAAAAAATCAGTTTTAAATTAACATTCTACCCATGGCCTCCTTAGGCTCATGGCCACCACCACCTAAGGCCAATGATATTCAGTTAAACTTCAAAAGTTCACATTATCTTTAACGATCAATCCTAACATTATACAAATGTCTGAAGTCTCTTTGAGATTCAAGACAAACTTTGTTATGAGATCCTGTAAAATAAAAAATCAAGTAACATGCTTCTGATAGACAGTTGCCCAGAGTAAATATTCACAGTTCAAAAAGGAGGAATGGCAATATAGCAAAGGAATATAAGACCCAAACCTAGCAGAATCTGGGGTTAATGGTGGCATCATCTGGGTTTCAGTAGATTTGGATAGTCATGCTTCTCCAATGTGGTAGGCTATATCAAACGTGGCCTCTCTTGTGATATCCCTACCAGTTGGCTGCAGCTTTTTCTTAGTGGGCACCTTATGCTCTGGCCCGTGTCTCTGCTGAATCTTGGCATTCAGCTACATAGCCCATCCAGGAGGTCCTTGCAGGGAATCTAACACTGATATGCAATGTTTGGCCTTCACAGTGTTCTGTAAACTTAGTGCAAGCTTCCATGATCCCTTTACTCTCATTCTGCACCCCTACAAAACCAGGATGACATGGATAGTACCAAGTTCTGTTTCCAGCTCAAGATGCATCCCAGCTCCCTTGGGCATCTGTGTGCATTCCAAGCAGAACCTAGGAAAACACTTTCCTTGGTAGCTGCTTTCTACCAGGGAACCCTGGAGGCTTTATCTCTTTAGACATTATTCTGGTTTTATGTTTTACATCCTCAGGTCTCTGGTGTGTGGGGTCTTGCACTCAAGACATAACCTTTCTTATTTTTCTGGTGCAAAGTATATAATTTTAAATGATATTAATCTCTTTAATAATTACAGATATTTTGCACTCACCCAATCCCCAGCTTTCATCTAACTTCTGTTCCTTTCCTCACCAAACTGCATATTTTTCCTATCTTCCTGCTCTCCTCCATCTCCCTCTATTGGTGAAATTATTAAGGCCACTCCACGTAGTTAAAAGGGAGATTTATTTAATGGTGTAACTTACAAATGAAGAGATAGGTAGGTCGCAGGGTCTGGGGAAGACGTAGCGCAGTCCAGCGGTGTTCTCTGGAGAACTCTGCTCTGTCTACCTCTAGAGTCCAGGGTCCAGGAACTAAGAGAAGGCAGTGCATCCGGATCTCGGGTCTTCAGGGCCCTCTCTTGGCTCCACCTTATAGGTATGATAGTTACCGAAGCCTCAACGGGGGTTGGAACTTCCAGACCAAAGCTGGAATGGCTACCCAATACATCTCCCCCTTTTGTCTAAATAAGAAGGTTCTAACTTAATACAAGACTATAGACAAAGGAATGGTTATCAAATATTGTCCAGGAGTAATGAGGGATAATGACCCAGATGAGATGGAACTACAATCAATGCGAACAATATCAAACAAGAAACATATACTAAAATCCAGAGAAGTCTAGAGCGTAGGTAAATGGTTTGTTACAAAGATCATTCCAAAAGGTGTCCTATCCTAAAGAACCTAAATCTAATACTTAATATGTTCTATCTAAGATATTATATATGTATACTAAGTTGTAACTATAACTGCTAGTCTTCAATCCCATCAAAGACCTGAGAAGGTATATAACGGTACCTGAGAAATGGAAGATGGATGCAAGCAACTTTCGGGAGTCTTGCAAGAGTAGACAGAGATAGCTGGCAGCCTGGACAGTCACCTAATGTTTCTCAGCATTGTTGGTGCATTCAAATTGGCTACAGGCCTAGAGTATCTGACAGACCATTTTCAGAAGCAGGAATTCTGAGAGACCATCTTACCCTGTCTTGGCAGAGTACAGGGTTCGCTTTCCTTGTGTCCCGCTTGCCCAGAAAGGACAGCATTCGTACTGTCAGCAGTTGAGGCAAGGGCAGTTCTTTGCCCAGTAGGCCATTTTGTGCCAAGAAGACAAACTTCCAAATGGAAATGTTTTAGAAGCCCAATATTCTCTCGGGATCAAATTGGTGCTGCCAGGAGCAATTGTGTCTCACGTCAACAGAATTTAAAGTTATTTAAATGCCATATTCTCTAGTTCTATGAAGTGTTTGAAGATTACCTGTCCATCTGACCTATGTATCTGTAAGTCTAGATAACCTAACTAACGTAACTATAGAGATGGCAAGCATAGGTGACTATAAATCTATAAGTCTTATCTACCAAAATAACCTAAGGACTAAGGCTTTATGTAAACAAGCTAAACAGTCTATAAGCAAATGTATGGTAAAGAATAATAACTTCAAAATTGTGACAATACACAAGATATTATAACAGAGGTAGGAATATATAGTGCAATATGCAATATGACAATAATCTTAAATATATATCAATACACTGAATATCCTAAACAGAAGTAGAACATACATAAAGTATGACAGATATAAATTTACATTTGCATCAATATACAAATATTTCAAATAAGAGTAGAAATATATGTACATTATAACAAATATAGTTCTGTATTTGTATCAATATACAAATTATCTTAAACAGGAATATAAAAATAGTTTACATTTGTATAAACATATAAGGATCCATAACAGTGCAAATTACAGTGCAAATTATCTAAGGCTGCTATTTTACTAAATTTGTTTACTAGTATATACAATAATCTACCATAATATCTTATACCTATCCATTCCATTTCTTCTTTCCCCCCCCTTTTTTTAGGAGAATACTGAGTTTAATATTTTCTTCCACCCCCAACCCTATAACCATCATCCATAACCCTGAGAAATATGAAACCTTAGGGAGAAGGGGAGTCGTTTTCTTAGAATTGCTTCCTGCTATTTTGGGGGTGATGGTATCTCTGTTGGGTATTGTGAGAAATCTCAGATAGTTGAATCTCAGTTAGACTAACTGTAGATTCCGCAGCAAGTAATGGGTAAAATTGTCTGAAATTCTAGCAAGAATCCTGTACTGTATCCAATATCTTGAAAACATTCCTCTTTTTCCCAGAGGCCATTAACTCACTACCAAAGTACAATACAGCACTAAACAGAGAGAGCAACAGTGAAATTCTCACTCACTTGGCACATTAGTATGTTGGTTAATCTTCATTGTCAGTTTGGAAATACACTGCTAAGCATGTCTAGAAATGTGTTTTCAGAAGTGACTTGGATCAGCTGCCCGTTCTTCAGCGATATATTCCTGAGACTGAGGACCAGGGGATCAGAAACAATAAAGAAGACAGGAAAAGTCGGGACAGGGGGGTTTTACACAAGCTATGTCTTATGCCAAACTAGATTATTAACAGCATCTTTATATACTGTTTACAGGAGGGAAATGAGACAGAGTCAGCAGAAAGCTATCATACAATGGGACAAAGGCACCAGGAAACTAGTCAAGCAACGTGACACAAAGGGAGCACAGGAGATCTCAAGTGTGTCATAGCCTGAGCACACAGCAGCCTTGGGACTGATAACCAAAGACTTGGATTCCCAGGATCAGCTTCTCCAGGGCCCTGACCCCAGGCCGTTACTGGCCCTGTCAAGCATGTTCCCGTTTTAGACAAAGAACTCTGTTCCTTCTCCATACATCAGGGCCTCATGAAAAAGCTTTGGATCATCCCGGCTTCCAATACAGGAGGATTTAACTAAAAAAGAAAGACCCACTTTAACTGTGTGGCATCTTTCTACAGGCTTGGGTCCCAGGCTCAATAAAATGGCAAAATTCACAGGGCTGAATACAAGAGGGAAATCAAGGTGAGGCTTCAGCATTCATCTCTCTCTGCTTCCTGAGGATAGTAGCAGTGTGAGAGGATAACAGCAGTGTGACCAGGTCCCTCACGTTCCTGCCATGCCTTCTCCTCCACCATGGACTATAGCCACAAACTGTGAGTCATCAGACGCCCTCCCTTCCTGGAGCTGCTTCCGACAGATATTTTGTCATGGCAGCACATAACTAATACAGAGGAGTGGTACTGAAAAGTGGGGCTGTTGCTGTGGCTGCTTGACCATGGAGTTGTCGGCAGGCTTTGGACATGGATGAACATCAAAGCTTAGTGGACCATTCTGGTGGGAACTGCAAGACTAGAATGCTAAGAGCAATGTAGAGAGTAGAGGCCTGGTTCATGAAGTTTTTGAGTAGAAGAAGGACTGTTGGTGACTGGAATAGTGGCCCTTTGTGTCAAATCCTGGCAAACAGTCCGGCTTCATTCTGTCCATGTCCTGAGAACTCGAGTGTGGCCGAACGCAAACATAATGAACTAATTTGCTTGGTGGAGAAAAGTCTCAAGGCAGAATAGAATTCAGGCTATGGCTATTTCCAGTGCTATGGTGAGAGAGAGTATAAAGTGATATGGACAGATGTGAAAATTGTGTGTCATCAATGGAGAAAACAATGATTTTAAAGTTGCAAATAAAGGAGATATTGAGAAAATGGTTTAATTGTTAAGGGGATTAGCATTGGTAAAGGAAAACCTTGTGTTCTACACTGTGAACAATAGAACAGCTACCTTGAGGGTGAGAGACAACCCACAGAAGGTTCCTTCCTTCTTGTGAAAATGCAAATTCATTTGAAAGCAAAGAGCCCAAAGTGGAAGTGTCATTGAAGAGTCTCCCTACTTGTCAAAACCTCAGAGAGACGTGATCCTCCAATGCCAGCACAGAGACAACGATGCAGCTGTGGTCCAGGGGGCCAGGCTACATATCCAGCTGGCAACAGAGCTTGGCATCCCGAGCCACACGGTGCTGGTTTCACAGGCAAGAAATTCACAAGAGTGATGAAGTCATGAAGGCTTGTGTCAAGGTTTCAGAAGGCTGCTGAGGCCAGGAAACGCGTCAGGATCCTCTGAGATGCCTTCGGGTACAGCTGTGAAGCGGAAGCCCAGGTTGCAATCGAGACTCCAGGATGGTGGAGACTCCACAATGATTAGAGGTCTTCCCAGTGAAGCTGCAGGCATGGATTGGAGCTGGTCCCAGTGAGATACTTCAGACTGTAGGCAGCAAAGCTGGAGAGATGGGGCTTTCCAAGCCCTTTGGAGCCAGATGATGACACCATGAGCTTCAGATGCAGGACGTGGAGCTACGAGATTTGATGTGTGTCCTGCTTAGATCCCATCTTTCTCTAGTCCAGTCAATCCTTGCTATGGCCCACTCCTTCCTTTTGGAATTGAAATATTGTGCCATTGTATGTTGGAAGTATATAAATTGTCTTGTTTTATGTTTTAGTTAGTATACATTAATATAGATAAGATTATATGTTTCATTATATGTATGTAACATATCTTGGCCATATTCATCCCCATTCCCCTCTCTTGTACCCTCAAACTCCTACTAATTCCCTTCCACTTCCCAACGAGTCCAACTCCTCTTCTTCTTTCATGGTGTGTGTGTGTGTGTGTGTGTGTGTGTGTGTGTGTGTGTGTGTGTGTGTGTATGTGTGTGTGTTTCATCAGGGTTGCTTACAGGAAGCCTGAGTAAGGGGTCATTTACAGGAACACAACACCTTACCAGTGACTATAACAATAAAGAAAATGCCTCTTCCCCCCACAACAATTATTAATTGCATACAGATCTTCAGGGAAGGGTGAAGTCGGTGAGTCACACTCTCTCTCTCTAGCTTCTATTAACTGCCTATATATCTTCAGGAAGATGTGGAGCCTCATGAGCATTCCACAACACTCCATCCCTTCCTCCAGCTTGTACATCCTTCCTGCTCCCTCTCCCACAGTGTTCCCAAGGCCTTTGAGGGGATGATGTAGATGTCCTGTTTATAGCTGAGCATAAGTCCTGTATGCTTATCACCTCTTCTCGTTACTTTAATCAGCTACAAGTCTCTGTAGCTATGACTCCCCACTGGCAAAGGAAGCTCCTCTGACCAGCACTGACAAGAACATTAATTTATGGGCATGAATGTAACTGTTTAGAAGACAATTTGATGGTAACATCACATGACTTTACCAAAACCCATTACGTAGGATTCCCCAGGAGGGCCCATGACTTCCCCAGCCATGGGCTTTTGACCAAGTCTATAGTGCCAGATGTGAATTTCCTCCTTGGAAGCAGAACTCAAGTCCAGTCAGAAAGTGGTTATTCTACCAGTAAACACTAAATTCTAGAGAGAAATGAGACATTCCTAGTTGAGCAGGTGTGGTGGCCACTGTTGGGAGGAGGAGAGAAAGGGTCTCTCTCTCCCTGGATACAGATAGGCCAAATTCTGAGCTACCATGGCTAAAGGGATTGGCTGGGCCCAGGGTAAATTAGCCTGTTCTTTTGCCTGTAGGCATGGAGCAGCATGGAAAAATGGTCTTTGGGGGAACACCAAGTAGAGTATGTTGCTGTTACTTACCAGCTTTTCTTCACCAGATTTACTTGCAGTGAGCAGAAATGAAGCAGTGCTAGCTACCTGTGAAAACACAAGAAGAATGTCATAATTTCATGATACTTGGATCTTCAAAGCCCAATATTCATTCATTTATGTATACATTTATTTATGGTCATCCTCCTCCTCCTTAAGATGAGGTGTCATGAGCCCAGGCTGGCCTTCAACTCACTACATAGGGTAATCTGACCTTGAACTGCTTATCCTGCAGTCTCGGCCTTTTAATTACTAAGGTTACAGATGTGCAGCACCACACAAAGGCTCAAAGCCCTGACATTTCAAATAAGAGGAGCTGAAATGAACTGAAGTAGTATAGTACCAGAATCCTAACCTGGCTTAGTTCCTGATTAGATAGAATTAAAGGGTCAATTGAATAGAAGCCTTGTATAATAACTTCTTTAACTTGGGAAATAGCGAGCCTGTTCTGTGGGTAGTCAGTACCTTTGACTCTACTCTTTTCTGATATATAAAGCTTCTGTCACATGACAAAAAACCACCAAGCATGAAAAGAAGCAGGAAGGTTCGACATACAATCAGGAGAACACAGTGGAATAAGACAAACTCACCAATAAGCTAGGTCTTGACATTATCAAGCATGGACATTACACTAACATTTATGATAATATTTAGAATATAAATGAATACATATTCAAGTCAAATGAAAAATGATGTAGTACATCAGATAGAAAAGTTCTCAAATAATAAACAGATGGAAACTGTGTGCCTAAAAATATATACCCAAAACAATGTATTTGCTTAATAGTGGATTAGGAAAAACAGAAAAAGATTGAATGAATATAATTATATATTCATTATACTATAATTGGAGTGAAGGAAGATAAGGAACAGAGTCAACAAACACTAGAGCCCCCACATACCAGTGAGATAAAACCTAATGGTATAAAAATGCAATTGCAGCCACTGAAAGTGAAAGAAGAGGAAAATGCATGAGATTCAGAGATAGAGGTAAGGAGACACAAGAAATACTCAAGAAAATGAGAATTTCCTAAAATTAATGGTCCTTATCAACACCCAGATGTTAAAAAGCTAATTAAAACTTCTAATGGTACAAATGTAAAAACCTGATTAAAACTTCTAATAGGATAAATGTAAATAATGCCATATTGATCCAGCTGCAAATCAAAACATAAAAAGAAAGTATTAAGACAGATACCCTACAGTGCTCCCTAGCACAGTACCTCTCAACTATAGTCACCCCAAGGCTGCTTGCCAAGGATCATGACCTTCTCCCAGCCTCCTTTCCTCCCCCTGGGAATCCCCAGACCTCTAAGCTCTCACTCCCACGGACTATCAAGCCAAGCCACATGGCATGGAAACACAGGTAACCTATCTGCACTCTGTGTCACAACCACTCCCAACTTCAGGCACCCTGCAGCTGTGTGTGCCAGATTCATCCTCCAGGCCCAGCCAGGCTCACACACCCTGTGCTCTGGCCCAACCTGCCAAGATGGCCTGACCTACTCTACCTGTACCCTTCCCTGGGTCCCAAAACCATGGCACCAGCAAGCCTGCTTTTGCCTTTTCTAACCTCCAGATGGGGTTCAGTGGCGCATCCAGCCCATCCTTCTGTGTCCACGTCAGACACACAAGCAACACAATAAGTCCACATGCCCAGGTCTCATCCAAAAACAGTATGAAAGGTCAAGATCACATGCCCTGCCCCCAGTCACCAGTCCTGTAGAAATATTCTTCTATGAGAACTACTTAGATGAACCCCGGAACAGAGAATTTAAAAGGAACAATCATAGGCATCATTGAAGAATTCAATTTAAAGTTTAAAGAAGATATAAATAGCTCAACAAACTTAAAAAGAATGAACTCAAAGAGAATAAATGCCTGAATGAGAACCGAGAACGTACAAGCATGAAGCTGAATGAAATGACAAACACAAAACAGGATTTGAGAACCACATTGAATGATGAGATGGAAATGTTGAGGAAACCTCAAGCTGAATGAAGATGGACTTGAAGAAGTCAACGACATAATTGGATAACTCAGGGGGATCTTACAAGTAGAAAGAACTGAGTAGAAGAGAGAATGTCAGGACTGAAGACAAGTTAGAGGAGTAGAGTACACAGGCAAAGAACATGAAATGAACACTAAAACCACAGGAGAGGAACATGCAGGAAGTGTGGGGTACCATGAGAGGACCACATCTCCTAATAACGGGATAGAGGAAGGAGAAGAGTCCTAGGTCAATGGCATAGACCAGATCTTCAACAAGATTATAGAAAACGTCCCCAAACTAAGAAAAGACACACACAGTTACAGGAAACACTGAACACCAAATGGACAAGATCAGAAAAGAAATTCCCCACAGCATATCATAAATAAAACACTAAACAGCAAAAGAAAGAGTATTGAAAGTTGCGAGAGAAAAAACACACATCATCCACAAAGAAAAACCCATCATAAGAACATCTGATTTTTCAGTGGAAACTTTGAAAGCCAACTGAGTGTGGAGCAATGTACTCCAAGTTCTAAAAGAACATGACTTCCAACCAGACTATTGTACCCAGCAAAACTATCAGCCATAATTGAAGGTGGGGGTGTAGGGGTGTGGACCTTTCGTGATACAAACAGACTAAAGAATTAATGTCCACCAAACTAACACTAGAAAGAATACTGGAAACAATGCTTCAAACTAAAGAAAGAAACAGTCACAGCCAAGAGACTAAAAAGTGAACAAGTGAAGCTGTCATTACTGAAACACAAATACCACTAAGAACATAACAAGAAGAAAACAGTAAAAATGACTGCAATCAACACACATCTTCAGTTAATAACTGCAAACACTGATGGCATCCAATCAAAAGACACAGACAGGGTGGCCAAATGGATTAAGGAACAAAATCCATCTTTCTGTCCACAAAAAGCTCATGTTAGCTTTAAAGACAGGCACCATGTTATAGTGAAAGGATGAGAAAAAAGTATTCTAAGCAAATGGGATCAATAAGCAAGCATGCTGTCCTAATATCTGACAAAATAGGTTTCACAGTAAAACTAAACAAGAATTAAAAAGGAACACTTCATTCTAATCAAGGGAACAGTTAACCAAGAGGATGTTACAATCCTAAACATGTACACCACACTCCGATGCATCCAATTTCCTAAGAAGCATGCTACTGGAATTAAAAACACAGATTAACATCAACCCATGGAATGATTTTAATACACAGGTAGGTTATCCAAGCAAAAATTAAATAGAGAAACATCAGAATTAGATGCCATCATGCATCAAATGGTCCTAACATAGCCACAGAATATTCCATCCAAACATCAAAGAATAAAAATACTACTTAACAGCCCATGGAAGCTTCCCTAAAAAGAGACCACATCCTGAGACACAAATCTTAACAAATTCAGAAAAATTTAAAGAACTATGTGTGTCCTATTTGACCATAATAAATTAAAACTTAAAATCAACAGCAAGCAAATCTCTAGTGAATACACAAGCTCACAGAGATTAAACAACTCATTACTGAATGGTGAATGGATTAAAGAAGAAATCGAGAAATAAATTTTTAAAATTCCTGGAACTAAATGAAAATTAAAACACACATAACCCTCCTTCACTGCTGGCAGGATTGTAGGCTGATTCAACCCCTCCAGGAACTTGTGGAGAATTCTTAAAATGCTAGAAACAAATCTGCCATATGACCCAGTTAAACTCCTTGGCATATTCGCAGAGGACTCAACATCCTACTCCACAGATACTTGCTCAGCAACTTGTTGCTACTATGCACACAATAGCTGGTGTCTTGGGGTTTCTATTGCTGTATCAAACATCATAATCAAAGACACTTGGGGGAGGAAAGGGTTTATTTCATCTTACACTTCCAGGTAACAGTCTATCATGGAGGGAAGCCAGAGCAAGAACTCAAACAGGGCATGAACCTGGAGCAGGAGCTGATGTAGGGGCCGTGGAGGGATGCTGCTTACTGGCTTCCTTCTCAAGGCTTTCTCAGCCTGCTTTCTTATATCATCCAGGAGCCCCAGCCCAGGGTTGCCACCACCCGCAGTGAGCTGGGCCCTTCCACATCCATCGTTAATAAAGAAAATGCACTGCAGGATTGCCCACAGACCAATGTGGTGGGAACTTTTTCTGAATTGAGATTGACACTTCCAAAATTACTGTGTCAAGTTGACCTAAGACTAAGCAGCCTAGCCAGGCAATGGAAACAACTTAAGTGTCCTTCAACTGATGAATGGGTAATGGAAATGTAGTTCATATACACAGTGGAATACTACTCAGCTGTAAAGAAAAATGAAATCATGAAACAGTCAAGTAGATGAACGGGACCAGAAAATATTACATTGAATGAGGTAGCCTGGACCCAGAAAGTCAAATACCAAATATTCTTTCTCATGTGTGGTTTTTAGCTCAAAATCTTCAAATGTGAGGATATAACCTAGAGTAACTGCAGAAACCAGGAAAGTAAAAAAGAGACCATGCTGGGGGATTACTAGAGAGGAAAATAGCAGGATAGAAATGAGGAAGGAAGAAATGGGGAAAGTAGGGGGTCTCAAATGGGAGTGGGAAGGGAGGTCAATATAAAAGGAGAAGGAAGGAGGGAAAATAATAATGAAGATGCTTGGAAAGGCTATAAAGAACATTATTTCATGGTCACCTAAAGTTAAACTTAATGCATAAAGTGTGTATTGTACACATAGGAATATAATTTAAAATGAAAGTGTACCACTTGGGATAATATTGCTTCCTTTCAAGAGCCATGGTCTCTCTAACAAAAAACTCCACTACCAAGCACAGGAAACCTCCCTCTGAGTTGTTGGCCAAGGGAGTCCAAGAGCCTCCCAAAATGTTATAAGCTATTGCTATTGCCCTTGGTTGCCTCGCAGAAATTGATGTTGCATCCATATCACTGAAGACACTACACACCTTAGACACAAGATTCAGAGGAATCAAGCTGGAGCCGACCTGAAAGCCTCCTACCTGAGGACTAGTTTTCATTATTCTAGAAGGTGCTATGCAAGCTGCCAAAGAAGAAAAAAATTCAATAGTCCTAACCATCTGTGATGCCTATGAATCACATTCATGATCAGCACGACAAAATAACCCTAAATGAGCAATAGTGGCTCTTATATCTTGGTAATAACCAACAGCTGACTAATTAGACATAAGGCCTGCTGAATAGAAGGCAAATCTTGCTTAGTATGGAAAACCTGGCCAACTACAAATATCTAGCAGGGTCATGGATCTCAGAGGAGAATCTATTACTGTCCCATCAGAACTGATACATCAACAACAAAAATCCTGCATCTAAGGCTCATGAAACATCAACGAAGTGGGGTGTGTGTGGAAAGAGTATAGGAGCCAAAGGACTAGGAAGTCTACTGCAAGATTGTGTCCTCCGGATGAGACAGGTAAGCTGCACCAAAGAAATCTCAACAATGTGGCCACTTAAACAAGACCTGAAAAATGATAACTTCAGTAGACATGCCAACACAGATGAGGGGAATTGCATGGGTCCCCACCCTTCTATGAAGAGCTATAGGCAATTAAAAACTGCTTAGGGGTAGAGAATTAGTCTTCCCCAGAGACAAGCACCCTCATGGTTAGCCAATCCTGAGTGTGGTGAGCCCTAAAAAATATTATAACAAGCAACAATAAAAGGGTTCATCAGCACTTATATAATATATAATATATTATATATTATTATAAAAGATATATGTATATGTATATATATATATATATATATATCAAAGTATCCTTATTTGCAGATGATATGAAATCAGGGAAACAATACCTTTCACAATAGCCCCCAAAATTATCTTGGGGTAATCTAACTGAACAAGTGAAGGACACATATAATAAAATCATTAAGGTATTGCAGAAAGAAATTGAAGAACACAGAAGATGGAATGCACTCCCGTGTTCATGATTCCATAGGATGAATATTGTGAAAATGGCTGTCGTACAAAATTTCCAGATTCAGTGCAATACCCATCAAAATTCTAACACAATTCTTCAGAGAAATTTAAAAAACAATCTTCAATTTCATATGGAAACACAAAAATAAAAATGGGATCGTTAAAAACAATCCTGAATAATAAAAGAGCTGCTGGAGGTATGACCATCCCAGATTTCAAGTTCTACTAGAGAGATATAGCATAAAAAAGCATAATATTGATACAAACCAACATGCTGATCAATGGAACAGACTCGAAGACACAGGTATGTTTCCACATACTTACAGAACCTGATTTTTGACAAAGAAGTAAAAAAATACACATAGAGAAAAGACAGGATCTTCAACAAATGGTGCTGGTCCAACTGCACAGGTGTGTGTGGAATAAGGAAAATATCTATCACCCTGCACAAAACTCAGCTTCATATGGATTAAGGACTTCAGCATAAGGCCAGATACCCTCAATCTGATCGAACAGAAAGTGGGGAATAACCTTGAACTCATGCCACAGGAAAAGACCTTCAGAACAGAATGCCAATAGCACAGGCAAAAGACCAACAATTAATAAATGGGACCTCAGGAAACTGAGAAGCTTCTGTAGAGAAAACAAGACCATCATTTGAACAAAGTGGCAGCCTCCTGAATGGGAGAAAATTTTATCAAGAGAACAAATAACACAATTTTACTGATTGTGTATCGGAGGGCCCAGCTCATTGTTGGGTGGGGGGTGCCACCCCTGTGCTATTGGTTCTGAGTTCTATAAGGAAACAGGCTGAGTAAGTCAGGAGGACAAGCCAGTAAGCAACAGCCCTCCATGGCCTCTTCATCAGCTCCTGTCTCCAGGTTCCTACCCTGCTTGAGTTCCTGTCCTAGCTTCCTTCAGTGACAGACTATGATGTGGAACCATAAGTCATATAAATCCTTTCCTCCCCAGCTTGCTCTTGGTCATGGTGTTTTATTATAGCAAAAGTAACCCTAACAAGGACAGAAGTTGGTACCAGGATAATGGGGCACTGCTATGACAGACCTGACCATGTTGTTTTGGGAGAGGATTGTGGAAAGTCTTTGGAAGTTTGGGCCAGAAAAGTCATTGGGTGTTGAGAGCTCAGTGAACTGTTTTGTAGGAGCTTGGAAGATAAGAATATTTAGAGTGGTGCAGAAGATGGAGGCTTAGCTTGTGAAGTTTCAGAGGAAAGCAAATAATCTACCAGGCCATTTGTGTGAAGAATCTGTGGTGACTGGCCATCTGAAGCTGAAGAATCATCTATGATTAACAAGAGGCAAGAAACACTCAAGTAAAACCTTTGCTTTGCTGGGACCATGGATGTTGATCAGGTGGGGCTGAAGAATCAGCTGTGATTAAGAGACCAGCATCATTGGGGTGAAATCTTCAAGGAAGTGTTCTCTGAGAGTTATCATGCAGAAGCTGTGTTCTAGAGGTGGCCTAGGTTGTACCTCGTACTGGAAGCCAAACTTGGTCATGTGTAAGAGTCACCCAGGTGGTACTGCTTTTGAAGGCATGAAAGGGTCACAGAGAGAGGAGATGAGGCTTGGTACTGTGAGAGGCCAGAAGAGGCCCCTGGTGAAGGTGCAACCTCCATAGCAGTTGAAGCCCCAGATCATGAAGAAATGTTGAGGCTTGGCACCATGAAGAGAGAACCCAGGAGAGGATATTGGTGAAAGTGCAGCCCAGTTGCAGCAAGAAACAGCCCAGCATTTGGGGGATGGCAGTACCATGGGATGACCACCAAGAACATCATCAGCAGTGGAGTGGAGCCAGCTGGAGCCTAGAAGACAAGCTGTGTGTGCTACAGAAGGCAAGTCAGAGAAGTAACCCAAGTCCTTTGGAAGAACGAAAGACCTTGAGTGGATCCCAGACATTGGACACCGAGTTACATGCAGAGTTGAGTCTGGTTTTGCTTTGAATTGATTGTGATTGTGTCCTGGTTCTTCCCTTTTGAAGCAAGAAAGTACTTAATTTATCTATCTATCTATCTATCTATCTATCTATCTATCTATCATCTATCTATTTATTTTTACAGGAGCCCACAGTTAAAAGGCTTTAAACTTTTAAAATGGAGATTTCGGAGTTTTACAGAGACTTTGGATATTTTTAAAGAGACAACTTTTAAAGTGTTTAAATTTGTAAAACTGGGACTTTTTAAGTTTGTAAAATGTTTTATATTGTGATGTCTTTATTAATGTGTGATCTTAGGGGTGAACAAGAAAGGAAAGGTTGTAGCTTAACAGTGATGTGTTTATGTGTCAAGTTGACAAGGAGTCAGTTGTGCTGGCTAGATTTATGTCACCTTGACACAAGCTAGAGTCATCTGAGAGGAGGAAACCGTGAGAAAATGCCTCCATAAGATCAGGCTGTAGGCAAGCCTGTAGAGCGTTTTCTGAATTAGTGATTGATGGGGATGGCCAGGCCCGTTGTGAGTGATGCTACGCCTGCACTGGTGGTCCTGGGTTCTAGAAGAAAGCAGGCTGAGCAAGCCCTGTGGAGCAAGCCAGTCAGCAGCACCCCTCCACGGCCTCTGCATCCATTTCTGCCTCCAGGTTCCATGCCTGTTTGAGTTCCTGACCTGGCTGGTGGTGATATATTGTGTACCCTAGTAAACTTGCCTGAGGATCAGAGGACAGAGCCAGCCACTAGATTAGACATAGAGGTCAGGCAATGGTGACACACACACCTTTAATCCTATCACTGGGAAGCAGAGGGAGTTCAACTCTTGTGAGTTTAAGGCCACACTGGAAACAGAGCCAGACAGTGGTGGCACACATCTTTAATCCCAGCACTGGGAAGCACACACGCCTTTAATCCCAGGAAGTGATGTCTGGGTAAAGAGAGAGATATAAGGCATGAGGAAACAGGAACTCACTCTCTTTAGACTGGGGATTTCTGTAGAGGTAAGAAGTAGTGGCTGGCTGCTCTGCTTCTCTGATCTTTCATCTTTCACCTTGATATCTGGTTCTGGGTTTTTATTATAAGACCATTTAAGATTCAAACAATATCTGGCATCCAACTTTTGGGGCATGAATTCATGAAAAAGCCGCTTGCCTGTGGCCTTGCAGGCCCTGGCTCAGGCCTGAGCTGCACACAGCTGAAGTCTCTGCCTCACATGGGCCAGAGTCTCTAACCTGCTGGCTAAGTTTCTGTTGCAGCCCCTCTGCAGCAAACTCCCAAGGCTCAGGCTCAAAACACGCCAGAATTAGCTGCTTTTAGACATTCCCCTGTGCAAACAGCTAGCTCTATCCTCTGATCTTCAGGCAAGCTTATTAGGGTACACAATATATCACCACACTGACTTCCTTCAGTGATGAACTACAATATGGAAGTGTAAGCCAAATAAACCTTTTCTCTCCAATTTGCTTTTGGTCATGGTGTTTCATCATAGCAATAGTAACTCTAGTAAACTAGGACATAGAATTTTTGTTTTGTTTTAGTATTTTTTGTCTCATTAGTTTTTAAATGTTGGTTGGTTGGTTTTAATATTTGTTTGTTTTTTAGTGTGGTAGTTTGAATATAATTGGACCCCATAATCTCATAGGGAGTAGCACTATTAGGAGGTTTGGCTTTGTTGGAATGAGTATGGCCTTGTTGGAGGAAGTGTGTCACTGTGGGGCGGGCTTTGAGGTTTCCTATGCTCAGGATACAGCCCAGTGTCTCAGTCAACTTCCTGTTGCCTGCAAAATATAGGATTCCCAGCTACTCCTCAAGCACTGCATCTGCCTATATGCCCTCATGCTCCCTGCCATGATGATCATGGTCTGAACCTCTGAAACTGTAAGCCAGCCCCAATTAAATGTTTTCCTTATAAGAGTTGCTGTGGTCATGGTGTCTCTTCACAGCAATAGAAACCCTAACTAAGACCATTGAGAGAGAGAGAGAGAGAGAGAGAGAGAGAGAGAACATGAAGTTGGGTGGATAGGGGGATGGAGAGGACCTGGGAGGTGTTGCATTAGGGAAAAATATGATCAAAAATATACTGTATACAAATCATTGTAAAAAAAAAAAAAAAAGGAATAAGAGGCCATGAATTTGGAAGGGAGTGAGGGGGGACATAGAGAGGGGTTGTAAGGGGGGGTGGTATAATTATATTTTAACCAAGTTTAAATTTTTAATTTAAAAAATTATTAAAAGTAGCCAGAAAACACAAGAGCACATGAATTATGGGCACAAGTGTCTTTAACAGTGAATTAAGAGAGAATAATTCTGTGCAATCTTTCTAATGCATGTTATGAGGCTGGCTATACCCTTATTGAAAAATAGTAAAAGGTCTTCTAAGAATACTACACACCCAAATCCCACATGAACCTAGAAAGAAAATGGTCAATAATATTTCAGCAGCAATATGTGAAAATGATGAAGATGATGACCTAATACAGCTGTGTGGAGTCTCCCAGGAGTGCAGGATGGCGGACCATTTGAGAATCATTTAATGTAATTAGATTTTTAAAAACAATTTCATATCATTTAATTTCCTTTTTTTACATTTATTTACTGTATGTACATGTGTGTGCATGTGTGTATGTGCATGTGTGTGTGTGTGTACATGTGCCATGGTATGTGAGTGGAAGTCTGAGGACAGCTTTTGGGAATAGGTTCTCTCCTTCCCTGTATAGGTTCCAAGAATCAAACTTAGGTCGTCAAGCTTGGCAACAAGCACCTTTAATCACTGGCCATCTTGCTGAACCCTTACCTGCTCTCTTCAACATTTAGTGGCCAGTTCTGTGAAAGAAGAAAAATGCTTAAAAGTTATAAACTTGGAAACAAAGAAATAAAACTGCTTTTACTCCTAAATTACATAAGCGCACACACACACACACACACACACACACACACACACACACACACACATATATATATATATATATATATATATATATATATATATATATATATATATATATCCTACAAAATCTTCAAAAAAGCCATTGGAACTAAATGAGGTTGGCAAGTTCATAGCACGCAAGAGTTAGTTTATTAAAACAGCTTTGTTCCTACAAACAACTGACGAGTAACTTTAATTGACACAACTTAGAATCGCCTGGGAAAAGAATCTTAATGAAGGATTGTCCACATTGAGTTGACTTTGAGCATATTTGTAGGGGGTTGTCTTAATTTATGTGGGAGAGTCCAGCCTACTGTGGGTGCCTCCAGGCAAGGGGTCCTGAGCTGTGTAGGAAATGAGAAAGACAGCTGAACATGAGCAAGCAAAAAGGCATGCAATAAATCCTCTCCCTTCTTGCTGTAGCTGTGATACAGCCAGTCATTTCAAACCCCTTTCTTCTTGACTTCCCTGGTATGATGGGCTGTCATGGACATCGTGGGCCAAAATAAATCCTTTCTCCCTATTTTTCTTTATCACAGCTACAAAAATTATACTAGAATACTTGGAAACTGAAATAAAATGACCTAAGAATATGAACTGCTTATACATTTATAAATCTGATACTAATATGCAAATTTGTATACTCAAAACAGTGGTGTTATTTAAAACAAACAAAGAGGCACACATGTTCATGAACTGGAAGGTGCAACATTATCAAGATTGTTTTCTTATGAACTTTTATCTGTAAGACCAAACGTCATCACAAACAAAATTCTAGTAGAATTTGCAGAAACAGACAGGTTTGCTTGAAAACATGCAACACTGCTCCTCAGCTGATAACCTGGGCCACAAGGTTCCCACTGTCCCTTGTTCACCCCTTCTTTTAACTGTTCCCTCATGCAGAACAGAAAGTTGAGCTGCACAGTCATAGTCTCCTTCCCAAGATAGCACCTGCCCTCTGTCCCCTAGAACCATGGCAATGCTTGTACAGAAACATATTAATATGTGATAAGGAATGAAGAAGTTTATCAGTTTCCTTAGGAAGGAGAATATACACCAACATAGAATGGATGGATTATCTGAGGAGAATTCAAGAAAGACCAGATAATTTCCATTCAACACTTATTCACAGAACACCTGCCGTGAGCCAGCCTCCAGAAATGCAATGGTGAACAATTCAGAAATGGCCTCTGTCCTTGTGAGCCCTAAAATAGCATAGCAGGTGTAGAATAGTGGAGAGTGCTTCAGAGTAGAGATCTGAACCAGGGACCCTAGAGCTCAATTCTGAAAGTCTACAAATCTTTGATTCTAAGAAGAAGAAGAAAAATCCCCTTTCTCTTCTAATAAAAAAAAAAATGTGTCTTGTGTGCCCTGTTTGTGGCTTGGCAATGGTTGACTGAGGGCAAAAGAATAAAGAATCCCAACACCCATAAAAGCATCCTCCAGCAAAAAAAAAAAAAGAAAGAAAGAAAGAAAAGAAAAAATTGCATGTCGTCCTTGTTAATTAAATCCATCTTGTACACGAGAACTCCTTGCATCTCTGCCAGAGGGAAATACCAAACACATGGTCTCGGGCCACTCTTATCCTTAGGAAAGCTCAGAAGGCACTCTGTCAAAAAAAAAAAAAAAGACGCAAATCTGTTTCCGGGAAAGTTAGCCTATGGGCATTGTCCCTTCCCCAGGCTCTGGACAGTGCATCTCTGCTGGAAACTGAGACAGTTATGAAACAATCCAAACTGGAGGGAGACGATGGCTTGGTGTGAGAGCAGTCTAGGCTCATTCCTCTAAGAACTACCACAGAACTAGGAAAATAAGATGATCTTAGACACATGGTTTATACACAGCAGGCCAACAGAGAGGTATCTGCTCACCGGAACAAACGTGCTAGAATTGGGATGGCAATTGGCAAGGGACAAAGTTGACCATTTTGTAGGTGGTTTAATTCTCTTCCTTTATTGGCAACATCTCCGTTGCTTGTTCCCAATGGCACTCTTTGGGTCTGGGGGGTGAATGTCTGGTCACAGTCCTGGACTCTGAGAGCAGACCTTCAGAATACTAAGTGAATGGGCAGCAAACTGTAGTTTGCTTCATCTGTTGACTGCTCTTCCAAAAATGTTTTAGAGCTTGTTTGTGGCCTCTTCATCTCTGCTCATGTTTTTCCTTCCTCAAGTGTTCCTGCTTTCTCACCCTGTGGAATGCCTACTTTTCTTTGCAGCGTATGCCAAGTACTGTTTTTTTCTTTGGTGTGTGTGTGTGTGTGTGTGTGTGTGTGTTTGTATTACATATGAGCAGGTTCCTAAAGAGACCAGAAGAGGATGATGGATCCCTCAGAACTGGATTTCTTCTGGTCCTCCACCGTAGCAATAAGTGCTCTGATTGCTATTTCTGAGCCATCGCTCCAGCCCCCAAGTGCTACTTCATTCATGAAGCTTTTCTCTATTCCAATTAATACCTCTTCCTTAGCCTTCTAAGTTCCTCATGGCAAATATTTTATCTTTTATTAAATATATGTGCCTACAAAGTTTGGGATTTGTGTTGTAAACTGTAGGTATGTGAGGATACGGTATGTGTAAGTGAGTGCAGATGTCCAAGGAGGAGGCAGAGCCATCAAATTGCCTGGAGCTGGTGGTTATGAGTCCCCTGACATGGGTACTGGGAGGTAAACTCCAGTCCTCTGCAAGAGAAGTGTGTGCTCTTAACCACTGAGACATCCCTTCAACCCTGAATGCAAACGTTACGAAACTGGACTGTTGGAGTAGACCTGTGAACACTGGTCTTCCTCACTCTTCTCTGTACCTTATCTCGTCCTTCAAGGAAGGCCTGGTTCCCCTCAGCTACCCTGTATCGATCTGCACAGTGTAGGGTTAAGAACAAATGAGGATAGTGTTGACAAAACAGTTCTGGTAGCAATCCAGGCTAACATTCAAAACCTCTCCCATTCTAGGGAGAGATCATATCTCTCTCATCTTCTCCCTGAGGTCGCTAATGACCTTTCTGTCCCAATAATCTAAATCAAAAATTAAGGAAACCAAACTCACACTAAGGCAGCTCCATTTAAAGTGAGTTTTCTAAATCACTGGTACTTACTCATTAAAATAAAAAATAATAATTTACAAAAAACACTTTCCTAGATGCATTTAAAATAGCTATGAAAAAGTCCAAAAGAGGTTGGCTATAGGACTGACATCCATGAGAGGGAGTTGGGAGATTAGAAAGCAGCCGTGTGAGGAAACTGACTCCTTATTGTGCATCCTCTTGTGTTTGTAAACTTTGAACCACACAACTTTCTATTTACTGACCTAAAATTAATAACAGCCAGGTATAGTTTCACGTGCCTGTAACCACAGCACCTGGGATGTGGAGTAAGGAATTTCAAAGATAGCCTGGACCACATAAAGAATCCAAAGCCGGCCTGACCCAAATAGTAGCTCTTGTCTCAAAAAGCCAAGGACTGGGGATATAGCTCAGTGGGTGTGCACATGCTAAATATATTCAAGGCCCTAGGTTCAAATCCTAGTACTGAAAAACTATAAATAATGGCTTACCTTGCATCCTTAAACAGAGGTGATGAACCTAATGTCTGTTCTTTCTGAACAAAGGGTTACTGTCTTTCTCATAAATAGCAGTACAGCAAAAGAAATTAAATGTACAGCTATTTTTTTTCTCCTTGCCAAATGCTTCAAAATCTGCTAAGCCTGTATAGGTCCTGCATTCTGCTGGCTTTTTAGGATCTCTGTCTTTCTTGGCAGCTTGCTCTTTCATGGTCATGGCTGATGGCTAACAGTAGCCACTGTCCTATTTCTAATTTGCTCTACTTGCTTTGCTATGACTTGAACATCTGATGATCTCACGTGATAAGTAGGGTTCATTAAGCAGTGATTAAGAAGAAAGGAGTTCCAGGAGTTAAAGACCACCAGCTGTGTGGGCTCTGGTTTTACTAAGAGTGAGTTAGGCTGGCCTGGTTACGATTTTGTCTTTTTCTCCCCTCCTCTCTCTCTCTCTCTCTCTCTCTCTCTCTCTCTCTCTCTCTCTCTCTCTGTCTCTCTGTCTCTCTCTCTGTCTCTCTCTCTGTATGTGTGTGTGTGTGTGTGTGTGTGTGTGTGTGTGTGTGTGCATGTGTGAGCATGCTGAAGCCAGATGAGGGTATGCAGTGTTCTTCTCTCATTCTCCATCCTGGTCCCTTGAAACAGGGTCCTCTACTGAACCTGAACGTCACCGTTTTGACTAGGCTGACTGGCCAGCAAGCTCCCAGGATCCACCTGTCTCTGTCCCGCAGCACTGGGGTCACTGGGGTGCCTGGGGCTACGCCCAGCACTAGTGATTCAAACTTGATTCTCCTATTTACACAGCAAGCGCTCTCATCCACTGAGCCACCGCCCCTCTAGGCCCTGATGGAGTACTGCTGGACTGCTCTCCAGGTCAAAATCATGTGGTACAGAACCTTCTGGTTGCGGGTCTCACCAGACGGTGATGGCAGACACCCAAGTGCTGCTCCAGGCAATGCTTATGACAACTAGTGACTGTCGTGATCCTTCCCTCCCTAGAAAACAGTGGAAAACACTGGGATAACATCCAGGAACCCAGGCAGTGTGGAAGGTTGGTGTCATTCAGTACGTGGACTTTATGACATCATTTTTGGCCTCTCTGTGACTTTTCTTACTTCTATTTATTTGTTTTTAATTTTTAGACTTCTTTCTCTCTTTTTTTTTTGCTATATTCCAGACATTTAAAAGCAGCTAAATAAGTGTCTTCAAAAGTGTAGAGTTAATATTAATATTATGATGTACAATGATCCTTTCTCTCTCTCTCTCTCTCTCTCTCTCTCTCTCTCTCTCTCTCTCTCTCTCTCTCTCTCTCTCTCTCTAATCAATGACGTTGAAAACTAATCCTAGAAACTTCAGACAATGTGGGTCAAATGCACTGTAAGTTTCACCTCCACTGAGGCTTCAACTTACCATGAAGATGGTGGAGACTTGAGTCCCTAAAAACTGAGAATATTCTGAGAGGATCTAAAAGGGAGTTGAAAACTCCAGGGTAGAGTGTGAGAAGATGCCACTAATGTGGTGTTAATGGTGTTACTGTTCAAACAGGAAAGCAAAAGAAAGCTAATTGTGGAAATTACTGGCCAATAACTTCAGTACTCGTGGTAATAGGGCAGATGTTAACAGTGAAGATCCATCAACATCTGGGAAGGATAAAGTCACGAAGGATTTATGAGAAGAAGTGAGTTCAAGAGACTGTAAAAAGAGAAAAGCAGAGCAAAGCCAGGTCTTTAGCAAAAGATTTGGAACTTGGGTAAAGGACTTCGTTCGACCTGGCATGCCATTTCTACTCCAAGGCCAGCGCAGATTGCCTTGGAGAAGAATGTGGTCACATGAACTCACTCTCAGGCTGGGAGGTCATAAATAAAAGATAATGATACGAGAACACAGAAACCGCTCCAAGGAGGGGAATGGGGGTGCTGAGGGCACTTCCCCAGAGAGCGGGGTCCAGTCTGGTTTTGTTTAATGTCTTTGCTAAGGATTTGAAAGCAAGAACAAACAAATGTCAAGAAAATGTGCAGAGCCATCAGCTAGAGACAAGCACACATCACTAGCAAGCTTGCCCAACAGGACTGAGGCAAGAACATAGGACCACTGGAAATAACCCAGGCCAAAGAAGCCTAGGATGACGAATGGATTTAAATGAAAATATTAGACTTTCTTTGAAGGTGATTCGAGAAAAGCTGGTTGTTGGAGGGGCAGGGTAGGAGAGGAGGGAGACCAAAGCAACCAAGGGGGATAAACAATGTTTACTAACACTGTGTGGTAATTAGGAAAGCCAAGAACATAGGTCCGGTTCTGAGGTTTGCAAATCTGTGGGTGTGTTTCAAGGGATGTGAAATGATAACTAGCCATTTACTTGGGGTGAGAGGAAAGGAAAAAATGTGCCCATGAGGTTTCAGACATTTGTTCAGAACACCCAAATCATAAGGGGATCCTTCTGTGTATTCCTGAGTCAGAGTTCCAGAACAGCACCTAGCGCGTTATCCCATGCATAGCAGGCACTCAAAGACCAGAAGAAAGATACAAGAAGCCCTGGAATTCTCAGTAAGTCCATAATTGGTGAGTGAAAATGAGCTGAGGATTGCTGCTAAGGGCCCTTCCAACTTTCAGGATTTGTGGGCTCTGCGAATGGGAGAAAATGTCAGAGCCAGGAGCTTCCAAGTATTCAAGCAAACTGACAACTGTGCCTGCCTCTGCTCTAGGTGAGCTTGCCCGGTCTCTGCCAGGCCTTGTGGTGCATCCACTGTCCAGTGTGGTTCTGCCACTGTGCCTTGCTTCAATAACTAATCACCTGCTGTGGAGCTCATTCCTTGAAGCATCTCCTTTTAGAGAAACTCAGGAATCTAACCAAACAGATGAACCTTAGGAAGCTCAGAGCAGTCCTCAATTCACAAGGCCCCTCCCTGAAGTTATGAAAGCCCTGGACAATGGCAGGCTAAAGGAGATGCCAGTGCACCCGCCTGCACATCTGGGCCGGGTATTCTGGGACACAGCTTTCATGAGTCTTGGTTTTTCGGCGATACAGTCATCTTGCAGTCTCCCACACTCCTGTAAGCAATTCCGATAAGCCCACTGAGTCACCAAGGTAGGCATGGGCAGGATCGTTTCATTGGTTTGAAGATAGGGTTCACATCTTCCCAGGAAACAAAATTATACATCGTTTATGACCAAACCTTGTTTTCTCAGTCTGTGCTTGTCCCACAGTGTTCTAGTTCTAACCAGTACCCAGCTGAGATGTGTGCATACCCTCCCCTTCTCTATCTCTGAGCTGGCAACTTTGAGAAATGGACCAAACAAAGCCCCCCATTCCAACCTCATCAAATGTATCACTCTCTTCCTGTGCCTCAATCTAGACTAGAAGCACTCTCTTGACCTTCTAGACAAAGACTTGTCAAATTTTAGTATGCATAAAATTTCTTGAGGTGGGAGTTGCCATTTCTATCAATTTCTTGGGTCTATGGAACAGATATTTGAAAAAGAAAGCTTTGAAACAGCAGCATCCAATAGAACTTTCTGGAAAGATGAAAGTAATTCTTAGGCTACACTGTTCAACATGGTAACCTTGCCTCGTGTGGCTACTGACTATTACCATGATTTGAGAATGAACTTTCAAGTTTGTATTGAAATTAAGTTAAATTGAAATAACTGCTCTAGTTCATCTGGACATTAGATTTCAAGGAGTGTTGGTCTGGAGAACCCTAGTCAAATATCCCTCCTGAGAAGATATGAGCCATGCAGGGATCTGGGTCATAAAAACACTGCATGTCCAGCTAGGTCCACAACCAGTTTCACTGGGAATAATGTTTAATTTCATTGATAGTTAGTGTTTATTAAAAATTAGACTTCACTAACAGAGATTTAAAGAAAAGTGACAGGGCATTTCAAAGAAAAAATGCGAAGATTGCTTTTGAGTTTTGTCATCTTTACAGAGTTCTGACATATTATCAACTGCATCTGTTTAAGCATAACATTTGCCTATTTTGACAAACTGCATTACTACATCAAGATAATGAACATATCTGTTCTCTTGAGGAGTTTCTTCATTCCCCTTTGTAATTCTATTTTTTTACTAATCCAATCCATCAACAAATAACTACTGCTCTTTCTATTTTACTATATTGGTTTGCATTTCCTGGAATGCAAAATGAATGGAACAGCACCGTATTTTTACCTGGGTTTGTATCTTCTGTATGTATATACATGGGAGAACCTTAGGTCTATTCATTTGTTGCTCTCTACATTATTTATTTATTTGGCATGTGTAATATGAATGTATGTGGTGTACTGTGTGCATGTGTAGTGTATGCGTATACAGCTCATACTGACATAGCACCTGTGTACATGTGTGCAGAGATCAGAACAAGATATCAAATGTCTTCCTCTACCACTCTCGGGTCTCTTGGTGATGTGAAAGCTCATCATTTTTAGGCGAGTCTGACAAACCAGTGTGCTGCAGGATCTACCATCTTCAGTCCCCAATGCAGGAGTTATGGACATGCACAGCCATGCACAGCTTTTATATGGGTGCTGAAGATTCAGACTCAGGTCCTCATCAAACACTCTTACCCACTGAACAGTTTCCCTAGCCCCTCCACCTTATTTTTGAGCCAGGGTCTCTCACTGAACCTAGAGCTCAACAAATAGACTGGTGTATAGCAAGTCCCAGAGGGAACACTCCGTCTTCTGTCTCATGGCATTGGGATTACAAGGTATGTGCCACCATGTCTAGCTGTTTACAAGGGTACTAATGTCTGAGTTCTTTTATCTAGCACAATTATTTTCAAACTCATCAATATTTGTACACACATATGTAGCTCATTCTTTTTTATCAATGAGAAATATGCCATGATTTGTTCACTCATTTCCCTGCTAATGGACATTTTAGATATTTTCAGTTTAGGGCTAGTACAAACAATGTTGCCACGAACATTCATGTAGAGGCTTTTGTGTGGACATATGCTTTTATTTCTCTTGGGTAAATACCTACGAGTAGAGTAAGTGGATGCTACGTGGACATGTCTTTACATCTCTAAGAAACTTCCAGAAACCAGTTTATGATACCACACACCTGTACTTCCAGGACTTGGGAAATAGGACAGCAATGTCAGAGGTGTAGGGTCATCTTAAGCTACATAATGAGTATGATGCCAGCTCAGGCTACATGAGAGCCCAGATCAATTTCTATGAGTGAAAGTCTAATAGGATTTTGATTATGTTTGCTTTGAATCTTTATACTTTTTTTGAGAAAACTAACATCTTAATGACAAGAGTCTTCTGATGCATGAACATGGCATTTCTCTGCATTTATCCCTTAATTTTCTCACAGCAATGACTTTTAACCTCCGGTGTATATATCTTGACCTCTTTATCCCTAAAATGCTTTTATTTTACGACAAATAGTATTTTTAATTTCAATTTTAGATGTTAATTGCTGTGATATATTTAATTTTTATGTTAATATATAACCCTCCATCTTTGCTAAGGTCATTAATTTTAGTATCTTCTCTATAGACTTCATCAGATGTTTTACACAAATAGCCAAAACAGCTTCAAATAAGGATAGTTACGCTTGTTACTTTCCAGTCTATATATTTTAAAAATTCTTTTTCCTTGTCTTTTCCTTTCTCAGAACCTCAAGTCCAGCAAAGACTAAAATCAGTAAAATTAGACAACCCTCACTGTGGAGGTTTGAAAGAAAATGGCCCCCAAAGGGAGTAGCACTATTAGGAGGTGTGGCCTTGCTGGAGTAGGTGTGGTCTTCTTGTTGGAGGAAGTGTGTCACTGAGGAGGCGGGCTTTGAGGTCTCATATACTCAAGCCACGCCCAGTGAGACAGACCACTTCCTGTTGCCTACAAGTGAAGTTGTAGTTCCTTCGGCTACTGCAGCACCATGTCTGCCTGCATGCCACCATGTTGCACCATAACATGGACTGAACCTCTGAAATGAAAGCAAGCCACCACAATTAAATGTTTTCCTTTAGAAGAGTTGCCATGGTCATGGTGTCTCTTCACAGCAATACGAACCCTAACTGAGACACTTACCTTATTCCTCATCTTAAAAGAAAACTTTAACCTTGGGCTTTTTAACCAATGTGCCCATTAGTTAAGAAAGTTCCATTTTGTTCCTAGATATTGTGATGTTTTATAAGAAATGTATTTTGTGTTTCATTAAATATTTCATGTTCATCAAATTGAAATAACCCTATGGATCTTCAGTGGTAAACTACATTGTTTTTCCCATGGATTTTCAATGATAAACTGCGTTGTTTTTCAAATATTATACCAAACTTAAATTCCTGAGATAAAATATATATGTTCAGGTTTGATTGGACTTTTATGTTGAACTCACATTACAATAATAATAATAATAATTTTTACATTTATTCTCATGAGGGTTATTAGTGTACAGGTTTACTCTCTTGCAATGTTACTATATAGTTCAGATATTGTATTAGTTATTTTTCTTGTTGCTGTAACAAATGCTTGGCAAGAAGCAGTTTAAGAGAAGAAGGGTTTATCCTGGCTTACAGTTTGGAGGGATTACCATCTCTCCTAGCGGGGAAAGCATGGCCATGGGAGTGGGAGCTGCTCACGTTGGCAAACAGGAAGCAGAGGGCAAACAGGAAGGGAAGCTAAGCTATAAAACTCCAAGGCCAACTCCCCAGTGGCACTCTAGCAAGACTCTGTTTCCTACCAGTTCCATAGCTCCCCCCCCCCCCCCCGCAATTCCTGCACACTGAAGACTGCATGTTCAAATGCAGAAGCCTCTGGGGAACAGTTCACATTCAAACAATGACAATTATCAAGATCATATGAATCTGGAGCTGGAGAGATGGCTCAGCAGTTAGGATCACAGCTGTTCTTAAAGAGGACTCAGATTTGATTCCTAGTACCCACATGGCAGCCTTCTGTAACTCCAGTTTCAAGGGATCTGATGCCTTTTTCTGGCCTCGATGGCCACCAGGCACACATATGGTACACAGACATCCATGTAGGAAAAACACATGAAATAAAAATAAAGTAATTTCAAATGACAATATGGAGCTTCTAGGATATGTAGTATTCCCTTCACTGCTGTGGATATCACTCTGTATAAATAAAATGCTGATTGGCCAGTGGCCAGGCAAGAAGTATAGGCAGGACAAGCAGAGAAGAGAATTCTGGGAAGTGGAAGGCTGAGGCAGGGAGACACTGCCAGCCACCACTATGACAAGCAGCATGTGAAGATGCCGGTAAGCCACGAGCCATGTGGCAAGGTATAGATTTATAGAAATGGATTAATTTAAGATGTAAGAACAGTTAGCAAGAAGCCTGGCACGGCCATACAATTTGTAAGTAATATAAGTCTCTGTGTTTACTTGATTGGGTCTGAGCGGCTGTGGGACTGGCGGGTGAGAGAGATTTGTCCTGACTGTGGACCAGGCAGGAAAACTCTAGCTACACTTCACTTCAATTTTCTGGAAAGTTTACATAGGTTAGTATTATTTCTTTAAATATTTGATAGAATTTTCCTAGTAAGTCATTTTAGCCTTAAGTTTGCCTAGTGAAAAGATTTTTCTACTGATTTAATTTCTTTAATAAATATAAACTGTTAAAATTATCTTCTTTAGTAAGCTTTAGTATGTTAGCTACTCTTCCCTTATGTGATAAAATACCTTGTCAAAAGCAGTTTAAGGAAGAAAGGGATTAATTTTGTCTTGGTTTCAGAGTACAATCATCCTAGAGACAAGTTCTGACATAATGGGCTGACATGGCACCTGCAGTCAGAAAGCAGAGAAAAAGAAACACTCAGCTTGCTTTCTCCTCTTTATTCAGGCCAGAACCCCATCCTCTGGAACAGCGTCACCCACAGTGGACAGGTCTTCCCGTGTCAATCGACGTTATCCAGATAATCCCTCACGAGCATGCTCAGGAGCTCATCTCCTAGGAAACTGTAGATCATTCATCTTGACCATATTAACCATCCAGTTTGTATCTTCCAGAATATATGTTCATTTCATCCAATTTGTATTTCTTATTGGATAGCTGATCAAAAGGTATCTTTATTATGTTTTTTAGTATCAATGAGTCTGGTGATACACTCTTTCTCATGCCTGATGTTAGTAATTGGTGTGTTCTCAATTTCCTGATTGTCTGGCAGAGTGTTATCATTTTTAAAAGTTGTCTTCTTTCTTAAACTTGGACATGGTCAACACTTTCATTAAACAAACAAAAATCTTGGACTGGTTGGAGCATCAGTCAGACTAAGTTGTCTGTCTGATTGTCCATGCCTATGCTTTCGTACACTTTCCTCGCCAGACTTCCACAAAGGGAGCTACAACAAAGTATAAGGAATTCTGTTCTGTTTGTTTATATGCGTGGGTGCTCACCAGCATATATGTATAGCTACCATGTGTGTGTTTGGCACCCTCAGAAGCCAGGCGAGGGTGTCAAACCCCTGAGAACTGAAGTTACAGGCAGCTGTGAGCCACAATGTGGGTGCTAGGAACCAAACCTGGGTCCTCTGCAAAAGTAGCCAGTTCTGTTAACCACTGAGCCATCTTTCCAGCCCGCTGACACATTTTCAAATCTACACTAGCAGACTCTTCATATACTCTTTAATTGACAGCCTTCTATCACATAGTATTGCTTTCCAGCATAGGGCCGATCAAAAGAACTTGTAAAAATCAACATCGCCTTCCAGTCCTGACTGGCCGAATCCACAGGAAGTGGTTGGTGTATGAAAATACAAAAAACACTTCTCAGAGCTACAGCCACAGAGAGAAAAACAGTCATGTCCATAAGAGTAAAAACTGAAGAAGAGCCTACATTATTATTTGATTATGTTGTGACCTGTTGTTGTATAGGAGTATAGCTTCTAAAGTAAGAAATAGTGGGCATTTAAACTTTTAGATATTTATCTTAATTTATGGGTATTATTATTATGCTTGCATCTATGTATGTACACCATGCACTCCCCTGTTGCATCCCCTGGAACTGGGGTTACAAACGGCTGTGAGCCACCATGTGGGGAATTGAACTCATGTCCTCTACAAGAGCAGTCAGTGCTCTTAACCACTAAGTTACCCCTCCAGTCCTAGTAGGCATTTCTTAACACTGTGACCAAGAAAAGATGGGAAAGAATTAAAAGTAGGTTACAGAAGCTGAAATTCATCTTGGAGGCAATAAAGGTCATCACCAAGGTTTTTAATCAGAAGTTGTGAATGTCAACTGTATTTTGTTCTAAAAGTCCTCTCTGGGGTAGGATAGAAGATAGATTTGAACAGGTTACACTTAGAAGACTACTGGGGAAGACACAGGGATGACTCAGATCTGGACCACAGAGGCGGCAGTGGGATGTGAATTAAATATACAATAAGGACAGAGAGGAAAGAAAAAGGCCTGGAGGCTCTTTCATCGCTTTACCATTGCTGGTAGAATGTCACAGACCTGCATAAATACATCCGATCAAACCTATATTAAATGTATCCCGCTCATTAAATTTCCACTTACTGGACCCCCAGGTCTTCATAGCCATACCCATGTCATCACGTTAAAATGGGCACACACTGCGGTCTTATCTCTCTCATAAATTCTGCAGAGTTGTTTCAGCATGAGAACATGTTGCTGGGTTTCTTCCCAGGCCAATCAATACAGAGGGTTTATACTACTAAAAGGCTCTGAAAATGTGAGTCAGAAGCATCATGGTAAATCCATCTGAATAGATTCTTACAATAGCTTTCTAACCACCCTCCTCAAATCCACTCTGTTCCCACCACTCCCAGTCCATTCTCTACATGGCACCCAAAAGAGGCATAGAAGATAAAGTGAGTGAAGAATAACATTAGTAAGGTGGTAGAACAAAAAATAATCTACCTTTACCTCCCTACACAGACTCAAATATTTGGTATTCGGTCATCCAAGGACAAAACTGTATTTGTGGGCGCTTAAGAACCTGGTAGTTATATTATAAAACCCTAGTGGAGCCTAACATCCTGAAGGGATACTTCGAGAAGGCAAGATCACACATGAGTGACAGGCCCATCAACCATCATCACACTGTAGACTGAAGCAGCCCCATGACTGTGGGCTAAACTCAGCCTCGTTTGTCCACAGTCCTACATTCTATCCCTTTTACCAAGGAGCTTAGATGTTCATCCATGCCCCCTCATTCAGACCTTCCAGTCTCAGATCCAATTGCATTCACTGAAACAGTCCCATTGATTGGCTTCAGCCCCTCTCCACCATGATTCAAGGTTGTCTTGCCTGTCAAAAACCTGCCTAGGGACTTTAGAGTATAGGTCCCTAAGAATCTAACGCCATGCCCATAGGCACCTCATATAACAGACCTGACATAGATCCAAATGTACTTACTGACACAGTCTTTTACTCAATCCTGTTCCAATGCAGTTTGGAGGCAGCCTGGACCACCAAAAGACCATCCCTATATATCCAACAGGAGCATACTTGAGAACTGACAGGAACCATGCCTTACTATGCCTCCAAGAGCAGACTTTTCAACCGTGGATATGATTATTGACCTAGTGATAATCATGAGACTTGTCATCAGTCCTGTTTTACTGTGATCCAGGAGGCCGTACCATTAATCCAGAGAAGGAGAGGGGGCTTAACCTACAAAAATAAGCAAACAAACAAACAAAACAACAAAAACTAATCTGTAAATGCTGAAGAAGCATGTAATTCTTCAAATGCAAAGGCAACAATGCAAAGTTACACAAATTGTGAAAAAACAGGCAGGTGTGATCCAAGCAAAGGAAGTTAGTAAAGCTTCAGTAGAGAAATAAAAAGAAAAAAGAAGCTCAAGGAAATGGAAATCTAGAAACTTCTGGACAAAGAATTCAAACAATTGCCTTAATAACAGTAGCTCAATGAGCCACAAGAGATCATAGACAGATAATGAAACAAAATAAGGGAAACAATAAATGGATACGAGTAAAAGTTTACCAAAGAAATAACAAACCATAAAAAGAGGCAAAAGAAATCCTGGAGCTAAAAATGCACTGACTGAAATGAAAAATTCAACAAAGATCTTCAGCAGCAGTCTATCAGACAGAAGAACAGATCAGTCACTCAAAGGCAAATCATTTGAGATTTTTCCAATTAGAGGAATGAGAAGAAGCCTATATGATATCTATGACACTATCAAGAGAACCATAATATACACTGGACAAGGTCCAGGAGTGTAGAATGGCCAAGTGGCAGAAAACATAAATAATATAATGACTAAGATTTTCTCATATGTAGGGAAGGTAATTAATACTCAGGTCTGTGATGCCAAAGGAATCCTAAATAGGATCATCACCAAAACATCATCTCTGAGATATATTATAATCAAATTGTCAAACACCAAAAGAAACAACTCATGAAGAAGGAACTCATCGTAACTATCAGCAGATTTCCCAGCAAAACCCCTGCAGGTCAGAACAGAGTGGGGCAACACAGGCAGAGAAACAACCCTGCCACTTATGGAGTCTAAAAGAGGGAGAGAAAGACTTTCCCAAATACTGGTTTAGATAGGGGTTGAGGGAGTACCCTAAGGGTTAATATTGAAGATTAATCTCCATTATAAGCTGTTAAGAGTGTGGAATGTAATCCAACAATGGCATCCCAAAGAGAGTGCCTGAAGGTTCAGAAAAGTTCATCATGGTGAAGTCCCAATGACTGTGACTACTTACACAGATATGAGAAGAATACAGACACATGTGTGTTCCTTGTCCCTTGTTATGTGGTGCCCAGCATCACTTTGGGACTCTACCAATAAGAAGTCTGTCATTAGATGGTGCTCTGTAGTGTTGGGACAGGGCTGTGAGCAAAAATTAACCTTTTTCTTTATCACACACCTAGTCTGTAATACCATCTAATTGGCCACAACAAAATAAAACAAAAATCCCACACTGACACAGAAATGAAAACATCACTAATAATAAACATCTGAGATGTGAGAGTGTCTTTGGAACTGAGTTAGGAGCAGATGAGAGTTTGGAGAAAAAAGCTTGAAAATGCCTACAATGCTATAAGTGGGTGTTCTTGACAATTCTGGAGGCTCAAATATAAGGAAATTGGGGGACTAGTCTCAGAGCTAAATGAGAGTATATTGGAAATTGACTAAAGGCTCTTGGCTCACCATCCAAAGAACTTGGCTGAGTTGCATCCATGTCCAAGACTTTATAGAAGGCTGAAGTTACGAATGATGGTATCTGGTGTTGGAGATTTATAAACAATGCATTCATTGAAGCACAGTAATACTGGCTACTTTAATAATATTTACCATGAGACTCATGGGCAAAAGGAAGCAGAGTGGCAACTTAGCCAGGGAAGGCAGGAAGAAAAAGCATGTGAGGCCAGGAAGTAAGAGGAGATTAACAGAAATGCTTGCCAATCATCTGAGCAATAAGTGAGAAGCTTCCCTGTGTCTCAGAAACCCCCAGGGAGTCTTAGGAATCACAGTTCCACACACTTTCCAGGATAGAGTTATTGCAGTAGAGGGCCCCAGGGTACTCTCTGCATACTCTCTCGCCAGGACTATCACACTATACACTTCCCTTTGTTCAACTAGTAAAGCTTTCCCACTGGTAAAGGCACAGACAGGGTCAGAGCTCCAGCAGAAAGCTCCCAAGGAGTGAAGCCTAAGGAAGCTATGAAAGTGGGTTTGCAGTAAGGACCTCAGTGATGTATATAGAAAAACATGCAATGCTTGCCAGGGAAAGTGACAGACAGTAAACAAAACCAGCCCACTCAGCAAATTCATAGGCACTCTCACAAGATATGTATAGAAGATGCTAGACTTGGAAGTGTATGCGTTCGTTGCTCTTTAGAGTTTTGGGCATCATCTGGGCTGGTTTATATTTGTCTACCTTGTGCCTGCTCCACCATTTATATTGGAGGTACATTATTTGTTTTGATGAAGACTCACAGTTGCAGGCAGTTTGTCTTCAATCTCATAAGACTTGGCACTTTGGAATTTTGAACTAGTGGTGGAATGAATTAGGAAGCTGGAGATACTGGAGATAGAATGATTATGTGTTCTGCTGTGAGATGGACATAAACAATGGAGGTCCTTGGCAGAATGGCCTGGTTTGGGCTATGGTTTGAGCATGCCCCCACCAAGGATTCATGTGTTGAAATGTAATCTCTACTGACAGATGTGATGAGGATAGGAACTTCATATATCAATATTTGGGCCTTAAAAGGTGATGATTAGACGATGTCATCAACATGGCACCCTAAAGGGTGTATACTAATGTCTTTGTAAGAGAGAAGGGCCAGAGGACAAATAAACATGAAATACTACAGAACTCTGCCAGCCAGTCATCACTATCTGCCCTTGGATCAGAACTGTGAGCTCAAATACATCCCCAAATAGTCTGCAATAGTAACAGATTAAATACACCAGACAAACAAACGCTGAGAGTGAAAGTGTTCATAGTGATTACTCTTGTCTTATAAAAGCATCTTCTCCATGTCTTCTTTCTCCTTCATCTTGAGACAGGATTTCATGGACCTCAGGCTGGCCTCCAACTCAATAAGTAACTGAAGAGGACCTTGAAATTCTGCTCCCCTGTCTCAACCTCCCAAGTTCTGGGATTACAGGCATGCACTATCATGCCTTGTTTATGTGGTGTTGGGGACTGAACCCGGGGAATCATGCAAGTAAAACAGGCACTTATTCCACTGAGCTACAGGCCCCGCACCTAGCTATAAAACACTCCACAGACAAGTTTCAAAACCACTGTAAAAAGTCACTAATCAGAGCAGATGCATAGACTCACAGCCAAACATTAGGTGGAGTTTGGGGACAGAACCCCACAGAAGATGGGGAGGAAGGATTGTAGGAGCCAGAGGGGTAGAGGACACCAGGAGAACATGGCCCATTGAATCAACTAAGTGGGGCTCATAGAGACTCACGGAGACTGAAGCAACAATCATGGACCCTGTATGGATCTGAGCTAGGTCCTCTGCACATATGTTGTGGTTGTGTAGTTAGATGTTCTTGTGGAACTCCTAACAGTGGGAGTGGGGGTGTCTCTAACTCCTTTGCCTGCTCTTGAGACCCTTTTTCTCCTAGTGGGTTGCCTCAGCCAGCCTTAAGATGAGGGTTTGTGCCTAGTCTTATGATAACTAGTTATGCCGTGTTTGGTTGATATCCCTGGGAGGCCTGCACTTTGCTGAAGGGAAACAGAGGAGAAATGGATCTAGGGGAGAGAGAAGGAGTGGAGGGAGGAGGAAAATTTTTAAAAAGTTATTAGTCAACGGAAAAGCATATGATTTGCTGGTAAGGGTAAGTATATAACCAAATTCAGAATGTTCTGATAATACCAGGATAATGAATAATTACAACTAACCTTAGTATAAAAGTTAAATGAAAGACACTAAAACTAACTGTGTCTGTAATTATTTGTTAGTGGGTACCTAATAGAGAAAGATGTAAATTATAACACCAATAATATAAAGTTGAGGTAGTAAAAATGTTGTTTGTATATCACTGAATTTAAGTTGCTGTCAATTAAAAAAAATGGTTTTAGATGTTTTGTGTAAGCCTCATAAGACTCATACACATATACACATAAAAAGCTACAGTAGATACTCAAAAGATCAGTAAAAAGGACTGGATGCAGAGCGTAGGATTATCCCATTGTGGTGATATTTTGTTGAACTCTAATGAAACTTGCCTGAAGATCAGAGGACAGAGTCAGCCACAGAGTTAAACAGAGGTCGGGCAGTGATGGCACACACCTTTAATCCTAGCACTCAGGAGGCAGAGATCCATTCAAGACCACACTGGGCTATACAAGATTGATCCACTCTAGGAGAGAAACAGAGCCAGGCAGTGGTGGCACACACCTTACCCCAGTATTTGGGAAGCACACACACCATTAATCCCAACATTAGGAAAGTTGAGATGGAAAGTGAAATGGCCGGGCAGAGAAAGGCATATAAGGCGTGAGGAGACAGGAACTAGAGGCCTTTTCAGCTGAGGACTCAGAGGCATTCAGTGTGAGGATTCATTGAGACGGAATCTTCTCCTTTCGGCTGAGGAGTTGGTGAAGTGAGAAGGGGCTGTGGCTTGTTTCCTCTGATCTTTCAGCATTTACCCCAATGTCTAGCCCCAGGTTTTTATTATAAGACCATTTAGGATTTGTGCAACATCCCATCCTCAAATCAGATCTCCAAGGAAGACAGCCATGGAGAAAGAAGAGACAAAATAATCAGAAAATAATTAACAAAATAGCAATGCAAATACTTACCAGGAAATAATTACTTTAAAAGTAAACTGAGGAATTGGAGATACAGCTCTGTGGTTAAGATGCTCTCCAGTCTTCCAGAAGACTGGAGCTCTGTCCGCAGTGTCCACTTGGATGGCTCACAACTACCTGTAACTCCAACTCTAGGGATCCAATGCCCTCTTCTGGCCTCCACAGGTACACACACAAATAGAGATAAAAACAAGCTGGTTTTGTTTTTGTTTTTGTTTTCTAAGGCACTTAGAATGTGAAACAACAAGACCAAAAAAGACTCTCCCCTCATCGCCTTATCACATTACAGTTAAATTCTGAGTGTCCAAGACAAAGAGAAAATGTAGAAAGCTGCAGAATAAAGGCAAAATCAGAGTAACAACAGATTCTCAGCATAAGTTCTAAATCCAAGAGGAGACGAATACTTTATGTCAGACTCTGAAAGATGATAACTACCACCCCAGGTTACTGTATCCAGCAAAGCTCTCCTTTGTATCTGAAGGAGAAAGAAAAACTTCGCATGATTAATACAAACCAAAAGAATCCATGACCACTAATCCAGCACTATGGAAGATCCTTGGAAATCCTGCACACTGAAGAGAGAGATAAATACATCTTTTAATTCACAGATAAAAATCAACCACACTAGAACAATAATTGGCAATGAGAATTAGAAATGAATGTACCAACAATTGTGAAACAGAAAAATAATAGGAATAAATGCAAACTTTTTAATACTACTTCTGAATATTAATATTCTCAATGCTCCAGCCAACATATGTAGATTAGCACATTAGTTTAAAAAAACAGGACACGTCCATTTACTCCTCACAAGAAACACATTTCACTGGTAAAGATAAATACAGCCGGCAGGAGGAGGGAAGAGAGGGGGATCTGTGGTTGGAATGTAAAATGAATAAAAAATTCTTTTCTTTTTTTGCCCTGGAGCTGAGGACCGAACCCAGGGCCTTGTGCTTGCTAGGCAAGCGCTCTACCACTGAGCTAAATCCCCAACTTCTAAAAAATTCTTAAAAAAAAAAAGATAAATACAGCCATAAAGTGAAAGGATGTAAAAAGACATTCTAAGCTGTGACGGATCTTGATTGTCAATTTGGTGGAGGTTTAGAAAAGCAAGCAAGAGCAGGAATCCTAATATCTGACAAAATAGATGTTGAGCCAAAATTAGTCAGAAATAGAAAAGACACTCCAGGTAGATTAAGCAAACAATCAATCGAGAGGCTATTACAATTCTAAACATGTATGCAGCCCAAACTCTAGCATACCCAATTTCATAAAACAAACACTACTGTGTATAAAGGGAAATACCTATACTGACCTCAACACAACAATAGTTGGGGACTTCAGTCCTCTGCTGTCACCAAGACAGGTGGTCATTCAGACCACCTCCCCCCCAAAAAAATTAATCAAGAAGCATAAGACTATTATACAGCTGTGGAGTGTGATGGCTCATACCTATATATCCAGTACTGGAGGAGCAGAGTAGAGGTAGGGGGATCAGTAGAGGTAAGGGTAAGGCTATCCTCTGCTACAGATTAAGTTCAACGCCAGCCTGGGCTACATGAGACTCTGTATCTCATATATAAATAAATAAATCTTATCAACCAAATGGACTTAACAGACATCTACAGAACCTAAACACTGCAGAACACACATTCTTAGCCGTCAATAGAACTTTCTCTAAAATAGACACCACAAGAATAAGGCAAAGCCAAGCAGTGGTGGGCATGCCTTTGATCCCAGCACTCGGGAGGCAGAGGTAGGCAGATCTCTGTGAGTTCAAGGCCAGCCTGGGCTAGAGTGAGTTCCAGGAAAGGCTCCAAAGCTACACAAAGAAACCTGTCTTAAAAAACCTACATATAATGTACTCACTCATAAGTGGATACTAGACGTAAAGCAAAGGATAACCAGACTGCAACTCACAACTCCAGGGAGGCTAGCAGGTCAAAAGGACCCTAAGAAAGACACAGGGATCACCCAGCAACAGAGAAATGGATGAGATCTACATGAGCAAACTGGACGTGAGCGGGGGCGGTAATGGAGGGCAAGGGTCAGGGGAAAGAGAGCTTAGGGAAGCGGGAGGTCTCAGCTGGATCAAGAACAGAGTGGGAGAACAAGGAAAGAGATATCATGATAAATGAAGACCCCATGGGAATAGGAAGAAGCAGAGTGTTAGAGAGGTCCCCCAGAAATCCACAAAGATACCTCCACTGTAGACTACTGGCAATGGTCGAGAGAGTGCCTGAGCTGACCTACTCTGGTGATGGGATGGCCGAACACCCTAACTGTCATGATAGAACTCTCATCCAGTGACTGAGGGAAGCAGATGCAGAGATCCACGACCAAACCCCAGGTGGAGCTCCAGGAGCCCAATCGGCGAGAGAGAGGAGGGATTATATGAGCAAGAGCTATCGAGACCATGATTGGAAAAAGCACAGGGACAAATAGCCAAACTATCGGAAACACATGAACTGTGAACCAATAGCTGAGGAGCCCCCATTTAACTGGACCAGGCCCTCTGGATAAGTGAGACAACTGATTAGCTTGAACTGTTTAGGAGGCCCCCAGGCAGTGGGACCAGGACCTGTCCTTGGTGCATAAGCCGACTTTTTGGAACCTAGGTCCTATGCTGAGACACTTTGCTCAGCCTTGGTACAGGGAGGAGGGGACTGGACCTGCCTCAACTGAATCTACCAGGCTGGGCTGACTCCCCAGGGGAGACCTTGCCTTGGAGGAAGTGGGAATGGGGGGTCGATTGGGGGGGAAGGCTGGGGGTAGGTGGGAAGAGGGAGGACAGGGGAATCCGTGGCTGGTATGTAAAAAACCTATACACACACACAGACACACACACACACACACACACACACACACACACACACACACACACAAAACCCAAAATCAAGAGAGGGAAAAATAAAATAAAGTCAGGACAGAAACTAATAAAATGACAACAGAAATACAATAATCAATGAAGGAACAATTTGGTTCTTTAATTAGATAAACAAGATTGACAAGCCTTGGGGCAAGCTAGCTAAAAGAAAGATGTGACCTAAATTAATAAAATTAAAGAAGAAAAGACATTATTACAGGCACCACTTTATACAGTCCAGGAGACACTGCCTAAGGAATGGTGCCACTCACAGTGGGTGGGGCCTCTCACCTCAATTAATAAAATCAAGATGATCAAGACATGCCCAGAGATCCATTTCCCAGGTGTTTCTAACTTCTGTCAGATTGACAATTAACATAAACCATTACAGACAGATGTTGTTTATACCTTCTATCCTTATGCCAACACACTTAAAAACACAGTAACAGCAATCACAATATTTAGCTTTTTGTTATTATGACAAAATGTCTGAAAAGGTCTGTTTGTAACAAGGAAAAGTATTTTGCCTCATAGTCTCAGCCCATGGTTTTCTGGCTCAGTTGCTTTTGCATCTGTGTGGAGAAAGTGCATCTTGACAGAAGCACTTGATGGATAAGCCTTGTTTGTCTCATGGTGGACAAGGGACAGGGCTGGGCGAGGGAGGGAAAGAGAGAGAGCAAATAAGCATGCCAGGGTCTCAACTTACCCTTGAAGGGTATGTCCCCAGTGACGCAACTTTTTCCAACCAAGACTCATCTCCAAAAGTTCTTGCCACCTACCTATGGCTCTAAGCCTTCAACCCATGATTTTGAGGACACATTTAATAAACAAACAATAACACGATATAAATTGTTCTGCAAACTCTCAATGAGTCAGGACTTTCTTCTCTGAAAACTTCTTTCCTGGAAGTGGCTGGGGAAGTTGAAACTGATGTTGTTTTGTCTTGGGAGTCACCAGTTCACGCCCAAGGTGCATGGTAACTGTGGTGGCTTTCTGGCTCTTTTCAGGACCACTGAGAGGGTTGGGCCCCAGGTTGGGATTCATCTGCTGAGAGATGAAAGACTGAGGACCACGCAGGCAGCCATTATCCCCGGAAGGGAGGAAAGATGAGAGCTAGAGAAAGGGTTAGATATTCTGAGTCTTGCTGCCTGGCCCCTGGATTTGGAGTGAGGTCGGGTGGAGAAAGAGCCACTCCCCACTCTGCTGAACCCAGATGGTGGGTCCGTGAGAAACACTTAATTGGCCACAGAGAGGACATATAACTTTGGCAGAAGATGCAAGCTAATCAAAAGCAGCCCCCCAACCTCCTCCCTTCTCCCTGCTGTAAATTCAGCTTGATGGGTACAAGGAAAAATTCTAGCACTCCCCAGGGCTCCACCAGCCATGATGCCAGGCTCAATGATGGGATATTCAGAAGCAACCCAGAATTTTTCATTTGGGAGATGAGAAGTTCCAGTCTACCTTGGCCAGGCTCCTCCCAGAACTGCCATCTAGATATACTTTCTTTACTTCCATCCAGAAATCATTCTTCCTTCATTCATTCAGCCTTCATGCTGGGGATGCCTAAAAAAGGTGAAGGGGGCAGGAAAGATGGTTTAGTTGGTAACATGCTCGTCCTGTAAGCATCAGGATCAGAGTTCAGATTCCCAGAACCTACATAAATAGCCAGGCGTGGTGACACACATCTGTAACCCTGGCACTGAGATGAAGACAGGCAGGTCCCTAGAAGTTCCTAGTCAGCTAGCCTGCCAATTAATGAAGTTGGGGTTCAGTAAAAGATCCTGTCTCTGTAAATAGGGGGGCAGAGATAAAGAAAGGCACCTGACATTGACCTCTGGTCTCCACATACATATGCAGTCACACACACACACACACACACACACACACACACACACACACACACATACTACACAATAAAAGAAGAGTGTCGAGAGACAACCCAGCCCTGGGGACATAAACCGATTAAGGTACCAGAGAAATACTTAAACTTTCATCATTCTTCGGAGCACCACTATTCATACAATACATGTGTGACCTAAGGGAAACCAAACAAACACTATGAGACTTAGCATTGCCTACCTGACATAACGCTACACACAAATGTCTGGAATGCCAGGAGCTCACTCGGGGATGGATAAATGCTAGTTCTTTTCCATCCCAGGCTGATGGGGCCCCTAAGACCAAATATTAGAATCTACCTTGTAGCCCTCCTCTTTCTCACGCTGTTCCTTCATACACAGGCTTCCCACCACCTTCACTCCTTTGCTACTGATATCTCCGGACTGCGTCCATTCTATTAGCCTTACAATTGCTATGGTTTTTACCGTAATGTCCTTAAGACCATTCTTCACCAACTGCTGATATAAAGCAATAGCTTGAATTCGTCATTCATGCATTTTCAAAGTATGAAGACAGCATGACCACTCATAACACAGTGACATATGAAGATTAGCCAGGGCGGTTGATGGCAAGGACATCGAAGCCACGGTAGCTTTTCTAACACCAGATGGGCTTCTGAAACACATCACATGTAAATTTTCAGCTTGAACAAGAACCATATTCGAATGTAGTGTTTTGGGAGATTCAACAGCTGACAGGTGTTGTTAGAGCCCTCTAGACCTGTCCCTCGAATCTGTGGTTATTTTGCTCTGCTAGGAGCTATAGGTAGAAAATAAATGGATTTAGAGGCACATCCCCCCATCTCTCATAATATTCTGACTTCCCAATGGCAAAAGCAAATAGTTTTCATCCATTCTCTTAGCTTCTATTAGCCACATTTACTCATTAATGAGACAGATGTTTGAAGGTTAGCTCAATGGGAATGGAGTGAGAAGAAATACCCCTTTCTTTTCTCTTCGGCTAAGCCACTTACTTGCATGTTTCTTTAAATGAAAATGTCCCCACCCCTCACAAGTGTAACATGAAGTTTTTTCAGCATACTCAGGACGCAGTCACTAAGCCGAGGCTTACTGGGACTTCTGTGTCAATGTTTAACGCTCAGCTGTGGTGGAAAACTAACTGCATCATAGTCAATCTGTGTTGGAGTCCCGGGAGAGAGATCTATTCCAGTCCCAGCTTCACATTTTGTATGCTATTGGAGGCATCCCCATCCACCAGGTGTCTGCTACTTCCTTAACTGGAAAAGTCAGTGGGAAGAGAGGGCTCTAGGCGCCCCAAGGAAATGTGAGAAATGTGGACAGCCACTGGGTGTCAGTGTGCAGAAAGACAGCAGGCTGCAGCCCCTAAGGACACAAGGACTCCCAGGTATTTTGGCTTCAGGTATGCACAGGTTCAGCCCTAGAAGAAAGCCGCCAGTTTTCCTCATTCAGATCGGTCCCCACAACGTTACTGAACACCAGTGTTTGGCAGTCCTTTGAAACTCTGCCCCCAAAGGTCCCTTGTGAAGCTTTCCCTGATGACATCCTCTCCCACATTTCTTAGACAAGGTTGGTCAGTTGTCACTTTCTCTCTCCAGTCTCCACAGCTGGGATCTTGACCATGACAATTAAGACTCCCAGAGAGTGAGCACCCCCTCTCGGTCTCCCTATGAGGTTCCTGTGAGGTCCCTGAGGGCAGAGACAAGCTTTCTTCACCTCAGTTTTCCAAGTTTCAGTACGGGACGGCCCCTACGCCTGCTATTTCATGCTTTGGTTGGATTATTTCATGAGTGTATTTGGTACAAATAAAGCTACCCTTTACTCAGGCTGGTTTTGTGTGTGTGTGTGTGTGTGTGTGTGTGTGTGTGTGTGTATAGAGGCCAGAGGTCAGAGGTCAATGTTGGGTATCTTGTCACATCCCATCTTAATTTTTTAGACATAGTCTCTCAGTGAACCTGGGGTTCAGCATTTGGACAAGATTGGATATAAAATGAGCCCCCAAAATTTACTACACACACACACGGGGAGAGAGAGAGAGAGAGAGAGAGAGAGAGAGAGAGAGAGAGAGAGAGAGAGAGAGAACTGCCGTTAGACATGTGTCATTATGCCAGGCTTTTACGTGGGTTCTGGACTCTGACCTCAGATCCCCAGGCTTACACTTTTCCCAGTGAGCCATCTCCCCATTTTTAGCTTTCTCTCTTTTTTTAACTTTGATCAGCAAACATTGCTTTGGTGGAGTTCTAAGCCCCACAGATATGTTAAACAAATGAAAGTAGAGGAACTACTCAGGCTAAGTAAATGGAGGCGCTTAGAATCTAGGGGGCTCTCTAAACATAGTTTTAGAAATAATAACTTGGTTATTACATCAGTTCATCTTCTTTTTATCCCTAGTCCCCCAAAAAGTTGAATGCCTGGGGAAGACTCCATTTCTAAGGGTAGGAGTGGTGTTCCCATCTACCACGTGGTCCGGAGGCACACGGTAGACATTTGACCCCTTTGAGTGAAATGGAATTAAAATCATAGACCTTGAAAGAAAATAGCATTTTAGAAGTTGGTGAGAAGTGGCCTCTCTGGCTTTTCCACCAAAGAGACCATGGGAAGGTGACTAAGAGGGTGGCTGGCCTGAGAATTATCTCTGTCCTGAAGGACTCCAGAGTTAAGCCATTGTGGTCTCCGGATAGGAGGGAGATAGAATGACCAAGTGGGGAAGAGTCCGGACTCCAGAACTGGATGACTCAAAGTATAAAGTAGCTCCAGTTTGTCTGGATGCCCGCTGGGTTAACATGGAACATCAAAGAGTAGGAAGCCATGGCCACACTGAGGAATCCCTGAAGATGGTTTTAATCCCAAAGGTTCATCGCGCATGGTGCCACGGATCTGAAATATAAACCATGTCATTTCATTGCCCCAATTTGAAGTCTTTGGTGGTATCCATTGCCTAAGAATAACACCCAAGCTCATTGTCAAGGCTAATGTTCAAGGCTCTTTTCTTTCAACAAGGCCCAGCATCACCTGGCCCTCACTCTGTTTCTCTATCACATCTTCCTGCATTCCTTAATTCAAATTCAATTTTAGGAAAAGTTTTAAATTAAGGGCTGGGTATATGGTTCAATCAGTGTTATGCTTGCAAGGCACCCAAGGTCTCTATACATGTGAACACTCATCTGCATACACATACACCTACATAAACATGCACACACACACACACACACACACACACACACACACACACACACACACACACACACACACACGGTTCCAAGGTTCCACTATCATCTCTTTCTCCTGAATGCCGCCTCCTCCTTGTTTTACCTGATGACTCCATGTATATTTCTAAACTAAGTTCCTTCCCCTAGGGAGGTTTGTCTGACCCTTTCTCACATGGCCAGGAGTTTGCACAAGTTTTAAATAGCCCCCAGTGCATGCATGCTCCCACCTCAGCAGTACCGAAACCATGTTGAAATTGCACACTTGCTGATCATACACTCTATTCTGTGGATTGGTGGGTTTCTTTGGGAAAGGAGCCCTTTAAAAAGTCTGTCTCCCTGTATGAGGCACAGAACTTGGAAGGTGGTAAGTGTTTAAGAATGCTGTGGAGTATCCACAGTCCACACCTCCAACAGCACTACTTTGGTTTCCTTCTCAATTAGCACAATGCTGTATGGGATTTTATTTTTGAAAACCACTGCTCTTTGGAGTACTATATGATACTCTCAGCATACCTGTCCCTTGTATCCATAACTTGGGAACTAACACAGCTACTTTTTCCCAAAGTGCTTCCCGTTTGGATACCACCCATGCATTCTTCTTTGATGTTGAAAATAAAGGCCAGGGTTTTGCTAACACATTTAAAGAGGCCAAAACACCTACCAGCTGCTCTCTTCTTAGCAGAAAGCAAGGCTCAGCAAGCTACTTAGCACACCCCTCAGCTATGTCCAGTGTCTGAGCTTCAGACATAGCCTTTATAAGTAACTAAGAAAGTATCTTTGTCCATTTTCTAGTCTGGAAAGAGAATGTATGTCCAGAACATCTGCCCCTTCTCTCCCCAATGTATCATAAGATAATGCCTCACCTCTATGTAAATCACCTTCAAACCCATTGCTGCTTCCCAAAAAGCTGTTCCTCAGCTGTGATGTTCTGATGTCCACATAGCCCTGCTCTGCCTTCTTTAACTTCTCTATATGGGGGAGAGGTTTTGTGATTAACAGAGAGATCAACTCTGGAGATCAACTCCTTCGTTTCACTAGTGGGAAACGTACGGGCCTGTGGAGCTAAAATGACTTGTCCACCATGAGTGAAATTAGCAACAGATTCTGTGTGCTTAATGTACACACTTTCTATGCATTTCCTTAGGTAATCTTTGCAACAGTCCTACAGAGGTGCACTAATTTTTACTCCTAGTTCAAAGTACTCAAAATGAAAAATTTTAGGTGCTTAATAATGCTCATAGATGGGATGAATGCAAGTGTCCAAGGTTGCACATCTACTGAGAGCAAACCAGTGTTCCATATGCAGTCCTCCGACTCAGGCACTGTGTAATGTCACAACCAAGCCCTGTCACTCAACTCTACAAGGCTCCTTTTGCTTGCTCAAAATGTATTTTGTCTCCATTTCTGATGGCTTGAGATGGTTATGTGCTTAGTGGCTCATTTAAAAAAAAAAACTGCACTGTGCAAGTGAAAGCTGATTTTAAACATTAAGGATCTTTGTGTAATTCGAGTTATCTGTACTGTGAATATGGGTTTCCATGTATCGATGTTCTCGGAACAAGACTCACCTGGGTTGGAAAGGAACAGTCCAGAAGAGAGCAAACACCATTAGCAATTAAGTGGAAAATTCCCCCATGGCTGCAGGGTTGACTTGAAAAGAGACTGAGGGAAGCAGGGGAGTAAACTCTGTGTTTGCTTAAACCAAACAGTTGCCATTTGTGAACAGAAGTCAGACACCTGTTGCTTGAGAAAGGAAATTTTCTGACCTGGCGTTGTAGGGCTATTGCTGATAAGGACTGACCATGAAAAGCTTCCAAAACGAGGTATCTGGGGCCCCCAGTTTATCTTCTTCTCTGTTTACTCTTCTTTATCTCTACGTGTGCCTTAGCAGAACACACAGCTGTGACTCCAGTGCAGGTCTCATTCCATTCTTTTCTGGAAGGCACACTGACCTGGGCGTGCCTCTTTTAGACAGTGAAGCGGGTGGGGGTGGGGGAGCCCACCTGGTCCATCTCTTCCTGCGATCTGCCCAAGGAGTCTTTCTCTGTTCTCTGTTCCTGGTGCAAAGAGGTTACTTAGCAAACAGCTTTTTGCATACATATGCAGCCTCATACCAAGTGTTATTACCCAGCTTAATCCACTTAAAGGGCCACACTGATTCCACCTTCATGATAACTAGGTAGGGGTGTGGGGAACTGTTTTCCTGCCTGGAAAGCTCTTACCCATAGATGGCACCCCATCCCTCAGATCTCTCCCAACTCTAGATGTGGGTTCATTGACTCAGCAGGCAGAGCTACGAGTCTATACTTTGAAACAAGCTTCTAGGTGAGGTGACCAACTATCCTTGGTTACATAGAACTTGAAAGCCTCCTAGTCTAAGACGTGTCGAGCCAAATAGTTGGGCAAATGGAGAGGAGCTGGTCAGCCTGTTCCGGGATGAATGTGTGACCTCGGGGATTTGCAGACTAGCCCCCAGGCCAACCCAGTTTACTGCCTATTTTTGCAAGTAGTTCCACTGGAGCATGTTCATTGCTTTGTACTTAGGCTGTGGCTACTTTTGTGTCACGGTAGCGGAGTCCAATAGGTCAACGGAGACCACGTGACTCAAGAGACCTGTAATGTAGACTGCTTTGTTCTTTACCGAAAACATGACTAACTCCCAATGAAATCCCGCAGTCCATTCCCTCCATCATGAGCTGCTGCCTTCTGCTCCAGCTTACCTTTCCTATTGCCTTTCCTTCCTCACGGTTCAAGGTACACTTGGCTTTTTACAGCTCCGGAGAAGTGCCAAGAACAGTTTCTCTCATTTGCTTCTCTTTTCCTTCTGCTACTCCCTCTGCTCACAATGCCTTCTCTCCACTCTGCTTGGCTCCATTTCCTTGGCCCAGCGGAACACAATGCAGAGAGGCCTCTCTCCAGGAAGTCTTTCCTGGCTCTGTCCCCACTCTGCACCCAGTGTGAATGCCGGTGGAACCTCCAGGTCATGGCTCCATCACTGACCTCGCCACACTCTGCACTAGAATGGGTCACTCTCTGCCTGGTTGCTCCCACCAGGCAATGAGGTCTGTGGGAACACTGTATCATATTACATTTATACTTCCATCCTCTGGGACCCCCAGCATGGGAGAAGGCCAGGAAATATCTGCTAAATTATGAATGTATAAAACGAGGGTGAGAACTGCCCTAGGATATTGGTCTGTTCATTTTAGCTAGCAGCTTTAGATTGAGATTCCTAGCCAGGACTCATATCCTCCTTGATTTTGGAAAGGATCTTAGTCTGGGTATGCTGGCCCTTGATAAGCTGTGAAGCTACTCTTAGCCTGGTTAGCCATAGCCAGGGGTAGGGGAAGACATGGGTAACAGTCTGCATCCCCCAGCAAGGAAATGTATGATGCACACTGACTGGTAGAGATGCTTTCATTTTCTGTGTCACCGTAAGGAGTTGGGGGAACAAAATCTAGATGATGTGGGGGTGTTTCTTTTTCTGAAAATAATTTTTGTTTTCTTAGAAAACTCAAGGGAAAATATGGGAATCCCCTTTTCTTTTCTGTACTTTATCCTTCCCCTCCCCCAAGACTACTTGTGTCTAAATATGCCAGATGTGGTTTAATACTCAGAGAAAACCCAGTTACACGGTTTATGGATCCAAACTCATACACTGGCTGTACATCAGCAATGACATCCCAAGTGTACATGAAGCCAAGCTCAGTTTCCAAATTTTTGGTTTTGTTTTTATCAGAATTTTGTGGGGACAGGGAGCTCTGCTGATTTTAAACCTCTAGAAACCTTACCTCTCCTAATGAATGATTCCACTCTTAGAACTAATAATAATAATATCAGCTGGGCATGATGGCACACATCTGTCGTCCCAGCACTTGGGAGATGAAAGCAAAAGAATTGTGGGTTTTAGGCAACTTGGGCCACATGGTGAGCCCTAGAATGGCCTGAACTGCACAGTAAGGGCCTGAACCAGGGAGGAAGAGGAGGAGTGGGGGGAGATGGAGGAGGAGAAAGGAAAACAAAGAGGAAGAGGTGGGGAGAGAGAGGAAGACTACTAAGTAGATTTCAGTTCATAGCATCTCTAATCCCATGATGCTCTGGGAGTGGCCAGAGAGAAGCTGGGGAAGCTATGCTTACAACCGGCCCAGTCAGCACCTGCTCTGACAGGAGTTACTGGAACTTACCACCCAGATACAGCTGGTGGCACTCAAAAGAAAGACTCCCACACCAGGTGGCTTTGCAGATTGACCTCACTTGCCTGTGAGGAGGTTTGGCGAGAACTGGCAAACAGCTAATGTTCAGCCTACTACCTGCCCTCTGAGACCTTTTGTTCCAATGGCGTTCAATAGTTAAATCCACTTCTTCCTCTCCATACGGCATAAAACAGGTGAAAAGAAAGCCTGTCTGGAAAGACAGAGGTGTTCAATTCTAGCATGAAATCCCCCAGATGTCAGATCCAGGGTAAGGTTTGTGATCATCCCAAGTTTCTGATCTTTCTGCAAAGTGGGCATAACAGTACTTTACAGCCCAAAGATCAAAGATTAAACTTACCCACATATGAAAACGCTTCTAAGCCCCTGGCACATAGTACATGCCTTAAGACAGCCCCTAGATGGACAACAGAGTTAGGGGCCATGTGAGGTCGGGAGCTCTACCCTACTCTAGAGGTCATTGGTTTCCCCAAAGGTCAAAGTGCTGGGTTCAGCTTCACACCACCTTCCTCCAAGAGACTCTCCCAAACTCAAGAGTAGACTCAGTGGCCAGTGATTCTCTTGGCCCTGTTGGAAGACAGGAAATAGGCAGACTCTGAGGACCAGGAGACATCTCCAGATCTAGACCAACTGAGGGGATTTTCCTTGGAGTTCCTCTTCAACTGTCAATTCCCTCCAGAAGCGTAAACTCGTGCAGAGTCTCACTTCCCCCAGGCTTCTGACACACCTTGCCAACACATCCCTAATCGGATCTCCAACCATGTCTGTCTGCTGAACTAGACGTAGACAGATCTGCTGTTGGCTACCAGAGGCCTCAGCTGGCCACACTCTGTTTTTGTAACCTGTGGTCGGGAAAGGGTCTCCCGCCCTCCCTCCCGGTATTCTCTGGTTTCTCCACCCTGTGGCAGCTAATGTTCTAACTGGTGTACAGAGTCATCCTGTTGTCCTGGAATAGAGGAAACAAATGTAGCACTAAGATGTGCACGGGCAGACCTGCCTCCATGATTCCAAGACACACTGAGCATTAGATCACCTTGCTGGCAGGGCACAGAAGTCTTCTGGAACTTGAGAGTTCTTGGTCTCTACAGCAGTAAACCGCATGCCAGATAAGTGGCTTTAGCTGTCCATCCACCTAATGGTCTCAGGCTTAGAACTACCAGTTGATGGGGTTTGCTCCTAACCGTAGAGTGTGGGGCTACCTCCCCCTGCACCCTTCTCTGCCTGAGCTGAGCCTCACTGTGCCTGCTCTCTGTTTGGCTTGCCAACATCCAGTCCTGCAGTCTCTGTGACTGCTCCCCACAGGCACATCTCCCCATGTCCCTCAGGGCCGTGGCAGGTAGACTTGCGGCTCTCTGACTTAGGATTGTTCGCTGATCTCAGGTCTCCAGAGTAGACCAGTTTTGAACCATCGGTTCCCTCTTCGATGGCATCTGGCCACAGCCCTCTAAGCCAAGGGCGGTGACAAAATGGAATTCCTTCTCTGCTGATGCATCCCACAAAAGGAGTCACTGTCTCACCAAAACCCACAGCTGGAGTTGAGGCTTACAGAACTACGAGCTGGTCCTGTGGGTAGGGCTGACTGCCAGGCTCTTCACCAAGGCTACCTGGTTTATCTTTGGGGTGAGGCTGTGTCCCCTCTCCCTGCTGGGCAGCCACACAGTTGCAGCTGTGCATGGCAAGGTTTGCTGTGTCATCCCTTCTGTTCACCCAAGCTTGTCAGCTCTCCTACCACCCAGCCCTTTGTGAATTCCGAGTGCTCTTCCGGTCTCTCTTTGGAGTAACGTCTACTCTCTTCTCCTGACTCATCTTCACCGCATTGCACACAGACAGCTTTTAGCACACAGTCTTACCCGGAATTCCTCTCTGGAGATCTTGTAGAATAAATTTTGTATTTATGTACTATGTGATGTTCTGATTCTGTATGTAGTGTGTTGGTTGATTTTGGTTATCCACTGCCTTGAATGACACCTAGAAAATCGGTAAAGCATATACGTGGGCATGTTTGTGTTTATTTATTTGGAAGCATGGCATGTGGGTTGGCATGTTGAGTTTATAAGACCCACTCTGAATTTGAATGGCACCATCCAGTAGATAGGGGGCCTGAACAGACAAAAACAGCGGAAGGAAGGACACTGGGTCCTTCCTCAGGGGGTTCAATTGCTGCTGCTGCTGCTGCTGCTGCTACTGCTGCTGCTTCAGTTGGCCATAAACACCAGGCTCCTGATTCTTCCTCTGTTTCTGTCAGGCCCCTGCTCGGATGTCAGATGTGTCATGGCCTTTCCTGGGGAGATGCGAAGAGTGCCAGACACAAAGCCTAAGAAACACTTCCACCCAAGTCTAGCTGCATGAACCAATGGGTTGAACTGAGGTTTCTGACAGGAGCATTAGTGGGGGATTACAGAACAGCGAGAGAAACCTACGCAAAGCTCCCCTGTCAAAGAAGCGCCTCTGCTCACACCAGCCACTGGAGAGGTGTGGTGTCTGAGTCACTGTTCTATTGCTGTGAAGAGACACCATGACCACAGCACCTCTTATACAAGAGAGCATTCAATCGGGGGCTTGCTTAGCCGGTTTCACCACGATAACCCATTATCACAATGGCAGCGGGGAGCCCGGCGGCATGCATCGCGGGCGTGCTGCTGGAAGAGAAGCTGAGAGCTGCATTCTGAGAGAGACCCTGGGCCTAGAGTGGGCTTTTGAAACCTCAGAGCCCCTTCCCAGTGACACACCTACCGCAACAAGGGCACACCGACTTAACAAGACCACATCTCTCCATCTTTCCCAAACAGCCTACCGGCTGATGACTAAACACTCAAAGATGAGCCTGTGGGGGCCATTCTCACTCAAACCACCACACAGGGCATTTTGTGGGCACCATGTGCCTTCGCCTCCCTCCAGGAGGGAGTATTTTAATGGATCCACTCTTACGAGAGTCTCAAGTGGTTTCCAGGTGGTAATGGTCATATTGTATTTGGATGACAGAGTTTGACACAGCCAAACCCCAGGAAAGACGTATTTAATGGTCCTGAACTGTACACAGAAGAGAGGTTCAGATGAGCCTGGTCAAAGTGTCGCATGCCTATAATTCCAGCATTCGGGAGACTGGGGCAGCAAGGTCATGAGTTTGAGGCTGTCATGGATATCTATAAAGTTAGAAGCCAGCATTGACTAAATATTGAGATCTTGTATCAAAAAGAATTCAAGATCATAAAATTCATGCTTTCCCCCCAAATTCCCACAAAGAAAATAGAAAACACTAAAAGAGAATTTAAGTTCTAAGTATTAGTCCCAAATTTCAAAAGTAAGCCTATTTTATAAAACATTGAAGAGGAACCTAAGTGAAGGTGCCGTGGTACTTTTATTTTCTTTACATAATAATGGTTTGTTATTGCTGTTGCTAAGTTTAAATCAAGTATGTGGAGATGGTCAAGTAGTAAGGAAAGACTTAAATTTAAAAAAAAAAGGAGACTTCTTAATTCTATTGATACTTTGTATGGTTAACCATTTCTAAATTTTTTCTAACTTTTTATCCTGTTATTCTGGAGCAATAATCTACTATCAGTATTTCTTAGTTTACCTATTCAGAGTAATAGCAAGGTCTAGAGAGATGGCTCCGTGATTAAGAGCTCTTGCTGTTCTTGCAGAGGACCTGAGTTCAGTTCTCAGCACCCAGGTCTGCACCTCATAGAATAATAACCTTTGACCCCTTTCTTTCCTTGCTGAAATGTGTCTCTCATTCTACCTCTGCCTATGCAGATCCTCCCCTGGAGTAAAGTTAGCATTTTAAACTCTTCAATGAAGTTCCTAAAATAAACAGTAAGAATTTGATTCTCACTGCATTCACTACAGCCACTGGTTTGCAATTATTCACTGTTAGGAGATTAATTGCATATCACTCCAAATGTATATGTAGAAGTCCAAGTATAAATACAAGTACAAATACCCAGTGTAACCATATTTGGACTATAAAACTTTTAAAAGGCAATTATTGTAAGAGTGGGGCAAAATCTAATAGGACTCACATCCTTATGGAAAGAGGAAGAGACACCAGGGACCAGGGATGTCACTATTCGAAAGAAAGGCTAAGTGTGGACGTAGTCACTGCAAGCCGAGGAGCTAAGATCCAAGAGGAAACCAACCTGTGAACATCTTCATATCCTGCTTCTAACCTCCATATCTGTGAGAAAGATCACTCTTTGTGTTCCTTAAGCAACCCAGCCTGAAGTGACCGGTTAAGACGAACACGCTCACCTTTAAAGATAAAGAATATTATTTTGCATCATGATTTTTTCCCATAACTTCTTTTGTGTTCCACCATTGACCCTCTTTCACTTGATCTTGACCTTTAGAACTGATTATAATATATTATGAAGTCATTATGAAAAAATTAGAATTTCTAATAATTTTCTTCTTTCTCCAGTCTTTTTTAAAAATAACTTATTTTCAATTTGTTTCTTTTCTTATCTTTTTTTTTTTTTTTTTACTATTTTGAAGACTTTCTGAAATGTCTGGTAACTCTTAGTTCTATGTGGGAAACTATTAAAATTTTATGGATTTCATTTCTGTTCTTTATCTCTATAACTTTATATATATATATATGAATTATTACATGAAATATTGGGCTAAATATATGGGTCTCACAGTGTTATGGGCTTCAGTAATGCACTCAAACCTCTCAAAGATTCTGTCTTTCTCTTTGACTTCATCTATAAAAGGAATATTGACAAAACTGATTACATCAAATCTGTCTACCTAAAAGTAATTGATAAAACAAAGAAAGAAAACTGTAGAGCAATGCCCATTGTAAAATCCATGCAAAATTCACATAAAAATGTAGGCAAATAAAAGTCCATAGCTGTAAGAGATTATTAATATTTATGTTTTTAAAGCAACCCAGCCTATAGTGGCATTGTTAAGATGAATACGATCACCTTTAAAGATAAGGAATATTATTTTGCATCATGATTTTTTCCCATAACTTCTTTTGTGTTCCATGTCCCTGATTCATTTGATCTTGGTCTTTTTATTTATTTATACTATGGAAAGTCTCTGACGTATGATGGTTCAGCTTAAATGTTTTTCAACTTTATGACAATGGAAAGATGATACACATTCAACAGAAACAATATTTTGAATTTTTATCTTTTCTGGGCTTTCGATGTGTTTGTTTTTATTTTAGTGACACAGTGTGTCTCTATGCAGTCTAGGTTAGTTTTGAACTCAAGATCCTCCTGCCTCAGCCTTCTAAGTACTATGGTTGCAGACATGTGCTACCATAGCCACCTGTAGACTAGCAACGTACATTATGATATTCCCTTGAGATGCTGGGCTGTGTGAGAGCTGCAGATCAAAGTCAGTCATATGGTAATAAGGGTGAACAATGACAGTCTTCAGAGCACTGTGTGGCTAAGCCATGATATCATGAAAGTGTATATCTTTATTTCCTGGCCATAGAAACATTTTCAAATCATAATCATTTCAACTTATGATGGGTTTACCAAGATCTAACCCCTTCATAACAAAGGAGCAGCTGGATATAAAAAGGGTAGTGCACCATGGTTAGGTGAGTGGGGCTTTTCTATGAATACAAAATTAGACTAACATTCAAAACCAATCAAGGTAGCTACCATGTAATATAAACTCAAAAAGAAAAATTATAAAATCATTCAACAGGCATGGGGAAAATTAGGGAAAGAAAAATACCCATTTAGGATTTTAAAAAAAATTCTCAGCAATCTAGATGTATGTGTGACTTTAACCTGATAGAGGGACTCTATGGGGGAGATACATACTTAGCATTTAATTTTGAAAGACTAAATTATTTCCCCTAAGACCATATAAAGACAAAGATGTTCGATCTTACTTCTGATCAACATGGTATTGGATGTCCTAGCCAGCAATATGCCCAGAAAAAAGAAATAAACACATATAAATTGGAGAAGTAAGCTAGATTTATGTTGAAATTGTCTTTGTTGGAAATCATATACTTTGGAAATCTTGAGGATTCTACAAAAGCCTATCTTCAAATAACTGATGAGCTTAGCAAATCTCAAAGTAGAGAATCAATATATAAAATATTACATACATATATTTGTATGTGTTAGAAACAGGCTGCTGGAAATGGAAATTAAAAATATGATTTACAGTAGCATAAAAATATGAAATACTTTGGGACACATTTAACAATACACATGCAAGACCCATACTGTAAAATTTTAACCATGTTGAAAAGAGAATTTATAGACAACCTAAGAGACAAACATATACCAGGTTATGGGACTGAAAGATCTAATATATGCATGTCTTGATTCACTGTGCTTTGCCTTATTAATTTTCACAGACAGTAAGGGGTTTTTGTTTTTATAAATCAAAGGTTTTCAGTAAACCTGTGTCTATTCATCCCATATTCCAATAGCACCATTTACATCATGTTTTAGTAATTCTCACAAAATTAGAAGTTTTCACTATTATTCTGTGATGGCTTGCAGTGATCAGTGACTGTTAGCATACCCTGTGGTTGTTTGGGGGCGCACACACTATACCCATGCAAGATAATGAACCTCACCTATAAGTGTGTTTCCTTTCTCACTGCTCCTGTCACCAGCTCCCACCCCTCCCATTCCTGCTCTCTCTCTTTCTTGGCCCTTCTTATTCCCTGAGACACAACAAGATTGAAGTTGGGTTGGTCAGATAGTAACAGTGGCCTCCAAGTGTTCTCATGAGAGGAAGATTCTCTTTAAATCCACAGGTAGAAACTATGAAAGTCAGTGGAAAGTCAGGAGCCAAGATGGACCTCTTGTGCCCGTTGGCCAAGTCATGGATGGAAAAGGAAGGTTATTGAAGGAAGTGGGGTTCTATGTGCTGGTGGGTTTCATCGAGTTGACAAACCAGCCACAATTCCAACAACCAAAGCCTTATCCAAAGCCAAGCTCTGGCCATTTTTAATTCTATGAAGACTGAGAGATGCAAGAAAGCTACAGAAGGAAAGACAGAAGACTGACTGACAACCAGATTGGCTCCTGAGATTTCAAGAAAGGGGTGCAAGGCAGAGCAGCACACGCCTCCAGGGAAGCTGCTGCAAACTGGAAAGCAGACTCTCAATGTAGACTAGGTGTTTTATACCGGAAGGAGATGCCATAGAGCCCCACACAAGCTTTAGGGCACCGGCAGACTCTATTGGTAGCAGCTAATACAACTGGTGACTTGAAGTTAAAGCCAGTACTCGCTACCATTCTGAAAACCCAAGGACCTTCAGCAATCCATCTCCATCTACCCTGGCTGTGCTTTCTAGGCAGCACAGGAAGCTTGGATGACGGCATGTCTGTGTACAGTGTCGCTTATTGACTATGTTAAGCCCACTGTTGAGACCTACTTCTCAGAAAAAGATCTCCTTCAAATTATTACAACATTGACAATGTGCCTGGCCACCCAAGGGCCCAGATGGGAATGTACAGGGATGTTGATACAGTTTTAATGCCTGCTACTGTAATATCCATTCTGAATCCTATGAATCAAGGAATAATTTTGATTTTCAAGACATTATTTAAGAAACCACATCATAAGGCAGCAGCTACTATGGATGATGACTGATCTGGGCAAAGCAAATTGAAAATCTCCTGAATAGGAATCATCATTCTAGAACAGTCATAAATGTCATTAAAGAACATTTCTGACTCACAGGAGGAGGTCAAAATACTACTAGCCTTCAGAGGAGGTAACCCAGCTCTCATGGATACCTTAGTGGGGATGGAAACTACCGTGGGAGAAGTAACTTCGGATGTGGTAGGAATGCAAGAGGCGAATAAGAGGTGGGTTCGGAATATGGAACTGAATTGCTGCAGTCGCGAGAAGAGAACTTCATTAGATAAGAAGTTGCTTCTCATGCATAAGCAGAAAAAGCCGAGTCTACACTTGCTGTGTGTGAGGAACGGGACTCCTGGAGGTGGAAGGGAGATTGAAAAAGAGCTTGGGAAGGTTAGCCCATAATCTCCTTGGTAACCAATCCCGAGAGACCTCAAGCAAATCCCTGTATTGCTTTTCAAGGCTTGCCAGGGTTGCTTTTTGAGATTTTGTAATGCAATACTCAGCTTCCACTGGGCTGTGTGTAGCACCACGATTCTCTTCCTGGAACACATTTTTGCAAGTCTTCAGTTGTTGCTTTGGGTTGCAACTGCACTACAGAGGCTGTTCTCAACCTTGAGCATGCTTCAGTCCTGGGGGGCGGGGGGGGGGGGGGGCGTGTAATGCAATGAGAGCTGGACTCACTCTCCAGAGTGTCTGCAATGTGGCTCAAAAACCAGTGTTTTTAGAAAATCCTCAAAGGATGCTCATGTGGTTGGTCCAAAGACCTCACTTTACAGCCACTCTGTAGGAGACTTTTTCATGACTCTATTTGTACAGGTGTCGCCCAACTACAGACCCTAAATCCACCACTCCACCTGAACACTTGACCCGACATAGAGGCTTCTCTCTGTTTCCTTTGTCTAGTTAAGAATTTAGTGGGGGTAGGGGGGTAATATATATTTTTTAATGTTTATGGGTGTTTGCTTGCATGTTTGTCTATGTACCACATGTGTGCCTTGTCCCTGCAGAGGCTATAAGGGGGCATTGGGTCTCCTGGAACTGGAGTTACAGGCAGTTATGAGCCACCATGTGAGTCCTTCAAATAAAACCTGAGTCCTCTGCAAGAGCAGCCAGTGCTCTTAACCACTGAACCATCTTTCCAGCACCCTACCCCCACCTCCGCCACTGCCACCAAAAAAAAGAAAGAAAGAAACTTAAGATGGAATCTACTCCAGATAAAGACACAGTGAGCACTGTTGAATCAATAATGGAAGATTTAGAATACTACATCACTTTAGTTGATAGAACAATTGCTCAGTTTGAGGATATTGACTTTAATTTTGGAAGAAGTTTTGCTGTAGGTAAACAATATTACATGCCAGAGAGAAATCTTTCATTAACGGAAGAACCAATCAGTGCAATAAACTTTATTGTGGTCTTCTTTTAAGAAATTCCCAAGACTGGAAAAAAAATAATGACTTGCTAAAGGCACAGCTGATTGCTAACTATTTTTGAAGCAATAAAGCTTAATTTAACTAAGTTATATACATTGCTTCCAAACACAGATGTATTTCATACTTTATAAAATATAAACATAGCTTCTATGTGCACCAGAAAATGAAAACAATTGTGTGACTCATTTTATTGCCACACTCTCTTTACCTTAACCATAACTGTTTGGAAGCAAGTGCAGAATATCCCTGAGGTATGTCTATACTGTTAAAACATCCGTTTTCACACATTTCTTCGACAGATTTAAAAGAACTCCAGTTAAAATCCTGTTTGTTTTTGTTAAAAATTAACAAGCATAGAATTTATATAAAACGTAAAGGACTTAGCCTAACCAAAGCAACTCCAAGACAAGAGAACAAAGTTGGAGAGCTTCTATTGCTCAGTTCAAAATGTATTATAAAGCTACAATGATCAGGAAAGTGTGGCACTGATGTCAAGACATACAAACCAGTCAGTGAAATCACAGACAGCAGAAAATTAATCCATAAACAAGGGCCTTTACGCACCACCAGCCTTCAGTGTCCACAGGTTCACACCCAGGGACGTGGCGTAGTGACCTAGGGTACTTGAACATCCAAGGGCTTGGGTATCCATGGGGGTCTGAATCTAATGCCTTGCAAATATCAAGAGACAACTTGCACAAGAGATTGGTTGACTCCCAACAAAAAATGCAAATGCAGTTTGCTATAGAAATGCATCTTCTGAACAAGCATCTCTCAGAACATCAGCTCTCTGCACCAAAGCACTGATTTCAATCTATAACCTCATACCATCTTCAAAACTGGCTCAAAAAATGAGCCCCAGACAGAAATGGGCTAAAGCTTAATTGAAAACTAGGAAGCATCCAAAAGAAAACAAAGGACAAAGTCTTTTCTTTCCAAGATTTTCAAGCATGAAAAGAAATAAACCTTGTAAAACATTCAACACTGCAGATGAATCTTAGGATAATTCTTCTGCTTGAAAGAAGGCAGACGAAATAGAACTGAATTCTAGAAAAATGTAAAGAGATCTATGGTAACAGAGAGCAGATGAATGGTGGTTTAAATGTGAGAGGCTGGGGGCTGGAGAGATGGTTGGTGTTTAAGAGCATGTGATGCTCTTCCTGAGGATCCAAATTCAGCTTCCAGGACCCACATCACAAACCTCACAATTCCCTGTAACTCCAGCTCCTGGGGACCTGACACCCTCATCAGGCCTCTGCAGGTACTCATAAATAAAATAGAATAAATCCTTAAAATATCAATTGAAATGTGAGAGGCTGGATAAGTGAGAGAGAGGGGCTAGACAGGGGGAAAGACTACTGTGCAGGAGAGGAGAACGGATATGCTCGTTATCTTGATTGTTGTAACAGTTTCATGGGTATGCGCTTATGCTAAACCTCACCAAACACTAACGTCTATTGCTTATTATATGTTAACAAACTATTCGAAACACATGACATGTGTCATATTTTAAAATACAGGAAATAGAGGAATAAAAACAACACTGACAAACTCGCCATCTGTTGGCCCCAGCTCTCAGGAAGAGTCATGGTGTGTGAGGCTAACTCTTGTCAACAGTACGAACACTTCTCTTTCCCCCTTGAATCCCTCTCTCCAAAGGCTCCAGAGTTGGGCTGAGTATTCTGTTTAATGTCTGTGCTCGCCGCCAGCAAGTCTTAGCAAATGAGAACAGGCCTAGGATCTTTGTACTGATTTGAAAGAGAGAGAGAGAGAGACAGAGAGAGACAGAGCGAGACAGAGAGAGACTACCTCATAGCCTTAGATTTGAATTGATGCCATCTTTACCTGCCAGCCCACCCTGAACATACCAATGCAGACTTATGACAAATTTCAGGTCTGGGTACCTTCTAGTACTTAAAGAGGATAACATACTAACCTCACATTTGTAAGAAACATGGGCTCATGGCACTGCTTAGCACAGAAGTAGTAGCAGTGACCACAGATTCCATGCAGATCAGTAGCCTGAGACTTTCTTGAAGGACAGGGATATGGACTGAGCTCCTTAATCTTTCAATGCATGAGTGATGTCAGGCACCATGAATCTGAAAGAGAGTGGGGAGTGGGTATGGTGTGCTCCACTCAGCTCACATCTGGGAGGTCACACTGGTGAGACTTTACGGTAAGAGAGACACAATCTCACAGCAAACTCTCTGATCTCCTGGCTCTTACAGTCTTTCCGCCCCATATTCTGAAATGTTCCCTGAGCCTTGGATGCGGGAGTGCTTTGTGGATATATCCTTTGGGACTGGGCTCCACAGCTCTGCATTTTGATTGGCTGTGGTTTTCTGTAGTGGTCTCCGTCTGTTGCAAAGAGAAGTTTTCTTGATGAGGGGAGAGGACTACACTTACCTGTGGGTAGAAGGACAAATGTTTGTTAGGGCTAGCTTTGTTCTTTTCACTGCTTTCTAGATTCTCGTCTTACGGATGTACAGCAGTTAGCCATTTCCTGTTGTAATAAATATTACAAACCATAAACTTGGTGTAGAACTGGAAGGACTGTGGGGGACAGAGTATACACAAAAATGGCTGCCACATTTTACACACCCATTCACATAGTCTACTTTTAACTCATTTTTTAATTATGTGGTACAAAAACAAAACAAGCAAAAGAACATTGCTGTAAAGCATAGTCTCTCTCTCTCTCTCTCTCTCTCTCTCTCTCTCTCTCTCTCTCTCTTTCTCTCTTCCTTCCTCTCCTTCTTCTCCCACATCTCCCCACTATTTGCTTTTTGAAAATCTGCCAATATAATTTTCTTTGGGGACCTTACTTTCCTCCACTTTAAGTGACGTTTTAAGGACAGCCCCTACTCCTAGGGTCCTTGTGAAGAGTAAATGAGAACAGTCTCAGGTTCTGTGGATACTAGTGGTGGATTGTTATCGAACACTTCAGGAGCCATTCTTAAAGGAAATCCCCAAAAGGGGCTGGGCGTTTATGTGTTTGTAACTATGGCTCCTGCTCACCACATAATGTTTTTAGCAGAGCAATGATATGAAGACTGTTCTAGAATAGTGTACTCTTTTCCATAAGTATATCGAATTAGAAGGGCTTTTATGCAAGTAATAGTAATAGCATTCAAGGGAAGATAATATAAAATGGGAATGGTCAGCTTTGCTGGAAGTCCTTGGCTTCGTGCAGAAATACCTTCCGAAGTTTGCCAACACCAGGTGCCGACACTTGGACTGTTTTCTGAGGTCCTGTACCCATCACACTGCACCCTCCGAGACCGAGTGCAGGCAAGAGAAAAGCAGGGGGCTCAGGAAAGTCCCCACCAACAGTCAAGGTTTGATTAGTGAAAACACTTTGATTTGATACCAAAGCAAGCAGAGTAGAGAGATTGGGGAGCAAGCCAGTAAGTGGATATCCGCCATGGTCCTGCCTAAGCTTCTGCCCTGACTTCCCTCAGTGGTGCGCTGGGATGCAGACGTGTGAGCCAAATAACTCCTTTCCTCCTCAAGCTGCTCTTATTCCTGGTCTTTAACACATCGACACAAAGCAAACGAAAACTCAGACCTATGGATATGAACAATGGCCAGTCTCATCAGTGACTTTCTTGCCTTCATCAGCAATCTGTTGTTCTGTCCTTGGTAAGAACACAGAGTCTTTCTCTCTCTCTTTTTTCCTTCTGAGAAACATGGCCAACTTTCCCACAGGCCAGTGGGCTTCTACAAACACTTTGGCCCCAAGAGCAGAACCTACCTTTGAGTGTCCCCTGGAAGTCTGTAGCCTCTTTATCTCTCTAGGCCTTAATCTAAGCCTTCTCTATCTCAGAGAACAGAACATAATGTCTAGTTCAAGATGAAAAAACACCAAGGCCATGGTGAAGTAGCAAGGCCTTTCTTCCCAGGTCAAATCACAGTATACTTTATCTTTCTGCTCACTCTCTTCTCTCTCTCTCTCTCTCTCTCTCTCTCTCTCTCTCTCTCTCTCTCTCTCTCCCTATACTTACCCCACCTTTGCTTAGCACCTTTTGCCTTAGTCCTTTCCTTCAAGGCTTGGCAAGAAAAGAGGGCACTCTTGCAAGAGACTCATAGGCATTTATTAAGCTTCTGTTTACAGAGGTCTGGGTAAGGCCACAGGATATACCTGGAGGTGAGCAGCAGGAAGGACCAATACCATCCTCAGGCTCAAACTGATAAAATGGGAAAGGGGTGTTACCTGAGTAATGAAAGTAGGTTCCGTGGTGAAGCGGCTGACTAGCAGAGGCTGTGTTTGTACAGAGACATGGAATCGACAGCACTTTTGCAACGTCAGGGGAAACGGGGACATTAAATGGTCTGTCCTTTACTGTTCTTCTATCTGCAGCTAGTATCTATGACTGGCTGAGCGGAAAGGGAAGCCAGGAAATGAAGAAACCCAGGATTTTCGAGCCATTGAGATCAGCTGGGGGCAAACAAAACAAACAAATAAATAAATAAAAAAAAAATAGGACAAGAAAGGATGCAGTAGGGCCTGGAAAGGAAAAGTAAGGCTCTGGATATGACCCAGCAATATTCCCTTGTCCGCTTACCCTCCCCATTGCCTTAGACATCACAGCGTGGAGAGAGGCATTGTCTGCCTCTGAGAAGGGGGAGGAAGACACAGTGTTGGTTAGGAGCCTAAAGTGGATTCCTCCATAGGGAGACCTGAAGCTAGGATCCCAAGGTGCCTGTCCACAAGCTGGGGACTACAGAAATGCCTGTGCCTCTACCATGACTGCCTACAAAGGCTCTCGTCATCAATCACTCCTTATAGGCACCTTGCCAGTCCGTCCTGAACATACCAACTACAGACTTGTGACCAATCTAGTCTCGGGGTACCCTCTACCACTTAAACAGGGACAGCACACTAACCTCACATGTGTAAGAAACCTGAGATTATGATGGCACCATCTAGCACAGAAGTAGTGGCAGTGATCACACAGATGCCATGCAGATCAGTAGCCTGAGATTTTCTTGAAGGACGGGGACAAGAACAGCAACCCTTAACCTTTCAATGCACTGGTAATGTCTTCAGCCAACAACAGCAGGACCTTTGGGGAACTGTGGTCTCTTTAACAAACAAAGCACCGGAAAACTGCCCAGGAAAATGTAAAGTTATTAAAACAGTGAAAGATTTTGTTTCTGTTTTTAAAACTCAGGGGGAGGGCACCCGTACTGGCATGTGAATGCTGGTGCCCACAGAGGCCGGAAGAGGGCATCCCTAGAGCTGCTGTTACAAGTGATTGTGAGCCACTTGATAGGGGTGCTGGGGACCAGACTTGGATCCTCTGCAATCTATACTCTTAACCACTGAACCACCTCTCTCCATCCCAAATTACTGTTTTAAGAAAACTACACAAACTTTAAGAAAAACAAATGGGTACTTCATTACAGACATCTAACAGTGTGATTAAAGTCATCTTAAAAATTAAGATAAAAATCGAGTCTTTTTTTTCTTCTGGCTAACTTCTTTCTTGTTACAGGACACAGTTGGAACAACACTGGCCACCTGACTTCCTCGGGTTTCCTTAGTGATGTCACACACGGGCTGTTCTCTCAAAACCAGTGCATACGCTAGTATTGTATAGTATCTCTACACTAGTATGTACTTGTGGACAGGATTTTCGGATCATCTCTAACTCTGTGTGCTTTACAATTATCTGCTTCCCCATCTCTTCCCCTGAGAGCTATACATTAAAATCTTGAAGAACAATTTTTGTCTTATCCATATTTCCCTGTAATTCAGTTGACTGCCTTTTTTTTTTATATTGAAGGCACACTTCTGTTAGCTCATATATATACAGAGAGAGAGAGAAATTAAGAAAGGGGGTGGGGCGTGCCTACCTCATAGCCTTCATAGATGTATGGACAGTGAGGCCACTCCCTTCAGGCTGCTGCTCCTACCATACCATACCACAGTACCTGAGGCTTAAGTGATCTGGATGTCTTTGCCTCCAACCTCTCCCCTGTGCCTGGAGCCTCCCTCGCTGTGCCCGAGTCACACTGGTCATCTGACAGTCCCTGTACCCGAAGTTCTCAGTGTCTGCACAATTACAGAGCTGGCCCCTCTGATCTTCCAGAATTCAATGTAAATGTCGCCTCCTTGGAGAGGACTTCTAGGATCAATCATTGTCATGTCATCTGATTTTTCATCGTATTTATTACACACTACAGTTATTTTTTAACAATCTATTTCTGAGCCTAAATGTAAGCTCCATTAAGGAGCAGGACTCTTGACTGTTTTGTCTGATGCTGTGTTCCCACTACCAAGAACAGGGTTGGATGCTCAGCAGGCTCTCAAGCTGCCAAATGAGTAAATTAATGAAAAGGGAAGTGGCACTCAAAATCAACAAGCTAGGAAGAGTGGTAGGCACTATGGATATGTTTTCATCCTCATGATCACGCCAGGAAAGTCAGTGAGGTTCGAATTGGCATATTCTAGACAGTTCATGTGTCTCTGGTAGCAGCCTCCTTGGTCCTCCACACCCACAGGACAAAAGTGGAGAACCCTGGATGCACCCACACCATGACAGAAGGAGGAGGAAAGAGCGAAAAGGCTAAGGTACATGACCGGATAAGCCTCCTACGAAGTCACGGTGAACGGAACTGCATACTGCAAAGAAAGGTTCTACATGGTGAGTCCTTCCCACCAACAAGGATTGCAGCTTCCCTGGGAGGTGTGGCGCTAGAGCATGACCTCTCTTTTGTCTTCATAATCCTTCAACCTCTGTTGGGTGCTGTGCAAACTGAGGGGATTCGGGCGGAGGGGAACAGAGGTCAGAAGGTAGACCGTGAGAACTCAGAAGGCCCAGGCTTCAGTACTGGGTCCCTTTGTTCTCATGAGGGTTCCCATTCACTTAAAGCTTTGGTAATCTCCTCTATGGAAGGGAAGCTCTGTGTCTGTGTTCTTAACCTCAAAACATGGAAAATCACACCTTCCCACCTAACTCTAAAGGGACAGCGTGGACATGAGAGAAGTAAAAGTGGTGTCCAGTTAAAGCATTAGCAGATTCCAAACTGGATTTGCTTCAGACATTTAGCTTAAGAGATTCTACATGCATTTCATATGCCATTTGGTGAAAATATGAGTCTGATTATGGAGCTCTTGGGACTTTCACGGTTCAAGGCCATTGGCTTCCTTCCTGTTGGCCTTGGGTTAAATTCTTCCCATCCATGCTGAGCGAGGTTCTCTTTGAATACTTGTCATATTTGAAGGACTTTTATCTAATGAAGAGTGAACTGAGCTGAGACTTGGCTGTTAAGGTTGCCAATTTCTTTCCAATTACTATAAGGATTTTATAAGCAGTTTTACACTTAGAATAGCATTTCCTCTCTCCAACTGTTAAAGCTGACCAACTCCAGCATCAATCTCTGTGTTCACCTAAGTTTGAGAGAGAGAGGTTGTGAGAGAAAGAGAGGGAGGGAGAGAGGAACACACACAGAAAGAGAGAGAGAGAAAAGAGAGAGAGAGAGAGAGAGAGAGAGAGAGAGAGAGAGAGAGAGAGAGAGAACTTTTGTGGAAAATCCCATAACTAAGTATGAAATTCCATTCAGATCACATTGATTCCAACCAAATCCTCAGGTTTACAGGACAAAGGGAAGGTATCTATGTGGTGTCTCTCATGAATCTATTTTTTTAATATTTATTTTATTTTTAATTGTGTCTACATGGGGGTGAGGCTAATGCACACATGTGAGTGCAGGGTCCCTCGGAGTCCAGAAGAGGACACTGAATCCCCTGAAGCTTGAGTCACAGGTGATTGTGAGCCACTACGATGCTTGGTGTGGGTGCTGGGAACTGAACCTATGTCCTCTGCAAGAGCAGTACATGCCCTTGATGATTGGGTCATCTCTCCAGCCCCATGAGTGGATGTGTTTTGAAATTAGTTGGCTTTGATGCTTGGGAGTATGAAATGGTTATTGTTGATACAAAATCCTGAGGCATGAACACTCCATCCGTAAGCAAGTCCTATGAGACCAGAAGTCACAGGTCCAAACCATGGTCCTATCTCTTCGGAAACTCCTGCATGCCTGCTCTGATCATTGGTCACTCACATGTCCATTCAACAAACACTTGGCAAGAACACCAGCTCTCATGGAGGCAACAAATGGAGTTGTCGGAGAGCTTGGATTCTGGAACCATGCTGTTGGGATTCAGTTCTGGCTGACGTACCATGGGACCTGGGACAAGTGGCTCTTCAAACACTGAGGGAGACCATTTCCTTTTCTCTTAGCTTCATGAATAGTCCTGCTTCTGCTGAACTTTAAGTCTGAGAGATGCTAGAAATTTTGAAAATGGTTTTGATAATCTCCTTACTATTACTTACTATTAATTACAGCTCAGGGCTGATGATGTCTGTGGCTTCCCTTCTCCTAAAGCAGAGTGCAGACCAGTGTTGGGTACCAGCCTCCTGTGTGACTCCACTTCCCTAAACTTCTCTTCTTTGCTCTCTTCCTCGATTGAATTTCCTCACTGATCTTTCACAGCTTGTTTTGACCTTTGATCCATCAGTCCCACTCAGAGGCTGTGATCCTTCCATGTCTGCCCAAACAGCAGGATGACAGTCAACAAACCTCACTCCACTATCTCCGTCTTGGCAAGAGGCCTTGCTTCACATCTGCAAAGACCCGGAGTGAGGCTCGAGTGATACATATTTAATGTCCTTGGATTCATATTATGCGTATGCTGAGTGTTTACTAATGCTGTTACTAAAACAGTCCCATGATAAGCCAGTGGCAGCGATGCTCTAGAACTTTCTTTATTTAATGTAAGTTTGTACCAGATGTGGTGATGCACACCTCTAATCCCAGTACTTGGAAGGCAGAAGCAGACAGATCTCTGAGTTGACGGACAGCCTGGTCAACAGAGTGAGTTCCAGGACAGCCAAGACCCTGTCTCAAAAAACCAAAACCAAACAAACAAACAGACAAACAGATACACACATAACTACATACATACATACATACATACATACATACATACATACATACATAAAGGTAGGGTTGTGCTGAGGTACACATTTGAGGAGGTGACCGGGCTGAAACCCAGCCTACATTCCTCTGTCTCAGATTAAAGCTACATCCACCCAGAAATATGCTAATTTTCTAAGTCTGCCCCTGACTCCACTTCCCTTTCCTATTCTTTACATTCATGGCAGATGGGAACTGGTGAAGCCGAACAAGATCTTCCAACTGGGAAGTTTAATCTGTTCTTGAAAGAAGTTTAATTAAAAGAGGTTCAACCTGGTACCAGCTTGCATTCAAATGGAGAGTTCCTGCCACTTAGGTGTGTCATAATCTTGACTCTCATCAAACAGAGTAACTAAATGATATCAACCCTGAGCCCACCAAGTTGGGGTTCCGACATTTGCTAAGAATGTGTCATCTCCAAGTGTTCCAAGAGCTTACACAAACACGTATACAAGTATACATACCTACATGCTACTATGTTCACTAACTCTTACCATTCATGCACCCCACTTATGAACCTCATCTCCAAATCACTCACTCCTTCCCTTTGCTCTCCTGAACTAAGACAAGGAGCCCTGACATAAGGGAACTGGTCGACCTCCAGACCACGAAGCATCAACCTGTCCCCTCTCCACCTCAGCTGCTTCCAACTTGCAGGCATGGCTAAGTGTGCACCAAGGAAGGTCTTGGTATACGGACTGACGTCATCACTCGAGCTGAACCCCAGTCCCAGATTTCTGTCTCCACACATGCCGACACAGACTGCGCCATTGTCTACCCAATGTTGGTGTTCCTCAGGTAATAACAGACTGCCTGTCCTGAGGCTGCCTAGAAGAACTGCGTGGTCCTAATGCACAACTCACAGTGAACAGAGCCCTCTTCCAGGTGGGCCATGGTCAAAATGATTCTCTGATGGTACTGTCTAGGAGAGGCACTCACTGAGCTCTGTGTCTTCCCACCTCCTTCTTCTGTGGAGTGTTTCCTCTTGAATTGTCTTCTCTTCTCCCAACCTAGCCCACCTAGTTCACCACAAAAGCCCTCTCTTCAAGTCCAGGAAAAGAGACAGAAGTTGTCAACATCTCCTTCCCACCCCCGACCTCCGTCTTTAGAAATTTCTAGATACAAATAGATGCACCAGGCTGCACAGGACGGTAGCGAAGACCGCAGTGCCAAAAGAAGTAAAGGGGATGAGCTCTAACACCCCGCCCTCAGCAGCACGATGGTAAGCCCTAGAGCACAAATTGCCCAGACAGAGCCCCTCCCAAAATTCACCCCCACACAGCTTCTGTGCCTCCAAGCACTCTTCAAGACCTTGCAAGGTTCACAGTCTGATTGCTTTCCAATCCCACATTCGGCATATGCTCATTAAGTCTAACTAGTTAAAGACCTCAGAGCAGGTCACTCCCAGAGTCCACCTGACATGCTTAGGAAGCTATTGATCTTTGCAACAGGAGACAAGAAGACAAGACCTTTTAGTCTCCTTAGGAAACAGAGGGAATGAGCCTGCTCTTCTCAGGAAATTAAAAAAAAAAAATTCAGAAATGGGCAGTCGAGTTAGGTCACCAGACTTAGCAAATAAAAACGCCGGATGTCCAGTTAAATTTGAATTTCAGACAAACATGCACTTTTTTTTTTTTTTTTTTTTTGGTGCAAGTATACCCCATGTAGTGTTCGGGCAGCCTGTGTTTAAGCTGGCAATACTATCTCAAGGCTCTACCAGCTACTGTCACGCCCACTTAGTACTCACGAAGCCACAGAACCACATAAGTACCCCTGGCCAGTCTGGGATTTTACCTCCCAGCCTGAGGGCCTGCAAGGTAGTCGCAGGTCATACATGATGGCTATGGTGAGGTGAACCACCCGGCTGGGTAAACCAGAGTAAACAGCCCGCGGCTGGAGAAGCGATAGTTTCCAGGAAGACATCTGAGAAAGGACGATGCAGTCTCCTGCTTTTACGAGGAGGTCCCGCCCAGTGCTCTTGCCTCTGGCTTTAACAGTTTGCATGTGTTTTTCTTGGAGGAACACTCTGGAAGCCCTGCTCTGTGGTGTGCATGCTTACACAAGGAATGAGAAGCGTTCTCGCTCAGACATACATTTTATAGACCGGTTTAATTCCTCTAAATTCCCAGTGTTTGTTGCCCCCGGTGAAAGAAAAAGGAGGTGCAAGCTGGAGAGAAGACAGCCAGACCAGGAGTCCAGGAGGCTGCTGTCCAAATGGGCCTCAGCTGCTGCTGCCTGGCAGGCAGATCACTCACAGGAAAGAGGCCATGGCCAGTGACCCCGGGCAGCCTCTCAGGAAGGGCCTCCCTGCATCCTCCACAGGGCTCCTTAGGGATTTCCAATATTTTCAGACTAAACGGCCTGGAAAAGAATGATAATAAAAATGTACTTCAAAGCTAATGAATCGCTTTCCTAGACATTATCTCACAAGGCCCTTCCAACCACCACATGAGACAGGAAGGCTTGATCAGAAGAGGGAATATGTTGCGATCTACCTGAAAGTGTTTTCATTAGGCATAGTAAGATGTGTAAACAATTGTCAGGGAAGAAGCTTAAACTCGAAGATCTCTAGAAACAGGACACATGGGACAGAGTTGGCCAGGAGGCGGAAGTGGGGGGGAAATAGAGCGTGGCCCAGAGCCCTTGTTCGGTTTTCAGAAGACCTGGGAAAGCGAGGCCAGGTGTGTTGAAGAAGTTTGGAGTGGGTAGTTTGGATCATTTCAGCAGTTCTAGACCGTAAAGGGGTCTGTTTTCTAAGCCCTGGCTCGGTGTGTGAGTTTGGTAAAGGAGATAGGAGGCAGGAGAAATGGGTTTTGGATTTGTTGGTTTGCATATCAAAGGCAGGCTCTGAAAACAGTCGTATGCTGTGTTTAGGAAAGGCAATACCTTCAAGTCCCCTAATGCCTTGGCATCAAGGCTACAGAAAATAAGAAAATGCCCATTTCAGGCAGCTGGGGACACCACTTGCCAGGAACGCCAGGCTGTTGGGGAATGCAGCTGGGACTCAAGCCCAGGGCTCTAGTTCTCTTCTCCAGTCCAGAGCTCATTCCAAGATGCTCTGATGCTCTAGTTTCTCTCCAGGTGGCCTGACAGAGAGAAGAGCCAACTTCCCACTTTACCAAGGGACCAGAGGGCTCTCAAGGTCACAGGATCTCCAGTGTTAATGCCAGGTCAGTTCCAGGATGGTTGCACACACACCCCCACCCACCCACCCCCAACCCCCACCCCACCCACCCCGCCCACCATAGGCCAGCAAAGGATGGATTCCCTGACTCCGCCCCATGTTCCCTCTGACTCTGATCACCTAAGCAAGGCCTGAGCCTGGAGCGCATGGGAATTGGAAAGAAGGAAGGAGAGCCGAGAAGTGTTTTGAGAACCACATAGCCTTTATTTCTGAGTCATTAACCAGGCTGACCTTTTTATTTGAAATCCTCCACTCTCCCAAGTGTCCTCTTCTCCACTTTAGTCACTTAATTCTGAAATTCCTTTCAGATTCCCTGACAGGAACTGGCACACACTTCTTCCAGGAACCACCCTGATCTCCCCAAACCAGCTGGGTTGTTTGTGTGCTCCTGATCAGCGGCTGCTGCACCACTGATTTTGTGTTGACTTTGCACATTTAACTGCCCATTTCTTCCAGTAGAGAGCGTGACAGCAAGGGCTGTATCTTTGTGCATTTATTAGTTGAGTAAACACTGATTGTCCGCTGGGTGTCTGATCTGAGGCCAGCTGGTTTGTATCTATTGTGACAGAGTGTTGATGAAAACAAAGCCATTCCTCTCCTCATGGCGCTTCCAGTCTGTTGTATTAGACAGGTGTTGACAAAGAACCACACATGCAGGGAGCTGGGAGATGGCTGGTGAGTAAAGTGTGTGCCATGCAATCATGAGGACCTAAGTTTGGACCCCCAGAACCCACATAAAAAGCCAGGAGCAAGTGAGAGAGAGAGCATCTGTAAACCTAGCTTGGAGGGGAGAGGGCAAGAACTACTGACACAAGGATCCCTAGAGTTTGCTGGCCAGCCAGTGAGTTCAGTGAGAAACCCGGTCTGAAAAAATAAACTAGAAAGCAATAAGGAAGGACACAGAAGGTATCTATGCACCCATATGTACCTGTATGTATACACACAAACATGAGCACACATACACTATATGCATGCACACAGACAATCATACGAGTAAAAGCAAAATTATAGGTGTATTGGCAGCTGCTTGTTTTGATTACCATGCGGTAAGTGCTCTAGGAAGGGATATTCGCTATGAAGAGGGCTCACACTGGGTGGGGCAGCAGAAAGCCCTGGGTCAGGGAAGTGGTAAGAGCAGAGCTTGGGAAGCTGAGAAGGGGTTGGCCAGAAACAGGCAAGGCCTATAGAGACTTTTGGGGAAAGGAGTAGCCCATGCTTCCTTTGGAGCAGCCCAAAAGAAGACAGCATTTTCACGGCGAAGATTCTCGGTGGTGTCTAGAAGCTGAGGCTACGGCGTGGTACCAATGGTGCACAAGATAATCCCCTGCCACAAGGGTTCAGATGGTCAATGGAGTGTAGGGAGAGGGGGGGTAAAAGCAGGAGATGGGGACTAAGTGTCTTGTAGGCATGGAGGCATGATTGCATCAAGTTATGGGGGAAGCTCAGTTGAGCTATAGTGTGGAGAACACAACAGGTTAGACATGTGTTGAAAGACAGTTGTTCAGTCCACTGAGCAGGTGATGGTGGCTTCCATGCAGAAAAGGGATAGCACTGAATAGATTCCTCAGCCCTTTAGAAAGTCATATGCTAAGACTTGATGGGAACTGGAAGGGTAGGAAGGGTCAGATGAACCCTGGATAGCTGGTAACAACAGCTAACGTGTTATCCTCTACACAACAGCTCATTCAGTCCTGGAAACTGAGGCACAAAGCAGCACACCCATCCAAAGGTTTCAGCTAGAATCCACGCGGTCTGTCTGTCTGTCTGTCTGATGTCCTCCACTGCTCTCCATGGCCTCTCCGAACAGTGATGCTGTCTGCTCGGCTGAGAGACATGAGATGGGAAACTAGGCTTGGGCCGAAGTGTGAGTCACAGTGGGCGTGCTGAGCCTGAGGCCAAGTAGGAGAGCAGGAGGCGCAGTTTAGAATCCAGACATGTGCTTCCTCCCAGGCCAGCGGCACCTGCCACATAGCAGAGCCCTAGGAATAGCTGGTGAGTGGGAGGGTACCACTTACTGAGGCTGCATGGTGTCAAGCATGCTGAGAAAATTGGAAGAGGGACTCACCATGGGGACTTCAGAGTGCTGGAGAAAACATAAGAGCTTCCGGGGCCTGGAAGGCCCCTCAGCCCTGGTAAGCATGGCCATTCTTCTCAATCCTCTGCTGGCTCAGGGCCTAGGAGGACAAAACCTGGTCCTATAAGGGAAACTCTGGGGATTCAGGATATCTGCAGCCAATGAGCAACTTACCAACATACACGGGAAAAAGAACAAACAAACCCAGAGATGTGTGTGGACTTGTACACAGCTTTTCTCCTCCTCGGCTCCCATGCAGTCTACCCACCCAGGCCTCAGCTAGGATCCAGCATCACTGGATGGCGGTAGCTCTCTTTCTTCCTTTCTGCTTCAGGGGAATAAAATGAGGAGCCTGTCTGAGATCCAGAAAGCAGATCTTCTGTCTTCTCCCAACCCTGCGTGGCCACTGAAGGAGCTAAAGCTAGGAGATGGGTCCCACTTTGCTACACAGGCACTTTGGGAAGGCTATTTTCTTGTTTTATGGAGTGGTACCCTCACGTCCAGCTACATTGTAAGCAGGGGATATCGCAAAGGCAGTTCCCATCTTCAAGAACTTTCAAGAATTTCAAGACAGAGCTGGTGAGACCTGTGGGTAAAGGCTCCTGCCACCAAGCCCAATGACCTGAGTTTGTTCCCTGGGTGGAAAGAGAGACCTGAGTCTACAAAGTTGTCCTCAGACCTCCACATATGTGGTGTGGTAAATACACACACACACACACACACACACACACACACACACACACACACACACACAACACTCACGCGGTGTAAATAAGTAAATGTTTTGAGGGGGAATTTCAAGAAAGCAGAGCATCCACCAAGCACGTGCTTCTGAACATGGGAAGCAAGAAGCTACCATGATGGTATGGGGGCTGTTGGGATGGAGTAGGGAAACAAAGCAAGAGCAGACTCCCCCCTCCCCTTTTCCTGGAATGTATAAGAGGAACAAAGCGCCAGGAGACAGCTCAGTCAGTAAAGTATTTGCATGCAAACATAGGATCTGACTCTGATCCCTAGAGCCTGTGTAAAGAGCCAGAGGCACACCCTGCCATCCCAGCCCTGGTAAAGCTGAGACAGAAGGACTCCTGAGGCCTGCTGGCAGGCCACTTTACCTTATTTGGCAAGCACCAGGCCAAGAAGCAACCCTGTGGCATAAAAACTAGGTGGATGTCACCTCAGGGCTGATATGCCATGCTCACCTCTGGCCTGCACATGCACGTGCAGAGACATGCACATGCACACACATGCACAAGCACTGACCACGGGTGAACACATTCACACACATACACGTGTCAAGAAGAAGTGAGCCCTGAAGAGCGGGATACTGGGCGTTCTTCACTCCCCAGCTTCCGATATCAAATCCCAACAACAGGAACATCTTCACCTCTCTTCCTCATGCCCCTCACTACCTGTTTGGGCTTCCAGAAATGTTGCTCTTGCTGTCCATTTCCCCTTCTGTACTGAACTAAGTGTTTGTTGAGGGCCTGCATCTGCTTAGCATAGCTCCAGTTCCTGATGGGTTGCATGATGCAGCGGAATGTTTAAAAAACTTGAAGTCCGCCCTGCCAGTGGGAAATAGCGACTATCCCAAGCCACCCTCTACTCCCCTTTGTCTCCCTGAATCCTGCCCATTCCAGCCCCCTTCCCATCTATCCAGGACCACCCAAAGGTCCAGCTGCCAACAGACCGACAGCGGAACTGTGGGCAGATTTAGTTCTTGTTGGCTGTAAGGCAACCAGTAAGGGTGAGAGGTCTCTGTGGTCACAAAGATGGCTCACGGGTTGTGACATGGGAACAGAGATTACAGTGAGCAAGGGAGGGTGGCACATGAAGACTTAGAACACGGAGGAACAGTGGGTGAGAAGTCTCCAAGTGGGATCTGGCGTCAAGTTCAAGGTCATGCAGAGTGAGGTAAAGCAAGAGGAAGAGGGAAGGGCTACAGGAAGCAGGTCCCGAATGGCCTTGCAGGTTAGGGCCTGGAACCTGGGTTTCACCCCAAGTGTGATGAAGAAGAAGGGGAGAATTTGGGGCACAGAGGTGACAGGAGTAGGCTCACACTTTTTATTCGTTCTTAGTTTTTATTTGATTTTTGGTGTATATGTGGGCGGTGTCGTGGTGTAAGTATGGAGGTCAGAGGACAACTTGTAGCGATCAATTCTCTCCGTCCAACATGTGGTTCTAGGGGATTAAAGTCAGGTTTTAAGGCTTGGCAGCAGGTGTCTTTATCCACTGAGCCCCTGGTTTAAATAGCAAACACCATGATAGGTTTCATGAAGGCATTTCCCAACAGTGTTTTTAATGTGCATGAATGTTTTTTTTTAATTTTATGTTTATGGGTGTTTTGCCTTCATATAGATGCACGATATGCCCAAGGAGACCAGAAGAAGGTATTAGATCTCCTGGGACTGGAATCACAAATGGTTGTGCCCCATCATGTAGGTTCTATGAATTAAAGCCAGGTCCTCTAGGCGAGCAGCCAAGGCTCTTAACCCCTGAGCCACATAGGGGTCAGTTTTTGAAGGTTCTCTTTCTCCACACCCAGCTTTGCTATCCCACCAGTCCCCTGCCTCCCCCCAGGAACCTCACTTCTGTGTTCATGCTACACTTGCTCTGTTTTCCTCTCTCATTCACTTACGACCTCTTTTTTCCTCTCTCACTTTCTAGTTTTATGACTATGCTCAACCAAATTAGAACCGATCAGAGTGTGGACCATGGGTGGAGGGATCTTGACTTTGCCGGTCATCGGTGGCTACAGGATAGGTTGCCTCTGGGACATTGCCGTGCCTCTAAGTGAGTCTGAACTAGAAGAGCAGTGAGACACCACAGACTCTCACAAAGCACGAGAAATAACGTGGATAGGATGGGCCTGGCCTTACCTCACAAAAGGCTTGTCCTCAGAAGCAAACATGGCTTCTTTCTCATGGATGAATGTTCTCAAAAGTACATAGACCCAGAAGGTTTCCTTTCAGCTTCTTAGTGTAAATCTCTTAGTGATAAATCAACACTCGGAAGACTCGTGCTCACTGAGCTTTCTGCAGCCACGCACAATGTGAAGCTGTTCACCAGAGCAAGAAACTGATTGGGATTTCCTGGGAATACAGAATATTTGGCTCTTTTGAGCCGAAAATTCTTCATTCACTAGCTAATATTTGAACATAATTAACTCAGCCTTTGTGTTTAGCTCAGATTGCACTTAACCTTCAGCATTAATACTTGCTCAAGAGCCTGTAATGAAGATGATTAAAGATATGAGAGGGAGAGGCAAAGAAGAAGGCAGGCAAACATAGAGTCAGTGATGTGGAACCTCAGCATACCAGCCCTCGGGAGGCAGAGGCGGGCAGATCTCTGTGAGTCTGAGGCCAGCCTGGTCTACAGAGTGATTTCCAAGCCAGCCAGGGCTGTGTAGAGAGACCCTGCCTCAACAAACAAACAAAGAAACAAACAAAAATTAGTGACGTGGCTAGGGAGATGGCACAGTTGGTAAAATGCTTTTGAACAAACGTGAGGACCTTTGTTTGGACTCCCAGCACCCGCGTTAAGCGGGTATGGATGTGCACATCTGCAACCCCAGCACCGACGCGTGAAGACAGGCAGATCCTGAGCTCCTCGGCCAGCTGGCCTAACTGAAATGGTGAGCTCCAGGTTCAGTGGGAGTCTGGCTCAAACAGAAAGGTGGTACAGCAATTGAGAAAAACATCTGAGCATCCACCTCTGAGCTCCACATACATCTGTGAGTGCATCCGTGCACACATGCATACGCTACACACAAAACCACGTTACATCACACACATACATGTAACACGTGCACGTACACATTTTACACAAGCTATACTACACACACAGCACACATACACACACATAAACCATTGTGGGACACATTCTGAGAGGACATATATGAACCTTAGGGACATAAAATGTGCCATTCAGTGATTTCTAAGATCCCTAAGACTCTCTAGGGTACTAATCTTTGGATGAATTTACAAATGAAAATATCACCAGGCATTCTAGCATACACCTTTAATCCTAGCCTCAGGAGGCAGAGACAGTTGGGTTCAAGACCAATCTGGTCTACATACTGAAATTCAAGTAGCCAGAGCTACATAGTAAAACCTTGTCTCCAAACAAAGGAAAAAAGAAAGAAGGAAGGAAGGGAGGAAGGAGGGAGGGAGGGAGGGAAAGAGGGAGAGAGAGAGAGAGAGAGAGAAAGGAGGGAAGGAAGGAAGGAAGGAAGGAAGGAAGGAAAGAAGGAAGGAAGGTTGGTTGGTTAGCTGGCAGTTTAAACACAAGGCACTGTCCATTTTCTTCTGGACCATTTCAACTCCTAGATAAAGCATGGATTCTGGTCTGCAAAGTTGTCCACTTGGTGCACATGTCACCTTAATTCTCCACCAGCAAATCATCCTCAGAGAAACAGAATGTGCTCTGAGCATGCCTCTCATTAGGCCTTACAAGGGAAAGCCTCCTAGCATACCTAGAACTCCTTGTTCGATGTGTTGAGTGAGAGAAAAGCTGGTGAGAGACTCTTCAAGCACTGTTCCTCCCTCATAGCAAGTTAAAATGAACTTCCAAGTTGTCCTGGGCTCCTGTCTCCCTGCCTCCCACTCCCAGCGGGCTGCCAAGTGCTGTCAATCCTGCCCTCACAACTTCTCTCCCAGATGCCTGCCTGGCGCCTTCTCTCCTGCTGCAGCTCCCCTGCTTAGCCTCCTAGACGGCCTTCTGGTTTCCTGTCTGTCCTCCTCCACTCTGTCATCCACATTACGGACAGACTCACCTCCTGTCCAGGCCCAGAGCACCAGCATGCTTGGTAAGACAGTTCTTTGACAGACCCTGACCTGGTGCCTGCCGACTACTGTTGTCACCCTCCTGCTACCACAACAGAGCAGCCATGCCAAGGGATGGTTTCTCGTGCCTTCCTGCTCCCTGTCCCTTGTCCCTGCTATTCTGTCCACTTGTGGTGCCCTTTACCCCACCCACTACCTCATCTGGAAGACACACTGCCAAAATGCAAAGCTCATAATGTTGTCCTACCAAAGAAGGGTGAGAATGGACATAGGGGGACAAGCACCAGTCTTCGCCATACTCCTCAAGGGGATTGGAAGTACTAAATGTAAAGACTGGGGATGCACCCAACATGCCGTGTGGCAAAATAAATATTCATTCCCTCCTAATTTCTATCAGCATTCCCCACTTGCCTACCAGCCTTCCACACAGCAAGCTCTCATTATACTTTTTTCATGAATGCATGCTTGAAGGAATGAGCTCATTTTGAAGGTCCACTGTTGCTAACTAGATGAAATCACACGTAATTTGCTTATAATGACATGAAGGCTTGTGTTAAAGTAGTTTCTTATTTACATGGGGAAAGAGATATTTTTCTGTGTGATACATTTGCTAAACTAATGGGATCATGTTGAGTAGCCCTAGGCCTCAAAACAAAAGAAGGTCTCCCATCAGAAAAGCTAACACTCTCAGTACTCCCTCCTACTTAGTGTGCGGCTGAGGGTGAGCTACACTATGAAGATCTCTGCTCTTTCTGCAAGGGTCCAAGGCATTCTCTAGTTTGAGCAGCCATGCTTCCCCAGTCTTTGGGGAAATGTGGGCAGGAGGAAAGTGGGGGTTCTGCTCTCCTGGAAGCTTGGGGAGAAGCCAAGTGGCTCTGGATAGCCATTCAGCTGGAGGTCTTCCTAGCCTGTGATTCTCCAGAAAGAAACGCATGGAGAAAGATCTCCACGCCTTTCTGTGGTGCTGCATCTCTCTTCTGGGATAACCAGGATTCTCCCCAATGATAAGCACTGGACAGCCTCAGGAGGAAGTCTCTGCTTTGGGCCTGTTGCTGGAACGGCAGAGATGTTCTCAAATGGTGACTCAGCAGAAGATTTGGACTTCCCAAGACTTGTCCTTTTTAGCAGTCCAAAGAATGCTCTGATACCGAGCACACTGGCCTGGGAAGAAACACAACCCGTGGATCCAGAGCTGCCTCTCCCTGAAGGAGCAGGTGGAAGGACTCATCCCGCTGACCGGCCAGTCAGAACTGGTGCTCTATTAGCCCGCTGTCAACCTCCCAGCACCTGCCAAGAGGCCTGTCAGCCCCAACTCGACCTCTCTAGCCTAGTAACTTCCTGATTTCTCTGCCTCTGTCTGCTCTCTGGAACATCTCCCCACTATCCCTTCGATTAACTCTTAGTAAACAGTATCATTCTCTTCTGAACTTTTTTTTTTTAAAGATTTACGGGTGTTTTCCCTGTGTGTGTCATGTGAGGGTGTAGGATTCTCTGGAACTGGAGTTACAGGTAGTTATGAGCTGCCATGTGGGTGCTGGGAATTGAACCCAGGTCCATCTGGAAGAGTAACCATTGCTCTTAACTGCTGAGCCCCCTGAACTGTCTTGAAATCTTGGGATTTATATTCTAAAATATCTTTTGAAATTGGAATGTATTAATCAAATCTCTTACAAGGTGATGTTTGCTACCTAATTATATTTAGGAAGGAGATTCCTGTTTAAAAACAAAACAACAACAACAACAAAACAGAAAACCTGTTATTTCCAAGTGTACATATGTGTGGGTGTCAACTTCAGTTATGTGTAAACATGTATAACTATATGTGTGTGTGTGTGTGTGTGTGTGTGTGTGTGTGCATGAATATAGATGTGCATCAGCTTTTTAGTACTGTGACAAAATACCCAAGGATATCCACCAAAAAGGACAAGACTTATCTTAGCGCACAGTTTCAAAGGCTCGGCCATCTCTGTTTGCTCTGTCTTGGTCTTGTAGTGAAGCAATAAATGCATCATGCTGAGGAGGACTTTTATGGAACAGTGACAGTGGCTAGAAAGTGAAAGGAACAGGAGGGGCCATCATCCCAACATCCTTCCAAGGGCACACCGTAGATGTCAGAACCTCTTAGACCAGGCCCTGTCTCCTAAAGGTTCTACCACAAACCAGGAGTGCCACAGGCTGGTGACTAAGCCCTCAGCACATGATCCTAGTGGTGGCATTCCAGATCCAAGCTTTAACAGCATGTGTGTGTGCAAATATGTATGCATTTAAAGATTTCTCTAAACATTAACTGACTTAATGCTTTGGAATCCCTACTAAGTCCCAGGCATTGTATAGGATATGTGGGTACAGTAATGAAAACAATAGACTAATCCTTGATAAAGATTGGGGCAGACCTACAATAAATAAGTGCATAGCTCCTGAAATGTGGGTGTCTGTATGTATGCTATTTGTGGACACACAGACACACAGGGTGGCTAGAATGTAGCAGCTACCCCATAACCAGGTGCCCATTAAAAATAATGAGTTAGTATTTATTGATTATTATGAGGGACTTTTCTAGTTCTTAATCACCTTACATGATACAAGCTCTGATCTCCAGTTACCAAAAGTAAACTGAGGCACAGCAATAACACGAAACTCAGCCCTGGATGTGCTCACTAAGGCCTTGCTTCCTTATTCTTTATCTGGAAAACGGGCTGCTTTATGGAGAGGCAGGTGTTTGCAGCTCTAAGTTCTAAGAAGGCCAAGTTTCAAGACTAAAGTCTGGAGAAGAGAAAGATTTAGAACCCGGTGAGCATTGTGAGCTAACACGGATGCAATTTCCTCCTCACATCTGCCTCTATCGGACAGTGAGGAAGAGGCGAAAGGCTTTTCTCAGCTAAATCACAAATGCATCATTTTAGGGGTCTCTTGTTTGAAAAAAAAAAAGAAGAAATGAGAAGATAAGTGAGTGGAAACATTTTTATACCGTGCGGCACCCGAGTGCATGGTGGTGACTAGAGACCTGTGAAAGGCAGAGGTGAGGAAGGAGGGCCTGGTTCCTGCCCTTCTCCCTCTAGCTCTTGAAACCAACCAGGTTAAATCAGGGCTTTCACCTAAGTTCTGGGAGCCAAGATGTCCTTCAATGGAAGATTCAGCCTAAAAATGAATCTGAGTTATTTCTCTAATTGCTATGTTTTAGTTGCTGTTTATCGAGTGCCTACTGTGTGCAAAGCAGCTTGCTAGATCTCTTATAGAATTTCATTTGGAGTTGGAATTGTGTAATCTAATTGTGCCTGAGTGAAAAGCAGAACTTAACAAGAAACTTACTAATGGTGAGAAAAAAAATAAAATCAGTCAGATTCTACTCAATGGAATCTTGTTCTAAACAGACCATCAATTTTCTACACAGTAATTGCTGAGCTGTCAACCTACTGTTTTAAATAAAAATCATGACGAGGGAAACTTAATTCTCCCTCTCACTCAGGCCTGTGTTGAACCCTTCTGTCCTGTTTATGATAATTGCCAATTTGAGAGAATTATCTTTACATGCGTCAGGGTGTGGAAGGACAGCAAGCTTGACAATGGAGATTAAAAACATGCACCATAATGAAGTCAGGGCAGGCAAGCTGTGCATGCTCACATGCGTGTGTATGTGCGTGCGTGCATGCATGCATGCATGTGTGCCTGTTAGCAGATACTGAACCTAAGGTCTTAAACATGCTTGGCAAACACTGAACTGTTCTTAAAGGCCCTGGAAGAACGTGCTGCTGGGAGTCTAAGAGTCATCAGAGACAATAAACAGGTGAGACAGAGAGGCAAGAGGTGCGGGGGCAAAAGCCTTGCTGAAATGCTGAAATGTATCAGACACTTCAGAAAAAAAGAGAGGTGAATTGTGCCCTTTGGAGATTTTTTTTTTTTTTAAAAAAACAGGGTCTCACTACGTAGTGCTGGCCCTAGACCAGGCTAGCATTGAACTCACAGTGATCCACCAGCCTCTGGCCCCCAAGTGCTGGGATTAAAGGTGTGCGCCACCACACCTGGTTCTTTTTGTTTGATTTTTCATGTTTGTCTTGTTGCTGTTGTCTTTCGAGAATCCTGACGTGTCCTTGAAGAGTTGGAACATGAAGACGGGAACATATGGAATAAGTCTAGACTCAACGCATTAACATATGGGCAATTGGAGTTCAGAGAAAAGAGAGAAGCCAGTTACATGCCACCTCCCCTCCCCCCGTTCAAATATTAACTGAGTGGCTAAGGAAACTAAAGCCTGATCAAAGAGATAAGCCATAGGACCAAGTAGAAGAAGGTAAGGGAGGTTCTCCGACTCACAGAAGAAGTCAAGAGAAATCGCTTCCAACCCACAGGCCATGGGGGTGCCCATCAGGGAAGGTGGTTGAGCGTGGGGCATAGACTTCAGTCTGGATTGCTGCTGCTCAGAATGGATTAGATTTTCCTGTCTTTCCCCCCTCTCTGGGCTTACTTGACCAGCAATGCCCAAGCTGTTCTGAGTGCACTTGTTGGGTGAAGGATTCTTGACTTTTTGATCTTGGTGTTGATAATTTTAGTCTTTTGCATTAGGCTTTGCTTTTTTGTGCCTTTTAGGCTATCTTATCTCATAGCAGTTTCTTCACTGGAGATTTTTCCTTGGTTTCTTCATCCTCAAAATCACCACCACCACCATCTTCTTCTTCATCATTGTCTTCATCAGCAAGTTTTCTGTTTTCCCGTGGAGCTTTGCTCTCACCTCTAGGGGCAGATGTCTTCATCACCTCTTCTTTGTCTTCTGATTCTGTATCTCCCTGCACAGCGGCAGCGTGTTTCCACTAATGTCCACAGGCCTTCAGCCACACTTGAGCTGTTAAGACCACAGCCAGTGGACATTTAAATCACCCAGAGGAAAGCTGCTTGCGTGAGTCTCCTTGGACTACGCTGGGATTTGTTGGCTCTTCCCCAGCAATGTGCAATTCACATTTTACCTAGCCCCTTGTTCGTTTGAAGAGTTTTGCTTTTATTTTATGTGTGTGGGTGTTCTGCCTTTATGTATGTCTGTGTGCACCATGCATGCAGTGCCCAAAGAGGCCAGAAGGGGGAGTTAAATCCCTCGGAAACTGGAGCTATAGAAGGTTGTTACTGATGTTGGAAGCTGGGAACAGAACCTGGTTCCTCTGGAAAAGCAGCCAGTGCCTTTGATCACTGAACCACCTTTCCAGCCTCAGGGGGTGTGTGTGTGTGTGTGTGTGTGTGTGTGTGTGTGTGTGTGTGTGTGTGTGTGTGTGTGTGTGTGTACACGCAAAAAGAAGGATGGATATGCATGGGAGGTGGTATATGGGTCTGAGACGTGCAGGTACCAGAAGGCAGAGATATTGACTATCAAATTCCCTGGAGCTCAGGTTTTAGACCCTTGTGAGCCACCAGACCTGGGTGCCAAGAACTGCACTCAGGTCCTGTGCAAGAGAAGGACGCGCCCTTAACCACTGCGCCGTCTCTCCTGCCTCCAAACTGGCTGTTCAATAACTGATATTCATTTGTGTAATTATCTACCTGACCATAATAGTCTTTGTCAACCTTAGTTCACAGCCTAAAAGATAGTTCTAGATCCTTGGGCATTTAGGTCTGTGTCCTTCAGATCTCCCTTTTGAAGGGGGCGTGAACTCTTTGGTGTGAGAGAGAACCAGTGCAGCAGACAGAATCATCCTAGGGGCATCACACCTCTTTCCACTCTCCCTCCCTCTGGCCTTGGATCAAATCCTTGTTTCCCCTTTTCCTTTCCCAGGTCACCACTATTTTCCTAACCAGAAACTGACGTGGTCTTGACCCTCTTCTGCAATCTCATGTTTCTAGCTAGCAGTATGTTTGAATCCGCCAGTTGACTCTGTGAAGTGAGCTGCAGTGTGTACAGACATTGGGGAACACAGAGGACAACGGTAATGAAGGAAGAAGTCACAACCTCCTTCCCAAACCTGAACTGTACATACCACAGAGGCTGCCGGTCCCTGGGACACCCCTGACACAGGGATGCCCCCTGGGATGCCCACCAACCTCTGCCCAGCAGGCCTGTCTCTGCTTCACAGTACTGTCTCTGGCCATCATCAGGCAATCCTTGGCAAACAGTGACAAGCACAGTGTACACACTGGGGATGAGGTTTGGGGGGCCCAGTGGGTGCCACGGAAAGCAGCTTAACTGAAATGAGAAGAGCTGAGCTGGGGGAAAGTGGTTATTTCTCAGTGCATCAAGATAACGAAAGTGAGAGAACAGTAACTGTCCCCGAGTCTCTTCCGTGGGCATAAAATCAAGGTCTCACTGTGATCAGACTATCTTAACCTGAGATGACTAACAATCTAATCTTGAAAGTATACCCCAAGCTGCCAAATCAGACTCTCACTTCCATCTCTCACTGGGCATCACATGTGGATTCTGTACCATCAGGAAAGAACAGAGTCCTGGCCATGATGCTGGGATATAGGGAAGGGGCCAAAGAAATCAAAGAACCTAGGCAATTTAGCCCTTCCAAAATTCCCTCTCTTGCATCTTTTTCTCACCAACTACAAGAAACAGCAGTAAAACCTCCCCTGCTCAGCTACGCCCACTGTATGGCCAGTGTTTGAACTTAAGATGGCCTGGAGTGGGTCGTGCAGAATTGACACAGAAAAGAAAGTTACCCACAGAGGTTGGCAAAGGGGTATTATTAAGAGGGATAAATTGTGCTGGCATAGACTGTGAGGACAGAGTGTGTTGTAGCGGCTCCATTTACCTCATAATCCATAGTCTGATGGCCCTCAGATGGCTTCTCAGTGAAAACTATTGAAGGAATGGAATTCACTCAGCTCTCTGGACTCAGAGCAACAGCTTAGTGACATTATAATAGCTGATGGGACTTGAATTATAGCCCATTGCATTTGTGGTTATATGTGGGCATGTCAGATCATGAAGAGTAGAGTGTGTGTGTGTGTGTGTGTGTGTGTGTGTGTGTGTGTGTGTGTGTGGTCATCAGCTAAAAAGAAAACTGTAATAGTTACCACATACAATTGCCTGAGACAACACTGCCCTTTTCCTAAGTACAGCCTCAAAACTAGGATGGGCCCTGAGGTCTTTATCTGATATGAACTCGTGTGTTACCCCACCACCACCACCACCACCACCAAGGCCACAGCGGTGCTGGATGAATGGGGGACCATTGACTGAGCAAGGGGAGCAGTCTGCCCCGAGTGCAAGCAAAGAGAAAATCTGCAGAGAATTTAAAAACAAGAATAAAGCCAGCTAGAAACCGGTCAGCCTTTTATTGTCCCCATGTGCCAGCAGCTGCAAACAATGTCGGGGATAAAGCACTCCTTGAAAATAACATTTGTCGGTCTCCATTGTGAAGAGTTGCTGCGTCACTCTTGAATTTTAATAATATGCGTTTAAGCTCCAAAGTAACACAGTTAAGTCACTGGTTAAGCTTTGCACATGCATTCTACACATAAGTTAATTTGAACTCTCAAGTTTGCAGCCACGCCTCCATACACATAGACTCGGCCACAGAAGTTGGTTTCGGGCAAATTCCTAACAGTTGGGATTACTCAGGCTCACCCTATGTGCAACCCGGAGGCACCCCGAACTTCTGCGTCTGAGTGGGAGACTTGTAGGAAGCAACGGCAGTGGAGTGGTCAGGAAAGGAGAGCAGTACAGCCACGGTGACTTGGATGCTGTTCCTTTGTGGCCGCCAGGAGGATTGATGAGAGTCGTCGCCAGTCCAGTGGTCCGCATCACAGTACCTTGGCCATCACCACCAAGAACCGGGCACTTGATCTAAGCAATGGGTGTAATGTAATCCTAACTGTGCTAACTCTGACTTTTTGCAGAACAAAGACTGGAAGTTTCAACTAAAAATAATAAATACATGATGGCGTTTTTATTTTCCCAGAAGATTTCCAACCACGTCAACATCTGTAAGCTTCTAGAGTTGATTCCCAGGACATAAAGACATGGACGATGATATAACTCTTGCAATTTACTGCAAAATAGAACTTCTATGACTCGCTGCTAAATCTTATATTAAGATAATATAAATCCTTATATTAAGGTTTTTCCTGTCTGTATATTATTTCGCATAAAATGAAGTTTCACATTAAGATGTGTTATTCAATCAACCATGAGCAAAGACATATGGATGTAGTCTACTGTTCATCAAACATACATATACAAAGATTAATTCTGATGAGATTAATTAGAACCATGTAGCAGTTACGAAAACAAACATTGCCATGCTCCAAATTCATCACTGCGAGGATGAATCTACATTTCTTTTCTTTTTCTTACATCAATATAATAGAAACTGTTACTTTTATTTATCATAATGTACTATTTGTTTTGTTTCGTATCTTGCTTTTTTATTTTTCATTAGAAAACGATCTTTTTAAACCTTTCCACTGTGTTTCTTTGCTGACATCATCATCATGAACTGTATTTCATGATTATGGCTGAAAGTAACTGCAGGGAGGAGACATAAAGACACCTGCTGCCGGGGTTTGTAAGCAGAGCATGTGACTAACTCATCGAGGACCAACCCACTTATCCCACTAAGAAAGTGAGGTGTTACCATCACCATTTGGAGATAGAGAAACCTCAAAGCTGACTCAGGAACAAAGTGTCCTGGGCAGCCAGTGAGCTGCCACCTTGGAAGCCTTGGAGAAACCTGGCTCTGCCCATCCCACAGCCACTTGGATTATATGAGATACTCCAGGAGGCTTCCAATGCGTAGAGCCCCCGGAGTCAGGACCTGTTTCTACTTTTGCAGGAATGTGTTCCCACACGGGGTGGATGAGAAAGGCACAGCACACAGGCTCCGGTCAGCCCAAACTGTCTGCTGACATGAATATCCACCTCGGGCCCTAGCACATGCTGCCGAGATGACCTGCAGAGACACGGCCAGGGTGGAGTGGAAGACCCATGAGAGGAGTGGAGGTGAAGACCGCGAGTAGAGAGATATAGATGCCTAAGGACCGTCTAAGCATGCAGGTAGTGCCCTGGGAAAGCTGGCAGTCACCTTAGCCCTATGCTGACCACTCACATCCATCAGACTGTCTACTCTCCCACTCTTAGCACTACCAAGTAGGGTGGGTGTGTCCTGATTTCTGCTTGCCCCACCCTACAGTCTCAGCTAACTGACCCGGGGAATAGTGCCCAGTACACTAAACCAATGAATGTCTGCGGGAACTTTTAACTGCCTATTGAGAAAGCCAGAGTCACATTCTGTCCCGGGGCAAAGCCACTGTCAGTCATGTTTCCAGCAGGTGAAGACTGTCATAAAGAGACAGGCAGAGATGAGCAGGGAAGGAGATAATAGGTGGGGTTTGGGTCTTCTGCTCTAGTGACGCCAGCACCCTCCTCCCGGCTTAGGTGTTCTGCTCGGCTTAGGCCTCTGGTAGGCATGTGTTTCCCTTCATGCTTATAGAGGAGAGGTTCTGATGTTTGCAATCTGGATGGCACAGGAGGGGGCTGGCAAGAGGGCATAGCTGGGAAAAGTAAGGACTTGCCACCAAGCCCGATGACCTGAATTCGATTCTGGGACTCACACGATGGAAGGAGAGAACCAAGCAAGTTGTTTGCTGACCTCCAAGTATGTGCCACGGCATATGCTCTCAACTGCGCGCACACACACACACACACACACACACACACACACACACACACACACTAAATCAATCAGTCAATCAGTGGAAAATGACACTGGGTGTATAAACCATATATTTATATGATTTGTATGTACTGCGTTCGTTTTTCAAGGAGTGGGAAGACATGAGTGGCCCTCACGTGGTATTCCTCCTGTCCACTCTTGAGATTTTCGCACACTGCTGGGTCTGCTCGTTACGCACACTCGGGCCAGCATAGGCTGTACGAGGATAATGTCAGTGCACACCTTCAGCGCTCAGAACAGGTGGCCTTAACGCTGTTCCAGCTGAGACCCTCCCTGTCCAAGAACCTCACACACCCTGTTGCTTTCTTCTCTCCACCCCCTCTCCCCAGAAACCCTCTCTCTCAAAGAAGAAACCTCTATCCGGATCTAGTGAGAGGGAAGGATCTCCCATGAGCTGTAATCTGGAGTCCACAGGAGAGAGAGGAAGACACGGACCACTATAGACACCCACTGTACACCAAGCATTTATACATAGGGTATCCTTTGTAATCCTGCCAGGAGCCACATGAATGGGCATTGGTGTCCTCATTTTACATGCAGCCCCACGACAGCCTGATGCCTCCTGCCTCTCCTGTGCTGGTGATTAGCACAAGCCCTGGGCAGCACTGTTCTTTCCGTTTCCCACCCCCTCCTTCCCACCCCTTCTTTTCCACATAAGAAGCGGCACACTGAGAAAGCTGCTGCTGTTCCTTGAATTTCAAGTTGCCAGGGGAAGTCTCTATTTTCATACCGAACCTGGTTTCCTGGTGGGCACGCTAATTGTTGCCTGCTAAAATCGCAACTCTGACAAAAATGTCTCTAATCTGCTTAGATGTGCATCGAATCGGGAGCTGGCCAGGCAGTTAAACCAACAGACCGTTTCTAATGAGCTGGAAACCAAACTCCTTTTAAAAGAGCCAGGCCCTGGCCTAGAGTCACCGACACAACTGAAAACATGCGGCCCCAAAGCAAAGCTGCCTCTGTTGGGTTTATCTCCTCTGTCTCTCTCCACATCTCTCCTAAGCTTTTCTAGCTCCTTCAGACCCTGAGAAGACTGTCTTCACCCATACATCGATGGAGCTTAGGAGAGCAGAGACCTCACCCATACATCGATGGAGCTTAGGAGAGCATAGACCTCATCCATGCATCCATGAAGCTAAGGAGACCAGAGACCTCACCCATACATCCATGATGCTAAGGAGAGCATAGACCTCACCCATACATCCATGAAGGAAAGGAGAGCATGGACCTTGGCCCAGCCAAGGGTCATGGTCTGCCCTCAAGGAGCTCTTTCTGGGGAAGAGTGGATGACTGAGTTCAAGCTCCTATGCCTCTCTGTCTTCTTCCAGCCAACACTGGAGTCACAGACCAGTTTCTGCAGTCATATCAACAGAAGCCAGTAGCAAGGTCACAAACTCCAATGCCCTTGGGGACCAGGCAGGTAATGATAAAAATAGCTGGAGATTTATGAAATCACAAGGGCTGTGCTTGCCTCCCCGGATCTCCACGGGGTTTACTATTCACCTCTTTCCCTGTGCCATGCAGAAGGATCCAGCCAGGCCTCCCTCCCAAATTGATTTGGGGGTGGGAGTGGGGGTTCATGGTGGTAGGGATGAGCCTGGGGCCTTTCAAGTGTTAACAAAGCACTTTAATCCAACCTTATGTTTTTGGTCTTACTTTTTATTTTGAGACAAGGTTTTACTAAGTTACCGAGTCTAGCCTTGAATTTACTTTGTAACCTAGGTGATCAAGCCCTGATTAGACGGGAATACAAGCTTGCACCATCAGGCCCAGCTCCCTCCCGCCCTTTTAAAACTGCATCCTGGACTCCCCACCTGCCCCACTGTCTCCCTTTCTCCGGAGGATTTTCCTGGGTTGTTGTTATTGTTGTTTGGTTTTTCAAGATAAGGTTTCTTTGTACAGCCCTGGTGTCCTGGATCTCGCTCTGTAGACCAGGCTGGCCTGGAACTCACAGAGATCCACCTGCCTCTCGGCCCCTAGAGTGCTGGGATTAGTGCCACCGCTGCCTGGCTTTCCAGAGAACTCGTGACCACCACGATGGCTGTGTCCCCTCCCTGTGTGTTCACTGTCACCCCCTCCCACGCACCGACAGGCACCATCGGCCTGACAACTGTTCGTTTGTTCCCTTCCGTAGTCTCAGTCCCTAATCCAGGCTAGACTGTAGCTGCCCCCACATGTTCCCCTACGCGTGCTAACACCCTCCTTTCACCCTCCCAGGAGGCCCATGAAATAGGCACCGTTCATGACGATGTTGATAACAACGCTGTCTATACAGATGGGGGGGGGGGGGGGGGGGGGCGGGGAGCTGCACACACAGCTAGTTAGAGATGAACCCAGAACGCAGGCAGGCTCCCAATCACTACACCTCTTCCAGCATACTCTGCCATGTGACAGAGGCAGGAACTGGCCATTGAAAAATAGTTACCCTGCCCAAAAGTGGTCTACTTTCTAAAATTCCCATGCTGAACAACAACAAGAAGAATCCTCCTGCCTTACTCAGACCCAGGCCACAGTTAGATGAGGACTGACCTAAGACAAAAATAGACCTTTATTGGGTTGAAAGGGAACCGAAGTTTAAAGAAAGATTACTCTACTCAACCTCTGGTGTTAGGAATCCGTGGGTATTAGCAGCATAACTGTTTGCTCTTCAGTAGTGAGGTCTCTGCCAAGGGAGGGTACAGGAAAAGCTGCTGGGGGTCCCCTGTGTCTTTATCAACAGGAACAGTTAAGAGACTCTTCTGAAGAGCTTGTTTCAGGGACCACTCAAATGACAGTCTCTCAACTGCCCCTGTTTGGTCTCCTCAGACACCAGCAACTTCAAGAGGAGGGGTCAACCTACAGAGCCATGGACAGGTACAGGGCTTTGGTATCTCCCATGAAGCTGGGGGACCTCACTGGGTACCCTACTAGGACTCCCTCAAAGTGTTCTGCTTCTTCGATGGTGGTCACTGCGTGGCTAAGACACCCAGACATCCCATCTGGCTTCCGATCCCAGCCATCTCACACCAGTGTGTCCAGTTCGCATGCTCAGGGAATGAAAAAGCCAGCCACAGCCTTCAGAAATGTCCTCAGTTCCAGCATCCAGAAGCCACTCGTATTTGTCATATGCTGTGGGTCATGTCAGTATCATAACCCAGACTTAAGAAAGAGGACGTTTTTCCTCTTGCAAAGCAGCTGTGGCCAAACAGTAGTTGACCCAACCCTTTCAAGCTAACCGCAAATGGCTGAAGGGATTGACTTCCCTGAGCACTCAGGACCACCTTTAGCGCTCACTCAGAACCCAGTACTAAGTGTGTGCAATGTTGCATTATGGGATGACACAGACAGGCATGAGCAAGGATATTCCCAAACAATGAGATAAGCAAGGTGCCAGATGTGAAGGCTGGAAGCCTGAGGAATGCAGAGGAGGGAGCCGCTCCCTGCCTGGGGTATGCAGTTTATCAGAGAAGAAACCAGTGCATTAAATCTAAGCTGTGTAGGGTTCTGTTGCAGTAAAGGAATCCCTGAAGCGGCCACCAGATGAACAGGTTGGGGCAGGAACTTCCTCACAAAAAAAAACCAGAAAGAACTGTGATGTTATCAGTATCTAGCCCTACCTTGGGCTGCCCTTTGGTACAGGCAGTGCCACTGAACCCAAAAGTATTGAGACAGAATCTAGTCCTCCATGCTCTTGGGATGAGGTAGGAGTCTTGCTTCTGACTCAGGAGTTGAACACTGTGAAAGCACACCAGATTCCTGAGCGGAACTTGCCTTCACCACACTTGGCATCTCAATGAGCTCCTAGGTCTGTAATGGGATACCACCTACTTCTCTGTGCACCACAGATGGGCTCTTGCTTGGACTCTTAACTTCAGAGGTCTGTGGGTTCCCATTCCTGCCCTGCCATGCTGGCTGTGTGTGTGGACCTCACACAGGTACAGCCTTTTCGGGCACCCCTGTCCCTTTTGGAATGAAGAAGAGAATACTGTGGGTCTGGGCTGGGATGGCTCATGGTTAAGAGTGTTTCCGGCTCTGGTAGAGGAGCAGAGTTCAGTTCACAGCATCTGTCTCCAGTGGCTCACAACTACCTGCAACTCCAGGGAATCCGACGCCTTCTACTGGCCTCCACAAGCGCCTGTACTCATGTGTACAGACAATAAATCTTTTAAAAAGCTAGAGGAGCATGGAACCCAGAGGATTGCTGGATGGATTCGACAAGAACAAGGTTGATGACATACACTGTTAGCGCAGAGAACTCAGTAGAATGATCTATTGAAAAATGCAATGGGAAAGTGCTTTGCAAAGTACAGAGGCTAATGCAAACTCATTATATGATTTTGTTGTTGTTGTCGTTACATGGAAGCCCCACAAGACAGGGAGTTTTGTTTGTTTGTTTGTTTGTTTGTTTGTTTTTGCCTCTGTTACCACAGCTGTACACCCAGGACCTCAGACAGTAGCTGGCACACAGCAGGCACTTGAGAGTATTTGTGAAATGGATGAATGGATGCCATCTCAGAATGAGATACTCAGCTGAGAACTCAGCAAACAGGAAGTAAGGGCCTCCTTTATTTGGCCAGCACTGCAGACTGCCACTGCTCCGCCTTGTAGGCCGGGGTATAAGCCCAGCTGCCTCTCTCAAGCTCCATCTTGGCCTTCTAGGCCTAGCTCCTTCTCGGCTGTCTTTGGCCCAGCTGCAGACTGGGGTGTGTGTGTGCTCATACCTGCTCTATCTAACATGTCCTACTCACCACCTCCAGATCCGTGCTATTTTGGATCTGGGGGTGTTAGGGGTATAAAAGGATGAGTTTTATAGGAAGCTGTGACTGAGACACGGACAGAGAAACTACTGGGGCCTGAAATAGCTGGAAGGCTAGAGAACATCTCAGAATAGCATCCGGCTTCACCACAATTCCAGGCTGGAGCCTCACACACACCCAAGAGGCCCAAACACACAGTTTGCACAGCAGCCTGGGGCATGGGATAATCTTTTGGGTGGAAAAATGAGTCACCAAAGAAAACCAAAGATTGTTCTTGTTTGGGGAAGAGTGGCAGAATCTTCAGAGGTTCAGATGGTTCAGCCTGGAGATGGTGACAGTGTAGGGTGAGGGATGGAGCCACTAGTGTGGTCACAGGGTCAAGAGTTTTAAGGACTTGGTTTTGGTGAATAAATGATGGAACTGGAATTTGAACGGTAACCCATCTACTTTCCAAGCATGACTATTGAGATTGACCTTTTGGGAGAGGAATACCATAGTGAGGATGCGTGATTGCAGCCTTTGGATGCTTGGGAACTGTCTCTGGAAGTCCCCTGAGACAGCTGCCTAGATCAGCAGCATCCATAAGATGGGGTCTGGGGTAAACCTGGCCCTAAGGATGGCTTTCTAGCCCAAACTCTGCCCCTGAGTCTAGCTTCCCAGAGTTGGAAGATACCAGAATATAGGGTCCAGAAGGGAGCCAAACAAAGCCACAGACCTCATAGTAGTTGCTACCTCTGCCTTTGGAGCCCTAATTGCCACCTAGAGGAGGTTCTACATCCGCTTCCCAGGATCCAAGAAACTTGCCCAGTGTAGACTTTTCCAATGACCTTGGTACCAGAAGGAATCATTAGAGAAAAAAGGTCAAGTGACAGGAAGAAGGGGGGAAAGCCCCTCAGATTTAGTCATGACCTAGGTTGTCCAGGTCCTCATTCTTGTCCTGATGTCGAAACCCCTCAGCTCAGCCAAAATGTCAAGGTTTCCAGAAGCTATCCTCCCCTTCTCTAGCCAGGTCTCTCCAGAACTATGTAGGTGGTGAAGGGACTCACCAGCAGGGGGCGATATGGAACAAATCCCCACCTGCTCTCAGAAGAGCTTTTGGGGTTTGGGGTTTTTTTCCTGCAAAGCCTCAGGCCACAACAACTACCAGAAGAGGCTTTCTAAGAGACCCTCAACAGTTGCATGGGGGAATCTTTCCATCCCTTGTTTCATATGATAAAGAATGATCAGGTACTTCAGGGCTCGTCTGATCGTTGGGCAATGTGGAGCAGTGCTTTAATGGACCAAACCAATGGGTTGAAGAGCACAGGCTGACACAGCTTGAAACCCATGCTTGTGCTTCACCAAGGTCACATGACAGCGCTACATCAAGGCCTTGCAGAGACTCTGGTTAGGGCCGGCTGGTGTGGCATCTGTGATGAGCCAGATAGGCGGAACTGAATTTGAATGGCCCTCCCACTTCATGATAGCCATCTGCTTTCAGCAAAACCGACACCTCCGCCCATTCAAGTCTTTTGATGATGTTTAATCTATACATTTACTTTAGTCTTAGAGGGTATGATTAGAAGTTTATACCGGGCGGTGGTGGCGCACGCCTTTAATCCCAGCACTCGGGAGGCAGAGCTAGGTGGATCTCTGTGAGTTCGAGGCCAGCCTGGACTACCAAGCGAGTCCCAGGAAAGGCGCAAAGCTACACAGAGAAACCCTGTCTCGAAAAAAAAAAAAAAAAAAAAAAAAAAAAAAAAAAAAAGAAGTTTATATTCAGTGTTACATATGTACAATGCAAGTAACATCATAAAGGTAAGTCAATACAAGTGACCTGTGCTCTTTATTTTTCTGGTAATTTATGTTACAGATGTAATCAGACTTAAGCTTGGGTAAATTTTAGCATTTAGTCAGGAAAGGAGGAATAGGAAGTTGGGGGCAGGAGGAACGGGTATGTGTCCTTGGAGGAAGTAGAGGCCAGTGATGTCATCACAGAAAGAATTCTGAATTGGGAATTTAAAAGGATAGAGCTAGCCTGGGGGTGGTTTCTACGGAAGACCACTTCTCATCTCTGGGCCATAGCTCCTCTGTATGTTTGTCTTGAGACAGTTCATGGCTGGCTTGCCACTATGTAGACCAGACTGGCCTTAAACTCACAGAGATCCACCTGCTTTGGCTTCTCATGAGCTTGGACTAAAGGTGTGTGCCATCATACCAAATTCCATTTCAAAAGTTCTGCCTGCTAACTGCTCAGTGGTTCCCTGAGGTCTCAGCCAATAGCCTGCTCACATATGCTTCCTCAAGATGGAGGCATGAGGAGCTGATGGAGGATATGAGTGTGTTCTAAACAGGAAAGGGCCTTGGTCGTCAGAGATATGCCCACTGTGGCTGCCTGCTGTAGTCTCCACTGCCTCCTTTGATTAAGCCATTGCACACTCCTTGATGAGTCTCATAATAGATATTGGGGTGATTAAACATCAGGTCATGGCAGGCCCCTCTTGGAAGAGGCCAAGCTGGTCCCCACTTGCTTAGAGCTTTCTTCCTATCAATGTGCCCTGTGTACTCAGAGGTATTACAACCTGAGGCTGTAAGTTCGACAACAACTTCCTTTCAGAGGGAGACACACAACCATGAGTCCCTGGCAACTAGGTGTGATGGTATCTCCTGGTCCCAATCTGCACCCTTTTCTGTCTTGAGATTCAAATTTATCATTGACATCCAGTAACACCTTTGATTAGGTCTTCGTATTTTATAAGAGATGTCCACAGATCTTATTTGGTAATCAAAATATAGTACCTTATAACAAACTGCCCCAAGGTGCAGAGGTTAATAGAACACCTGAGAACATAATTATGGTGTGGGCCCTAGACACCAGATTCCAGCTGGTTGGATCCAGACCCTTGTTCCTTCTACCACACTGAAATTTTACAATTGTGCCTGCCTTAAGAATGCAGAATCTGGGGCTGGGGAGATGGCTCAGTGGTTAAGAGCACTGGCTGCTCTTCTAGAGGACTCTGGTTCAATTCCCAGCACCCACATGGCAGCTCACAACTGTCTGTAACTTCAGTTCCAGTGGATCTGACACCCTCACACAGACATATATGCAGTCCAAACACCAATGCACATAAAAAAATAAATAATAAAATTACAACCAAAAAAAAAAAAAAGAGTAACATAGAATCCCAGATGCTCAGGATATATATATATATGGATGGGTGTTTTGTCTGCATGTAACTTTGTGTACCAAATGCATGACTGGTGCCCAGGGAGGCCAGAAGAGGACATCAGATGCCCTGGTACCGGAGTTAGCGACAGTTGTGAGCTGCCACGTGTGCTGGGAATCTAACCTGGGTCCTCTAAAAGAGCGGTAAGCGCTCTTAGCCACTGAGCCAACTCTGCAGCCCCAACGTTCAGGTTTGAAGGCTTTGATTCCCTGTGAGAAGCTGAGCATGCTGGTGTCCCTTCAGGTTCTTGGGCATAAAATAAATGTTCATCAGTTTGGTTTTGACTAAAGACAATAAAGGTGGAGTGATTTGGCTACAGCCATTTCCTCTTCCTTAGAAACATCTTCTTCTTGCCTGTCACTCATTAGTTTCCTTGGGTAGAGAACAAACCATTTCATTCTACAACAGACACGGAGTTTGATCCCTTTCTAATGTGGGGGGGAGGGGGCATTACACAGAAGACTCCTAGAAGAGGAAGAAGGAAGCAGGCTGGTGCCCAGATATTAAAATGCAGCTCCTTTGCAGTTCCTAAAAACCTGTGACACACACGTAAGCCAGAGCAGGTCTAGACTGCTGGCTCTTGTACTTTACACTAAGTAGACACTAAATCCGTCCCTCCCCCAACCCCCACTGGCCAAGTGAAGCCTCACTTAGAAGCCAAGGATTGTACATAAGCAGGGAAATCCTTGATCCCCCCACACACACTGTGCCACAAACCAGCTCTTCCTTCCCCGGGCTTCCAAGGTGCCTTCTTGGAACCACAGGGGCTCTGCTGGGCACTATGAGGATCACCTGAGCAGATCACTTGCCAGCTGGGCTCTAGGGAGACAGAGATGAATAAGCACCCAGTCCCTTCCAGCAAGGAGTTCTCAGATCACTTCAGCACATGGTGATCAGGGCTTTGACAGAGGCTTGTGTCATCTGGGAGGACCTGAAGAGGAAGTAAAGCTGGAGCAATTTTCAGAGAACATCTAAAACAAAAGTGCATTTTTTAACTGGAAATATTTACGGGTGTCTGGAGAGCACAATCACATTCTGTGAGGTCACTTGCCAAAATGGCTCCCAGTCCTGGAGGATAAGCAAGATGATAGAGTCAAGAGGCCAAGTGACATTCAGAGAGGCACCTGGCCCTGCTCCTCCGTCAATTCCTTGCTGTGCTGCCACTCCCCAAGAAGTCACTTCACCTCTGGGCTTAGCAGAGATGAACAGGTAACCCCTCAAGGTGGCTCCGGAGAAGCCACCAAGCACAGTCACTTCCGGTGTTAGGAAGGGTAGCGGAACCGCTGAGACCGCCATGTCCCAGCCCAGCTCTGCCTGAGCTTCATGTACATGTGACTCCAGATCTCCTAGACTTCAGATGTCTCTCTCTCTCCTTCCCTCTCTTCCTCTCCTCCTTTCTGTCTTTGTCTTTTTCCTCTCCTCCCTTCTTCTCTTCCTTCCGATTCTTCTCTTCTCTTTGGTGGATAAACCTCAGACATGAAGAGGAAGTCCAGAGCTGAGGGTGGAGAAACCAGTCTACTTCAATCCAGCCCTCCTGCCCCCACAGGAGGCTTGAAGGGACCGGAAGAAAGAGTCCAGGCTTGATGCCTGATTGATGGTACTGCTTCGGAAGGCTCATTGGAAGCAATCCTCTAACTTCCTTGGCTCACATCACCCGAGACCTGAAGGTTCCTGCCATCCAGACCCTGCTAACTAAGCCTGTGTGTGCCTGGGCTGACAAGCCAGGGCAGCCAGTCTCCACACACTGAGTGTGATGTGGGGAGAGCAGGTCCCTCAGCTCCCAGCCACCACTGTCATCTGAGCTTAGGTCCAGATCATGGTTTCTCCCTGTGGCCAACTGACTACTAGAGAGGTGGGGGGTAGGGGAGGCTGCTATCAGGATGTATACAGACTTTTGTGGGTATATTTTGGGTATGTTTTTCTGAAGAGACCATATTGTTTTCCAAAGACCTTAATGTGGGGTCCAGAGTCCACAGGTTATTAAGAAGCACATCCCTAGCCAGGCGGTAGTGATGGTGGCGGCGGCGGCAGCAGCGCACGCCTTTAATCCCAGAGGCAGGCGGATCTCTGTGAGTTCAAGGCCAGCCTGGACTACAGAGTGAGTTCCAGGAAAGGCGCAAAGCTACCCTGTCTCAAAAAAAAAAAAAAAAGAAAAGAAAAGAAACACATCCCTAAAGTTGAAGGACCTGAGGACACAGACCTACTCTCACACATTTGAAGGGTGAGCATGTAAAGAAGGCACATGCTGAATTCTGCAAGGTTTCCCAGCAAGAAGAAACTGGAAGCCGTAGGTCAAGTTTCGAGGGAGGCCAATTTCAGCTCAGGGTAAGGACAAGCATTCGAGTGATGTGAAAACAGATTGTCGCCCCAAACACTAAGGTCCTTGTTGCTGAAGTATTTAATCAGCAGCTGTCTTCGGTGTTGGGGTGTGAGGCAGAGTGGAGGCCAGTTGGACCTGGCCCAGCTCTACCCTCGACTGACTGAAGGACAGCTGTTTGCTGAGGCCCTCCCCGATGGAGTGGAGACAGGCAACCTTGAGGCGGACCTCTCCCACGGTCTGTCTCGTAGGAAGATTGGGGGCCTGACTGAACAGATTGCTGCTCCGTCTTCACTGTGCCTTTCAAAGGGCATTTCCACCAGGTTTGTGAAACCTCTGAGCTCAAGTCTTCACAAGCTGGACAGAGACTAGACTGTATCCATTGGCATGAGGTGGACTCCATATTTGCCCTGGTACCTGGGGACCACACACAGAATGTGTCTTTGTTTAGACTTTTAGGCAGTGTTTCTTCACTATATTACATAACAACATGTGAAATGTTAAATGTCGATGGATTTTTCTCTCAAGATTATTTTTGCAGCATACGTAAGAAAAGCATTTTGTTGATACAGTTCTTTGTAAGCTAAATGTTTTTTTCCTTTTTTTAAAAAAAAAAGATTTATTTATTTATTATGTATACAGAAGTGGGTGCTAGATCTCATTACAGATGGTTGTGAGCCACCATGTGGGTGCTGGGAATTGAACTCAGGACCTCTGGAAGAACAGTCAGTGCTCTTAACCTCTGAGCCATCTCTCCAGCCCAAGCTAAATGTTTTTGAGAGAAGTTCTGCCATGTGCAAAACAACAAAACAACAACAACAACAACAGAGGACTCCTTCTTTCTCCTGATGTCCAGATTCCCAGACACTGTGCACTGGTCAAGTCTTCGCTGCTCCAAGTGATGCCAGCGCTTTGCAGTCCAGGTCACCGAGGCATTGGGGAGCCTGCTTTCACATTTGAGCATGAATTTTCTATTTTGTCCATATTCTTTGCATAGTTTTTTTTTCCCCCTTAATCCTTACACCTGTGTTTCTTATGGAACACTCGAAGGAAAGTGGACAGCAGAAGCCGAGTCCTATGGGGCTCCGCCTATCTGAAGCAAGGAAGCAAACAGACACAGTACTTCAAAGGGAAGGTGAGCACCAGGGCCTTTCATTTCTTAAAAACATTGACTCTGGAACAGCTTCCTGGGGATTATCACAGCACTATCACCCCGCTTGTTTCCTGGAGGTAAACACTGCCTCTTAGCCCGGCTTTCCTTATTTGTGAAGTTGCCCCACCCTCGCTGGCCACCTGGAGGGAGCCGTCCATTTCCAGCAGGCAGGACTGGTCCTCCTAGCACTCAGGAACTGCTGCAGATTACTGCACCCTGAGAGCAGCCAAGTGGCCCTGGTGACTTGGTCCTCAAGGCTCACCCAAGCTGGCCGTTCACTAGGGCTGTTTCCTTCTGATTCTGATGGCCTGAGTGGAGAGGGAGACCCAGAATCTAGCCCGAGGAGCTTTGTAGGGTAGAGAGTGTGGAATTCCACTACTACACAGGGTCCCTGAACTCACGAAGTCCAGGGGCCAGGAAAGCATCATTAGGGAAAGGGTGGTCAGGGACCTTCTCTGGCCAGCTTTGATGCTGAGTCGGAGAGGACTGTGAAAGCTTGCTCAAGGTCACAGCTCCTAAGAGGCACATTTAGAGTTTGAAAGTGAAACATTCCAAAGCAGTCTCCTCCCAGCACTCATGCCGACTTGCCTTCTTACTTTCTCTTCCTCTACATCTCTGCTTACAAACTGCTGCACCAGCCCTGGCATCCCTGAGTGAGATGTGCCAGTTGACTATCTCTCCAGCATCTGTAGGACAGGTGAGCTCAAGGAAGCTCCGAGGTGTTAAAGGGCTGGCTCAGAGTCACAGAGCAAAGAGGGGTTCAAGTCAGCCGTCTCCATCTGCTGACAAATACTGACAAACATTCTCCCATTCAAGTATTAACCAGACCGGACACGACAAACATTCTCAAAATGTGAAAGTTTAGCCCAGGCCGCCTCCGCTACGGTTTGTACGTCTCTGCTCCACGTTCACCACCAGAGCAGCTATTACTGGAGGCAAGAGAAGATCAAGCATATATGCAGAGCAAGCTCGACCTGCAGGTGGCAGGGAGGCGGGCTCCGCACGGCCATGATGACCCACAGCCGACCAGGGCCAGGCTCTGTGCCTAGATGTCCTGAAGACCATTGTTCTGCATGGAGAGAAGGGATGGAAATGACTGTCCAGCTCCAGGTACAGAAAGCTGAAAGCCCAAAGTACCTTCATCTTCTTTAAATGATTCAAGACCCCAGGCTGCTCAGCTTTGAAAATACAGTAGCCAAGCAGTTACTTTGATCATGTATATATTTATAAACATATTTTTCTATAGATTATTATTTATTATATATTGATAATATAGATATAATTTATATAAATATAAACCATATTATGCAGAAACAAAATAGCCTTGATAAGGCAAAAATGACTTACCTCAAAGGGAGGTAAGTCATAGATATCTATATATGTGCCTCTGTGGTTATATGATAACATAAGCTAATGTCCTGAGCACTAGTTTGGGATTGGAAAGACAGGTACCTGAGCAAGCCATTTGGTCTTCTTGAGCCTCAGTGTCCTCCTCACAGAGAAGGAGCCATCGTTTTTACAGAGGGATGTTGGTGAGGACACACTGCTCCCAAGGAGAAGACAAGTGTCGTCATCAACCACCCAGACACTGGGCTCTGTGGTTTTAGTTTCTCTGCACTCCATTGACTCTCCCAGCGGAGACCCTACCTACTACTTGCCACCCTGTGGCGGTTCATGAATGTTGTGGGAATGAACGAGCCATTGAATCACTAAGTGTGTAAAGCACAAGGCGGACTCTTTGACACAAATGCATACATGGCTTACGGTGGAAGGGAATGTTAGCCGAACTTCCCGGCATGGCCAGAAACTAGAGCAGGGGATGAGCTGCGGGTGGTCAGAGTGGCATGGGCTGTGTGCAACCTCATCCCTTCCGCTTTGGCTCAAGCTTGGCCTCTGTGGGGCTTTATCTCCTTCAAACAGACCCATGATCAGTTCAGTAAGTTCTCTTTGGCTCAATGCAGACATCAACAGAGACCCCAGAACTAGTGGGACCTCATGCCCTACCTCTCTCTTTTGCCTCATAGATAGGGAAACTGAGGCCCCGGAAGAAGCAGGGGCTTGGCCTGGCGATGGCTCAAGGTGCCTAACCACACAGACAGAGCTTTTCTCTCTAGCTCTGCTTCTCAGAGGCGTGGGCAGCCAACCAGAGCTCTGAGTGGCACAGACGCCAGGATTTCGCGGATGGTCTGGAAGGATGCAGAATACACAGAGTCAGTAAATGTTTACTGAGCACCTGCCGATGCCAGGCACTGGGTTCTGCAGATCAAATATGGGAGTTCAGCAGTTTCCTGCCCAGGCCAGACCGTTTCAGACCAGGTGCGTGCTGAGCAGCTGTGTCCACCCTGCTCTTGGGGCCTGAACAGGCAGGCCTCCAGCCTGATGACCTCTGTTCACACCTCCCCTTCCCAGGCCTGGCCTTCCTCCTCCTCCTCCTCATGTTCTCTGAGGCAGCAGCATCCAGCCATTTCCTGCACCTCAGACTAGGTAAAGAGCACAGTAAAAAGGAGATGGTCACACTCTGCAGCACTGAGGACAAGGCCGCCCTCCAAACTTCCCTTCTGCCTGGCAGCAACCCAAACCTCTGACCAGAAGGTCCTCTCTTCACCCTGAAATGCTGGGGCCTTCCAGAGACCATGACCTGGAGCTGAGCGGCCATGGCCCCCTTGTGCATCAACGCGCTCCAAGCAAACAGATTCACCTAGCAGAGGCCAAGGAACCGATAGCACCGAGCAAGCCATTCTGTCCAGACAGCGGGGAAGGAGGGGGGACCAGGAGGAGAAGTAGAAATAGGCACCACGGGTGGAGTGGAGGAAGTGTCTGGAGACAGGTGTTCTTGGTTATAGTTGCTTTGAGTCTTCACATGGATGGTCAAGGCCGGATTTATGGAAAAGCTTGGAGAGACCTCAGTGACCATTTGGTCACCTCTTCGGGTCACAGCCCAGAGAGAGAAGGGAAGCAGACCTGAACTTCGTGGTGTGCAGGCCAGGGCCAAGCTAGACCCACCCCCACGCCTAACCCATACTCTAGAGCACACATTTGGGGCTGGTTGTCCCAGTGCCTGGGGAGTGTGGTTTTCACGTCCCTCTACTGTCTGGGCCGCTCACCCTGTTCCCTGTGGCCCGTGGGAGGGCAGCACATCAGGGCCACTCTGACCTGGAAACCCAATTGGTCCTGATCCGTCTGTGAGAATTCAGAGCTGGGTCTGTGTAATAAGGTCTCAACATGTAATTCCAGTGACGGAGCATCCACCAACTTGAGCCATGGGCCTGTACTGTGGGGACTAAGGGGTGACTAGCCCCTGTCTTCAGGTATATCTTCCAGCTGGGAATGGAGCTAGAGCAAAGACATTCTACTACTAGGCCCCTAGAGCCAGCTGCTCCCTGCCGGAGTACCTAGGAAGCGGTCCATACCAGCTTTCTGACTGGAAGGGTTCTGCTCTCGCTGCTCGGCCCTCTGTCCTGGCCCAGATGGTGGTCACAACCATCCATCATTGCTCCCAGGGTGAACATAAAAACAAAAGTGAAAGTCCCTGTGTTTCCATGGCAGCAGCGGTGCTATGCATGAGCTATGTAACCCAGGGCCTTTCTAGGCCTTCCTCCTCTTTGTTAGCATGGTTAGCAACCTCCTCAGATCCTTACAGTCCCGGGTTCTTGGACCCACTGAACTTCAGCAAGTCCTGCCCCAGCCAGCTGGAGCCTGGGGCATTCCTCAAGGTTCCACCGAGTCACTGACCTCCAAGTTTCTAACATGGGAATCAGAGCCCTAGCATGGCTGACGAATGCCGAGTCCACCCTCTTTACAGAACTGGCTGGAATCCGCTCGGCAAGAGGAACGCCTCCCCTTCGACTGTCTTGTGACTTTCTCTGGGGAACTTGTGCTCTTGGAGGCACCAAGCGGACCAGAATTAAACCAACTTCATCTGTGGGGGAAGGGTTATTATTATTACATCTCAAGAGTTTCAGCAAAGAAGCCACTTCGGTTTTTTTTTTTATGCTGAGGAGGTTGTTCATCCAGTGCTGAATGCCATCCTGTCCCTGAGCTCTTTGAACAACAGGGGTTTAAGTCTGCACTTTAATCTTACAGATGTGTTCCTGAGTTTAAAAAGATGACTCAGGAGGCCTTTCCTTCTCTCTGCCTCCCCGATTCCTGGTACCCAGCGCATCTCAGGCTTTGCCCGGCACCTTTGTGCAGGACACAGCCTGTGAAACTGTGCGTGGCGCCCCAGGTTCCTGCTGTGCCTTGTTTTGTGTTTTCCTTAAACAACAGTCTCACTTCTCTTTTCTTTGGACTTTGCAGCCCTGCTAGCTGAGACAGGATCAGTTTGTATGAATCCCTTATAAAAAAGCAGGGGTTCACTGGAAATGTGTGAGCATCCTCTAGCCACCCAACATCTGCGGCGGACGAATGCTGGTCTTGGCAAAGCATATCACCACATTTTCAATGAAAAGCATCTCTTTCTGTCCTGCCTGGACTGCCCAACCCCGAGACTTCCCTCCCTTCTCTCCCTCTATCCTGGACACTATGTATCAGTCAGCTTTAGTCACATAACAGCCACAGAGTCTCCAATAGTGTGGGAACAGAATAACTCCTATGTTTCATGTCAGACAGGCAGTTTGACCTACTTGGGCTCTGTACATCAAGTGGGGATATCTGTCGGCTGATGGTCAACTTAAGTCAGCTCTGGCAGAGGCAGCTGGGGACAAAGCCTTGCTCCATAGATCTGTCATTCTCTAGCATACAAGGACAACGGGCAGTGGACGTCTGAGCTCCATCAGGCGTGCTGCCCCTTCAGCTTCGTTATCAGGTTAAAGCTCCACCTTTGTGGATAGAGCTCAAAGTGGCCCAGCCATAGGACCCAAGGGAGCAAAGACTTGCGATCGTGAGGGCATCAGCCCTGTGTGACCATAAAGTCTCCTGGTGTCTTCAACTGCTTTCCCTCTGCTTGGCCAGTCCCAGCTCAAAATACGTTGAACTCTTCCCAAAGAAAAAAATACTATGCAATCCTTTAAACACTCGTCACCTTCCAGTCTTCAGGAACCAACGCTAAGAGGAAAACATTGAAAGCCTGCAAGAGTCATACACATAAAAAGAGAGTATGGTACAGAGCAGCGCTGTTGCTAAAGGTGACGAGGGAGAAAGTGTAGTGGGTAGCTGGTCTGTCTATGACCTTGAAGCACCACCCCCAGAGATGCAGCAGGTTACTGCACTACCTGCCTATGACCTTGAAGTACATGCCCCTGGGGCGTGGCCTCTCAGCGACCCTTAAAGACTTGAGATGCACATAGGCAGTCTCCTCTCCCTCGTATTTGGGGATACGGGACTGACTCAGGCAGCTGGAGCAGTGTTCCAGAACCTGCAACTCTTCTCTTCTGATGGTAGAATAAATTATTAATAAATTCCTTTGCCCTTTAAACAGACTCCATGGATTTCTCGCCATAATAAAGGCGATGTCAAAGACAGGGGCAAGACTCTGAGTGGCACTTGAAGTAGGTGGGTGTTTATCATACAGCCATTGCAGACAGTGGTTATAAAGATTCTATTGAAATACTGCAATGGTTAAAGAGCCCTTTGAGACAAAACTAATTGGGGAAATAAAAGCTGGACCGTACATACAAGGCTACTGTGACTATGTACTGTAGTTCTGTTGCTGTGATTGACAAGAAGTAACTTCAGGGAGGAAAGTGTTTATTTCGGTTTACAGGTCACAGACCATCAGTGAGGGGAGTCAGAACAAGAGCTCAAGGAGGAACCTGAAGCAGACCGTAGAGGAACACTGCTTGCTGGCTCCCTCATAGGCTTAAGCTTAGCTACCTTTCTTATACAGACCAGGACCGCTTGCCAACAGATGGAGCCATCCACATTGGCAGGGCCCTCCAGTGTCAATCAACAGTTAAGGCAATCCCCACAGACATTTCCATAGGCTAGTCTGATGTGGGTAATCCCTCCATTGGGACTCCCTTCTCAGGTGACCCTAGGCTGTGTCAAACTGACAGCTAACATTGCTTAGGACCCTATGTTACTACAGAACCCTATTGTTTAAGATGTAAATGTTGAGTGGAATCTGGGAACCATGTTGGTGTCATTGTCCTGGTGGACTTTACATGACACTTATGGAAGATGTAGCCACTGGGGGAAGCAGTGACAGGTACATGGGTTCAGCTCTCCTGCAAATACTGTCAACTTATAATTGTTAAAAAAATAAGTATTTTGGCCGGGCGGTGGTAGCACACGACTTTAATCCCAGCACTCGGGAGGTAGAACCAGGCAGGTATCTCTGAGTTCGAGGCCAGCCTGCGCTACAGAGCGAGATCCAGGACAGGCACCAAAGCTACACAGCAAAACCTTATCTTGAAAAAACAAAAACAAAAAGTGTTTTTGAAAGCTCCAAAACTTACAGAGGGAACTTTTTAATGGCTATTGTCTTAGGCTTTGTTTTTTTCCTGTTGCTGTGATAAAATGCTCAGGAGAAAGGATTTTTCTGGCTCACAGTACAAAGGTACAGTCCATCACGATGGGGGAATCAAAGCAGGGGGGATTTGAAATCTCAGGTTACAGCACACCACGATTGGGAAGCCGAGAGGGATGAATGGACCATGCTCACTTTCTCTGTGTGTGCAGTCCAGGATGTGCAGTCAAGATCCTCCCCATGGGCATGCCCAGAGGCCCATTCTCTAAGGTGATTCTAGACTGTATCAACTTGGCAATTGATAGTAACCACCCAGGTACATTATATGACAGAAATACGGGTTATTCTCTGTTTTAAGCATTGTTTTCACTGTTAAAACATTATAATGTAATGGCATGGCCACAGGCTTTGTTTGTTTGTTAGTTCCTTCACTTGTTATTTTCTGTTTTTGTTTGCACCGTGCTGGGGGGTGAGCTCACGGTCTGGTTCTGTACACACTAGGCAAACGTTCTGAGCCGCAATCCCAGTTAGCCACAATATTTCAAGAGAGAAATGCTGTTCCACTAACTGTCTCTGGAGTCATGGTAGGCACCTCTCATGACATCCCACCTATTTTAGGCACCATATGCCTGGCAGAAGGTCCTCTTCTTGAGGGCAGGGCCCATGTCTCAATCACTTCCAAGTATCTTCTCATCTCCCTTTCCAGTGTTTAGGCCAAAGCATCATTAAGAACTTACGTGTTCAACACGTGCATTAAAAAACACCAAAAACAAGCCGGGCGGTGGTGGTGCACGCCTTTAATCCCAGCACTCGGGAGGCACAGCCAGGCGGATCTCTGTGAGTTCGAGGCCAGCCTGGGCTACCAAGTGAGTTCCAGGAAAGGCGCAAAGCTACACAGAGAAACCCTGTCTCGAAAAACCAAAAAAAAAAAAAAAAAAAAAAACCAAAAACAGGCGAGGTGGCGCATGCC